>NC_031769.1:121782581-122017497 GCF_001522545.3 Parus major
AAGGGAAGGGAAGGGAAGGGAAGGGAAGGGAAGGGAAGGGAAGGGAAGGGAAGATTTCCATTTAATTGCCCATTTTTCTAGAACGGTCAATTCTTGACCCTTCAAATGCACTGCCCACTTAGGCACTACATTGCTTCTGGCTGCATGAAGAATTTAAACTTCCCAAACTATTCCCATGTGGATCTGGTTTGGTGCTGCTTTGGGGTGGGTATTTCTGCCAGTTTCTAGTTGTAAATGTAAGTTCTTTTTAGTAACAGAAGGATCAGCTACACCAAACTCAAGATCTGTGCTCTCTGACGCAGATAACCATTACAACTAACCATGCAAGAGCTAGAAGCTGGGCAGAGTTTATCTTAAAGGTGATGCTTCCTGGTCCCTGGGTTAATAGATACTGATGACCTACAGGAGAGGAGGTAGAATGAGAGGGGTTTGTTACCGATATACTACTGGACAGAGAACAGGGAACAGTATTTGGTGCAGCAGCAATCCAGATTGAAGGAAGGAGTCCTCATTTGGGCTTGCTTATCAGCCCCAGCCCAATATCATGCCTGAAATGGTGGCAGGTGTTGAGGGGTGCAGGTAGGCCAGAAATGAAAATGGAGATTGAAGGAAAAGTCAAAGCCAATGTTTTTGGTGAAGACCTCAGTAGAAAAAGGGGGATTGACTTAGAAAGTGAAAAAGATTAAGCTGGCCTTGCAACACAGGACACTTTCAGGTTCTTTGTTCTTTTTTTAAACAAAATAACAGCCATAACTCAGTTTCCTTTTTTGCAAAATGTCGTGTGGGAATTTAGCTAAGTCTTATTATTCCAGCCACAGTCTTGTGGCTGAAACCATGTTCAGAGCTTTAGGAATTTAAAGATAAAATGCTTCAGAGCATGTAAGTGCTAAGAACATACAGGGCTGTCCTATCCCTACAAATAACGACTCAGTAATAATTTGGTGAACCCAGCAATACAGTTGTGACCTCAAATGCTGTGTTAAACAAGGAACTCTCCTGCTCATTTGCTGTAATTCTCTCACACAGGGTTCATGCTTCTTTTAGGAATGTCTGATCACTACGTGAAACCTAGAGGCAGGAAAGCCAGACAAAACTCTGAGGCTTACTAAAGCTGGAAATCTAGACTTAAAATTCTACACAAAATATAAATTATTAGCACTACATTGAATCATATATCATAACATAAATTAATAATATATTACTCAGTGAAATGCTAAGTGTGATTTTTAATACTATATGACAGATTTTTTAATTTATGAACTGTCTATTAAATTTAAAAGTCCTTCCATTTCTTTCTTTTCTATCATATATTAAAGTCTCCTTTTGTTTGAGTCTCCTAATCCTTCATTTATTAACAATATCACTCTTTCTCTTTTCTACTATTGCTTTTGGGTTCTTTCCTTTCATTATTTCCTTTATTTTCCTTTTACTTTTCAAGTCTCTTGATATTCAATTTTCATGACAAAATTATGTAAGAATTAGACCCAAATGTTTTCTCTCTTTCTTCCCATGTATATAGTATCTTACATGAATATATTAAACTCATATATGTCATTCTTAGCATGATCCATAAATAATATAAAATAATAATTGAGCAAATAATATCTATCACCTGTAGTAGATAAAATATGGTAGCTTCTCTCTCTGGAGTTCTTTCTTTTCTACTGGCTTTACTGTCTAGTAATTAGTATAATGTGGACCCCAGATCCAGATAAGCCTCAGTATAAGGGTTTTTGCCTCACAGATACTTACTGTATAAACATCTATATATGCATCTATGTTGATTAAAATTTTATCAATCTTTGCTAAATTGAAACCCAGGTCAAAAAGTACAAGGCTAACATTAAAAAAAAAAAAAAAAAAAAAAAGGAGAAAAAAATTTACTTCCCTTGTAATTATATTCCTTTGTGGAAATGTAAATTCCCATAATCAAAACTGCACGTAATTGCCAGTTAGTTGCCTTAAGCACACTGATTTGTGGTTTTCTTTATAAAAGTCCCAGTCCCTTTATAACATGGTTACCCTTGGGAAGGCCCATAAATAACATGATTTTTCAGAACTCAAATTTTTCTAACTGGATCAGACATAAAAATGGATGTTATCTAAATGTTTTTGTGACATTTTTTTCTGCTTAGACCATAGTGTTTATCCATAGGATTTTGAATGAGCATTTAAATTGGAAAAGACCCAGGGTGCATCTCTGCAACCCCCACGTTATTTAGCAGTCCACTGCAGTAGCAGGAGTCACAGGGGGGATTGTGCAGATCCTTTGGGATACCCAGCACCAGCAAAGCTGTGTTTAGCAGTCCCCACTGAGCTGTTCTAACATAATTTTTGATCTAACACACCCAAACAGGATGAGAGAGGAGGGGGCCTTGTAATACAAGTGGCACAAATGATCACATCAGTGGAGTCATCTGAGCAGTATCCCTAGCCAGCAAAGATTTTTCCTAGTGCTCTCACAAGTAGAAGGGAACAAATGGTATCCACAATGCTTTTACTACCAGTGATTTGTGAAACATGCCATGTGGTATATGGATGTCATAGCATAGTGTGCAGGACAGATTTGCAAGCCATTAAAGGAATTATTCTATTGTGCAGAACTTTAATAAATTTAAGAACATGAGTTTCAGCAAGTGAATTGAAACTACTGTGGTTGCTCCTTATATGTGTGCCTTTTTCTACTTTTGGGTGCTAATTTTTAATATGGGTGTTGTGAGAGTGATTTCATCTCTATTGTTTAACTGAAAATTTCTCAGATCTTAAGAGGATTCCTGGGCAAGTGCCTGAAAACTGAAAGAGTTTTCATTGATAGGTTCTAAAAACTCACTGGCTTGCACATTCTCCTGCTGAAATGCTTGAGTTTTGCCCTGATACCAAAGAGCAGTTCAATTTTCAGTCTGGACCTTGCTCTCTACAGTGTGTCTGCCAACAATGGTGTCAGCTGTGATCTAGACACCTGTCTGTTAGAAACTACACTGAGACCACAAACTCATTTCATACAGATCACTGAAAAGACATTAGGTAGCAATAATTGCTGTTACTTCCAACTTGGATTTGATTTGAACCAACAACCTAGGATTCATATTCTATTACTGGTCCCCTGAGTTGTTCACTACTCTTGAATTCTTTCTCTGATGTTGTGTTATATATTCTTGAAGTAATATATCAGATTTTTGATTCTGTGCACAAAGGGAAGAGAATTCATATGAATAATTCTTCAGTGTATGTGGATTTGTATCTAAAAAGATATAATATAAACCAAATCTATTTTAGGAACGTTATAATTTGGACACCTTCCTAGAAAACAAAAATTAGTTATGCCTTTCTCAGGTTAGGATCATTTGAAAGTCTCCTGCCCCTACCAAGTTTAGGTTTGGGTTATTTTTATCTGCAGCATACATAGTGCAGACCCAAGTATTTCTGAGGTTACTGAGTTTCGTGACAGGATCCTGAGTGGGACTAAATACGCTGTTGGAATAAATCTTCTACTGAAATAGATGGATTTGCACCAGTAAATATCAGCAAGGAATAAAGAACATGAATTCTTGAAATATCCTGGTTGGGGGAGGTATATGTGTTAAAAATATACATATTGCTATCAGCAATACCAGTAAAAGATTTTGCATAGACATATATGGGATCAAATAGCCATCATAAATGACTTTTTTATAACTCTACTGAAAACTCTATTTTAAAGGTACATATTTGACCTCACGGTAAATTAGGACTGTGAAAAACAGCATTTTTGCTGTCGTATATTTTCAGCCAGACCCAGTGGACTTAGCACTGTTCAAACCTGTATGACATCCACACACAAAAAATCAGCAATAGGAAAAATTAATTTCAGAAGTATCATCAAAACCTCTTTTTAGTTAAAAAAAAAACAAACAAAAAACCAAAGAAAAAAAAGGAAAATCAAAACTCTGAGTCCTAGATAATACTTTCCATACAGTGCTGTGTTTAACTGAGAGTCCATGTTTACAGCACAGTTGTAAAAAGCTGAGGAAATAGAGCTTTGTTACCCAGACACTGATGAAACTCTAAATAGCATTGCAGGCAGAGCTGTATAATGAGTACATATTAAAATGTCTTTGGTGTCTTCTGAGAGTGCAGAACATTACTTGTTACTCTGACCATAATCATATAACAATTGTGGTTTTGTAAAATAAGTTGAAACCTCCTGCAGTCTGAAATATAGAACAATGCAGATGACTAATTTGAATCAACGAGGTTCCACGTGGCATGTCACAGTGGGAATCCTAATGATCTTCTACAAGGATACTGTTTGTCTAAGGCTCTCATTTTCCATCCTGTGATGTGTGGATGTGAACTATGCTGAAAATAATATGAGGCTAATTACCAACCTTGTCAATGGCAATTCACATACAATGATAAACTGTATTTTAAAAAATAAATAAATAAATAAAAATTTAAATTAAGCCACATATCCTTTCAGTAACAAGGACACTGAAACTAAAGATAGTTTCAGCATCTGCTCATAGTTTCTTTGTTTCTAACAGGATTTTTCAGGCTAGATGTCAGAAATGGTGAGAGTAAAATCAAGGAAAAATTCCAAACCAGACTACAGCTTTGAAAAGGAACATCCATAACACCATAACCTTCAGCATTTGTTCAGACCAAAAATATGAGAAAAGATATAACAAATTTTTGTGGGAAGGATGTTTATCTTATTTGTCCTTTTTTATAAAGCTCCTCCTTTTTTTTTTTTTTTTTTTCCTTTCATGCATTTATAATGTAAAACTGTTAGAGAATATTGTAAAGATCCTATAGCCACACTTTCGGTTTTAAAAAACTGTTTTTCATTTCATTTCTATTCAGTTAATCAACTTTTTTTTTCCATACAAATTGACCATGGTAAAGCAAATTAAACTGAAACTGTCACCTTTAAGCCCCAACATCTTTTCACGAGCACTGAATACCCAAGACTACCCAATGGGACAAGAAAAAAATATCTAATAAACTGACAAAAGGTGATGTATGTTGTTTTAAATTCCCATATAATATTCTACATCCTTGTAAAACACTTTATCCTTCCAGGTTAAATACACACCAAACATCAAGCGCCACTTACCATGTAAATGCTAAAGCACACAGCTAGTAACATGTCAAAGCTATTCTCACCTTATTGACTTACTTTCTCGGTTATCTTCCTTTTTGATACATGGCATTGGGACTGGGGAAAATGTTACTCTTCTGGCACTTAGATGTGTTTTTCCATCAGTGTCTCATACATCCAGTTGCAAATACAGGCAGGCAGATACAGCTCCCTGTGTGTCATTCTGTCTACAGCTACACACAGATACACATGCATATACACACATGCAGCTTTTCTAGTTAAAAACATGCTGGCAGGTCAGAAAACTGGGCATCCTATGAAGTATGACAGAATATTGTGTCAATTGTTATACCACTTTTGATGCAATGGAAAGCATTAGACATGAATAGCTGTGTTGCAAGCATTAGAGAATCTACCTTCTTGATATGCTATTGAATTAAAGCAGCTTCTTTTACATTCAGTGCTTCTGTAGCATAAGTGAGTTTAGTGACAAAACAAAACAAGAGATAGAGCAATTGAAGCAGATGTTCCATGAAACTCTTACTATACAGAACACAAGGGTCTGGCATATAGCTCATCAGTAAAACATGAGAATGTACTTGAGTAGAAAAATCACAATCTGGTACCCACAGGCTATTGCCTGCATCTCATGTAAACTGATAAATTAAAGATGCTGCACCATTTTTCCTTGTCTTTCCTTTGTCAAATGCAATAATTTAAACATGCATTTTGGTACTGGAAAACTTAAAAAATAAGCAAACATACTAACATATACCTAGCTTGCTGAAGCACAGCCTTCTGCAGACATTAGATTTTTTCTTATCATCTCTGTGAGTATTTTTTTTTTTTAATCTCAAATAATATTGTTTATTTTGCCCGAGGATTTGGACTTGTAAAAGCAAATTTCAAAGTCTGCCCACTCCACCCCCTCTATCGCTATTGGTGATAGTGAGAGATGTTTTTATTGGAGATTCTGCAGAGCAAAACACACATTTATGGTCACTTTGTAAGGAACCATTTTAACATTATGCAGGTGTTAAATAAACCCACCTAGAATGACTAATAAAAAAATATTGTTATGCTATGTAAAATAAAAAGCGTTCTGAAAGTCAAAATAATCAAATATAAAAAGCAAACTGTCCACAGACATTTTGATAGACTGGCAGACAATATAGTGAAAGTATTAGAATTTTCAGTAGTGATGCATAAACACAATTTATAGGTTTTGAGAATTTGATTATATTTACATCCACAGAATCTTGCCAGATCTGGGACAGTTTTAGTGTTCTGTGCTGACAGAGGTCAGACTTAACAACCACAGAGCAGAAACATACAGCCATAGTTTGGTAAATGTTCATTTTTTTCAGTATAATACAACTAATAATAAATATAAAAGATGAACAGACTTTGATTCTTAAAACTTTAATCATTTTGTCATTATTCTCCTCTGTTCTTTATTCCTTGGAATTTTAGCTTTTGTGAAACTGTTTTATGAATGCTTAATATTCCTTTCTTGATTGTCTCTGGCAATCTGAAGCTAAGTGGGACAAAATGCAAACAGAGCATTACCCGTTAAAATTTTAATGCCACATCACAATTTTCTAATGGAGCAATCAGAATTGCAAAACAGTGTAAGTCTACTGAAACCAATAATAAATCAGGTGCTAAGAGCAGCACCTCCTGCAAGTAGTGGACTACAGCCAGACCTTTCAAGATTTACAAGGACAACTCGTTTCTTTAGTTTAAAAACTTAGCACTGTCCTCTCAAAGTGCTCAAAAATTAATAGTCAACCACATCTCTTTACAGTTTATTGTAGGATTTTAATTTGGGCACGTTGAAATAGTAAATGTATTAAAAACCAGGAAAGAAATGTAATTTGAAATAAGCACTGTGCCTTTAGTTTCAATACAGGGCAGGATTGCAGAGAAATAAAGTGCACTAGGTAAAGTGTGCTACCATTTATTTAGTCCTTCCACTCTTTTGTTCTTATTATTGACATTACAAAAGGACATTGAAGTGTCTTCTTGCAGATATTTAACCTTGGGTAATGCAGACTAACGTGCTTTTTGTTTTACAGGTAGGTTTTCAGGGGTATTCCAACTCGTTTGCCAATTTGGTGGACCCTGTAATTAAGCTATGTTCTAGCCACTGCAGAAAAAATGACCATGTCCTAAGAATTCAAAACTACACAGAAAACATGGGACAGAAGAAAAGTTTCTCAGCCTTCCAAAGATTACAAAAATACTACAAAGGCACCAGAATCCTTTTAAAGTGCAGTTATATCTGCATGAAGAGTGAAATAAACTCTTCCTAAAATCTCATTCTCAATGTCATTCTCAACTCCACACCCTCGATGTCAAGATGGCTTTGAGTGTTTATTTTTGACAGAGCTATGGCATTTAGATTTGTTGTAGCCTTCGGCTCTCGCTGTAAAGGCAATGATATTTTCACTCTGTGCTTGCCTAACTGGATTAAGCTTGCATTGAAACACACAAAGTATGAGCCAGAGCCTTTGCATCGCAGGGTCTTAGAGCTTGCTCTTCCAGGGTGAAAGCAACAGCAGCAGCAATCCCCCAGCTGTGATTTCTTCAGGGACAGTCTCATGGCTGCTGCCTGCAATGCCACCCACACATCTGCTCAGTGCTTTCTCTCATAAGGCACTGGGATTTGATGTTTGCTTGAAGAGAAAAGGCGATGCTGCTAATCCTTGATTAACTGCAGCCCGTTTTCCTCACGGTCACAGAGCAGATTGAACTCATAAAACTCAGACTTGCCGAGAGCACTTGCGACCATTTCCCAGGAGTGTCTGCGGGGACTGGAGCCTCCCATGCACACATTATGCAGCCATTGGCCCCTCTTGCTTCTCATTTCTCTTGAATAGCACTTGTTGACTTAGTAGTAGAAACCGAGTCCACTTGGATAATGAAGTGCTGTTAGAACTCATGTTTTGAATGTGACGTTTTGCAAAAAGATGTTTCCACAGCACACAGGGACACAGATTTCTGGACAGCTGTTTCAGGACAGTTGTTAAAATTAATAAAGTCCCAAAATACCAATTCACAGAAATAACCTCCTATGAGAGTTATCAATTTTTATAAGTTAAAAACCTCCAACACAATCGAACCATTTTTATTTTAACTGCCAAGGGGATATAGTGTGATATATGCTTAATTTGTAACCGCCCATCCTCTTTGAGGGTCTGGGCTTAAGTCATGGTTGGGTCACAAACAAGAATATGTTCAATGGCCTCATCTAAGTCTTCAGCTATCTATTTCACAAACCTCCCCCAATCTGACATGGTGAGCAATCTCTGCTCAAGGCCCATAACTAGAATAGCAAAGGTGCTGCAGGTCAGAACTGAGATTTATTGAAAGGGATGTGCACAGAAGCTTAGTCCCTCACTTTCATGAGCACTAAATTCACTCAAGATTTTAATAATAAAAAATGCAGGGTTGTCTGACAACATTCATTTTTTTTTCATGAGCCTGTCTTCTCAAATTCCCAGGCTAATGCTGCACATAGTGACACAGCCAGTGTCACTCATGACAGCATTTACCTGCATTGCAACAACATGACTTGCCTGTCAACCTTAAATGTTTGACAAACTGCTCTCTTTTCCCAAAATAAATGCATAAATAACATGAAGATATATGAAACTGTTGGGCTTTTTGGTTTTGTTTCATTTTGGTTTTTTTTAAAGGGCAGGTATCTGGTTTGTCTGCTTTGTAGTTCTGGCTGCATCTCAGATGACCAAGATGTGGACCAAAACATGCAAAAGGCTGAGAAGTTAATTTTGTTACTAACTGACTTCTTCCTTCCATTTCCTTCCGGTATCTGTATTTCTACTGCATACAAAATGTCTGCAGGTACTTATCCTGAAAAATCTAGATACACATGCTATTTATACTATCTAAATAATAAAAATGAGGGGGAAAAAATAATGAAATTCTACACACTGAATAAATAAAATAATTCTAAATAATTGCATCTTCAAGGGAGATCCAATAGAAAAACTGTAAAAAATAGTCATTTCCCTTTAAAAACTATATGTCACCAAAACCAACAAAAATTTCATTAGCAATGATGTTATTGTACTAAAAGAAATAGAGTTGATTCTTCATTCAGCCACGTTTTTAATAAAAGCATGTAAAGTGGTAGCCATCAGGTGAAACAGGCTGCTTTTAACAGTGTCAAATATGATGACTGGAATCACAATACAATTTCTGAATACCTTTCTTTATTAATTGGAATGGTGAGAGCTCTCCCCCTGTTTTAGTCTCCTATAACTACCAAGAAGATATGTACTGGTCACAAAAGAATTTGTGATGATCTCATTTCTTCCTTTGGAGATAATGCTGAGCTCTTCAGGTAGCTTGCTGTTGAACAAGATTTCACATCTTTACTCTAGGAGACAGACATTCTCACTTTCATGTTATCTCCTGCATCCTACAGCTTTCATGTTCTTTCTTAAACACAACCACCTACAGAAACTGTTATGTTTATTTAATCAGCCCATGTGTAAAACTGGATTGCTAGAGCACATAAATAGGCACTGCCTTGTCTCAAAGAAAGGTTGGATGAGCTGAGGATATGATAGACTAAGGAGGACTGTTCAGTTTGGCTTTGCAATGGAAGGAACAGGACAGCCATTAACTTAATTTGCCTGCAGCAAAAATTTCTGTAGCATTTCAGACCTAAGATTCAATACAGGGAAAAGTGATCCAATAATATTGACATGTTAATCATGAGTAGCTTCAGCTTCCACTGAATAATAATATGACCTTTTTGCTTTAGGTAGCAGGGGAGCAGGATCACTGGCTGTACTGTTTCTTTCAGTCCTATAAATACCTTATTCCTTTTATGTCACTCAATTGTCAAATTCCTTTGATCAAATAATGAAAAAAGTGGGTTTGAGGTAAAATCTCAAATTCTACATTTATCTGCAATGAATGCTTTGGCCAACTTTACAACTAGATGTATTTTTATAATAAATCAACAAATGTACACATAAGCCTGGAAAACACAATGCCAGTGATGTGTGTTTCTTTTGTTGGGTGCTACTTAACATGTAATCTGTGTTGTCTGTTCCTTCCCTTTTAAACAGACTTGTGTGAATATAATTTTAGGTGGAAGTCTGGGATTAGTTCATGAGCTTTTCTATAGTTTTTGCACTGGCAATGCAAGCACCTGAGGTGCTTTTTTATAATAAAAATTCTTTAAAAATTCTGATTATCCACACTATTGAGTAGACAGAGAACAAAGCATAAGTATGACCTGTAAAGCCAGAAACTGCACCAGAGCTCTGTTTTTCCCTAATTCAGCTATGCTTCAGAAAATCTGTACTCTGTACCTTCTACCAGGCCAAGAACATAGTCATAATCTAAGAAGGAGCACCACAACAGCAGACATTAGATGAGACATGAGACTGTCAAATCAGTGTCCATGGATTTGGTTCTTGACTTTGCCAAATTCTTAGTGATGATGTATGTTCCCTCACAATGTGTTGAGCTTTCTTTCACTGGAACATTGGAGCTCATTTCAGGCTGCATAACAGGACTCATAAATGGTGCTATACTGGAGAAAAATTCCTCCTGCTTTCAGTTGTCAGTGCTGGGATCACTCAAAAGCAGCTGGAATGCCTGATTATTCACATCACGCAGCCTCACATGTGGTTCCTTAGAAGCACACACTAATAACAGCTCTATATTATAAATAAAAGAGTGCTGCTTTGCCTATGGTCTTAATCACATGGACTTCATAGTGACCATCAAGTGTAGGTCATGGCAGCTGGAGTACCCAGAGTTAGAACCACTCCAAGCACCAGATGACGCCTTGAGAGGGTGACTACAAAGTGTGATCTTCCATCATAGTTGCTCATTCTGGTCAAGTCAGTCAGAATGGAATCTGCCTACTTACATAGCTGAAAGTATTCAGAAGCAGTCATTCAGTGCAGTGGGGAAAAGAAGGGTTGTTTAGTAATTTAAAGCTTGCCCTAATTTAAATTCAATGTGTTCTTGGACCTGCTTAGCTACACGTCAAAGGGGTGAATAATTTTACCGTGAATATTTATACCTTGCTTTTACTCAGACCTAATAGAATTCTTCCTTTTCCTTTCAAAACTAGTGCCAGTTCTGCATATTTCTGCTTCTCCACTACATCCTTAATTTTTCTTAGCTTTCAAAAACCTATGTTTACTGAGCAAAATAAGGGGAGGGTAGAAGCAGCTAACATTGTGGTAAGCTTCAGTAGTGCTTTTGTGAGCTAGACAGCACATGTTTCTTCAGAAAAGACTTCAAAGAATGACACAAAATGCAAGTAATGGAAGCAGACAGCTTTGCTAATGGCAGACATTCATCCAGGATTCCTGCTATTTTAACCTTCTGTTCTCAGACTTGAAGAGCAGCCGATCACTGGCAAAGTCACACTATAGCTTCTAAATCTGCTTGTGAAGTGTTCCTCTGTCAAGCAGTCTAGAAGTATCAATAGAGGTCCAAGATGTCTATTCTACAAATAAAAATTAAAAATAAAGAGTGCATTAAAAAATAAATGAAGAATCAGTACATTGCAGCTCTATCTAGAAAGCTCAGACAATCTTAAGGTGTCACTATATTCTCTTTTAAATTCAGAATATACAGGTTGTACCTAAAGATATCTGGCAGATATATTACAATATCAAGTATTTTCATGTTCAGTCTCGGTGAAAATATCATTTAAAAAAAAAATAAGAAAGTTTAAAAAATGCTTTTGTGCAGAGCCTCTGCCTCTGCTGGCATTCTCTCCAGTTTTCTCTCTCTGTAGAGGAACATAGCACATTCTTCCTGCAGGTACAGTCCTCCTAGAAATTGCAGAAGTATTGCTTGTTAGACCATTGCTGTCTCTGGGACAGCCATTCAGGAGCCCCACAAAGCTGGTCTGACAATCCAGAAAGCATTGTCTTTGGAAAGAGTTGCAGTAAGTTTGGTAAGAGGCTTGCTTCTGGAAAGCTGACTGTTCACTTACATGTGTGGGTTCTGCTGAAAACAAGTTTTTCACATGCTCTCTAGCTGACAGCATAACAAACACTAGGGCATGCTAAGGCACGTGCCACACTCTGTCTTACAGACAGTCACCTCCATCATTCAAGAAGCTTTCTGTTACTTTAACTTATTACTTATCACTGGCAGTGATCAAAATCCTTTAAATATTTCTTTTCTAGCCATGACATTTTCAGACCACAGCAGAACAGATATAGTTGAGCATCCTTTCACTGACAAGGCTACCCAATGCATCCACCATTCCAAAGAAATGCTAACAAACTCTAGTGCAGGCGATACCAGATCTCCAAAAAGGAGAAATCTTCTTTCTAAATGCCTGAAGGTGAACCATGAAGGCACTGTCCCTCCTGGAGTCACATATATTTAATTGGGAGGGAGCCACAAAGTTTGGAACACATATCATCTTTACACTGGACAGAGGTGTGGGCTCATGTACCTCATTACTTGTTACTCAGGTGATACACCTGAGCATTCTCTGTATCACACAACACCCTATAAAATAGCCTGTGCATATTTGTCCATGTTCTGCTGAGAGGTAATAAATTCAAAACTCATTTAAGTAAACACTTTAACTGACAAAAGTGTTTTGGGATTTTTTTGTTTGTTTGTTTTGTTCTGCTTTGTTTTTGTTTTGGGTTTTTTTGTTGGTTTGGTTTTTCATTTTGTTGGGGCTTTTTTGGTGAGCTGGGTCCTTTCATTGAAAAACTAAATTTGAAGGACTGGTCTTCTTTCAGCCCATTATTTGATATATGACAATCATGTTTCCTTAAAATCTTTTCTCTCCCCAAATATAACCACAAAGATCATTTCACTCATGGACATTTAGATCTTTCCTGCCACTTGCTTTTGGTCTGCCATAATTTCTTTGTTTTTTCAAATACAATAGCCAAAAATGAGCAAGGGACTCAAGGGGGAACAGATTATCACCACATATAAACACACACATTTAATTAAAATGAGCTCAAACATGGCAACTTTGAAGGGTCACATGTGGAATAAACAAACAAAATGAGGCTTGGAGGTAAAGCAGTGAAAGCTAAAAACATCTAAAAGAAATTCAAGGTCATCTGATCACACTAAACATAAAGAAAATTATGAAAACCAACTGGGTTTTGTTTGCTTTTTTGTTTGGTTGGTTTTTTTTTCCTGTGAAAGACAAAACTGAGATACCAAGCCCACAAGAAAGAAATGAGTTTTCAAGAGATAATTTTCACAAACATGTAAAGACAGGAAGCTTTTCATAAAGTTTCTGTGCTTCATCTTTCTGTACTTTCAGAGCTGTAATTTCATGTAGAGACCAACCTTTTACCTTGATATAAGCAGAGGGATTCTAAGTGGAGGAGAAGATGCATGATTTCATGATTGCTGTTTTCTCTGGGTACTTGTGAACCAATGTCATCTGATGTTTAATTATGAAATGGATTTCTGAGAAGGACCACCAGAGAGGAAGAAATCATATTTCAGTACATTGGCAAAGGGAGACAAGGTGCACAGTTAAACTCATGTAGCTGTAGTAAAATTGTCCAACAGTTGAATATTCATTGTAGAAGTAATTTTTTTTCCCAGAAAAAAAAAATCTGCAAGAGGAGATTTTTCTCTGGAAGAGAAAAAGCCAAAGATTCACTTTTATGAAACAAAAGTGATCATGGAGCTGAATTCAACCAAATTAAAGAGTTTTCTCAACAACAAGTGTAGGCCAAAATCTGTCATGTTATGATCAAAATGCAGGTTTTCCCTTTTTGTATTCCTGGAAGTCTGCCTAAGTTAGAGCACGTATCTTACTTTTGCCAGCACATTCACTGGCATAGCCAAGAAGTGATGCCTAATCATCACAGCTCTGCCAGCAGAAACTTCTCGTGCATCTGCATTTGCACTAAAAAAAAATGGTATTATTACTGTCAATGTTTGCTTTACTGAAAAAAAAAAAAAAAGAGGTTTAAAACAAATAAATGGAAACACTTTTTATATAAAATACAATGAAATTATGGAATCTACTGCCTGTAGGAACAAGCAGAGGACAAAACTTTATCTGGATTAAAAAAAAATTGGAGAAATTCATAGAAGATAGGTGCATCATTGGATATTAAACATGAAAGCCCAGATGCAACCTCTGGCTCAGGAAAAAAAAAAAAAAAAATCACTAAAAAGCTGATTGCTGGGAGCTGAGAAATTATACCATGGGAAGGATCACTCTATAACTGCCTTATTTTTTCTGTTCTTTCCCTAAGGGTCAATGTTAGAGCTAGGAGACTTTGGTCCTTTGATCTAAGCTCTTAAGCAGGTCACAGAAGGAATAATTCCTATAAACCCTTAGTGAAAATAAACATGAATACTCCAAGTTAAAAAGGAGTCTTACCTTATTCAAATATTAGTTGGTCCTTATGGCCTTTCAAATACTGCAGCTTTCTAATAGTCATGAAAATCTCTGTGCACCTGACATGCTATAAACTTTGGAGAGATATTTAGTTTCCAGATCCCCAAGTTTTACCGCAGAAAGCAAAGGCAAGAGGTCTTAAACAAAATACATAATTTTTTAGCGGGTCTCCCTCTCTCTATAATTGTCTTGGTTATTTTCTCAAGATAATATCCCTCCCTTTCTGAAGAATAAAGTTTAAGAAATGAGGTCTTACTAGGTAAGACCAAAGCCTAGGTTCATCTAACCTAAGAATCTGTCCTCCACAGCTCAGACTTTAACCAGATGGTGGTGATTTGGCCATATTTTCCCCTTGACAAATACATAAGTATTGCCTAAGGTGGAAAACTGGCTGTTTTCTTGCTGCCAGATCCCAGAAATAAAACTGGTGTATAACAAAGTATTCTCCTCTTGCCACTCTCTGTCCTACACATCTTCACATCATTATATAGAACCATCTCAACCAGTTCCCATAACAACAGCATTAGAAACAATACATAAAAGTGAAATAATAAACAAAGAAGCAGAAATCAATTCCTATTCCTGCCTTTTCCAAACTCTGGCATTACCTCACTGAGACATATATTGCCTAGAGAAATGCAAATATCTCAGCCTTCCCTGAAACAGTATGTTTATAGCAATAAACAAAGAAGATGACACCAAAATCTCTGACATCACACCATCCCCAAGACTTCACGACAGGTCAGCATAACCTGATAACCCAAAGAGTTTTGGTCCTGATACTACTACTAGATTGTTGAATCTATATAGTGTCTATTTATTGATGCTTAGAAGGCTCTGTAGTACAATATTTTCCTACAAACCAAAAACAAGTAGTAAATACAATGGACAAATGAGAGGACTTGTTCCCATGAGGCACTTTATGAAATATTTATATAAAATTTTGTAACCTTCACCACAGACCAAGTTTGTTGTCAGAACCAACAGGATATTGTCAGGCAAATAATCTTTATCATCAGTTTACTGTAGAAATAGAAAGGGAAACTTTGAGAGCAAGACTCTGAAAAATGTAGTAAGAGACCACTTAATACACTGTAAAGGTCTTCCCATTACATCTCTGCATCATTTTTTTGCCAGGAAAAGACATGTGCTGATAATGTATCTTGCCTCTCTCAAAAATGATTCATACTAGATTTTCTACAAAAATATGGTGTCACTTCTGGTGCTTTGGATAACAATATAAGTTATTTCTATTTAAATTTACATTTAAATTTAAATTTACATGATGAACAATCATTCTCTTTCTCTTCCAATGTACCTTTAAATTTTTTCAGTACCTCTGCTCCTGCATTGCTCTACTCCTCTACCTTTTTATCTAAAAAGTTATTAGTGAAACATATATAATACAGTGAAATTCATGTAGATATGGAGATCACACCTGGGTATGCAGTGATATACTCCCTTTTTCTCTCCTTTCTCCAATTAGCTTCTGATAATGTGAGCAGGCTAACGTGATTAAAGGTAATGAACCAATTACTATTTCTACAGCCATGCTGAACTGTTTTTCCTTTTACTTAAGTGTGTTTAAAAATAACAAGCTTTCATTATACTTTTTATTGATGGTCACATTTACACTCCAAGACAGCTAATCAGCCACGAGCACGTAACAATATGATTTGAGTTCTTATTGCTCATATGACTACACTTTTAAACTTAGCAAACCAACATGCGGAAATACGTGTGGTTACAATTTACAGACAGAGTCAAACCCTGGAAAGACATGAGTCCTCACAGTGCACATGGATATGCATTGCCTTGTGTATCATTTTTTTCCAAAAAAAAGGCAACAGAGGCAGTACAAGGAAGAGAGGGATCAGAAAGAAGCTAAGGAGTCAGGGCAAGACTGAGTTTGCTTGGTATTGCTGTTGCTGTGCTTTAATCTCCAGAAACTTACTCCACCTCACAGTGCGGGGTTGGTAGGACTTTTCTGCTCTGTCAGCTCCCTTGGAAAGGATTCTGAAGCAATTAATATATATGTGTATATATGCATATATGTGTAATATATATTTGTCTTGCAGCCTGTCCTGGGGTAAGAAGGGATGCTAATTCTCCTGAGCAAATCTGGGGCCAATACAGCATCAACACTTGGAGTCACCTGGTCAAGGATGGTCCCTGATAGCTAAAACAGCTCCATGTGGACACATTTGTTTCCAAGACTCTCAAGAAGCTGTGCTACTGCACATCTTCCAGCAACAGCAAATGACTGCTTTGCTTGGAAATCAGGGCTCCTGTTTCCACTTGTCTCCCCACTTCGCAAGAACAGGAAAATTTCTCAGGGTCTCTTCTCTTGCCAGAGCTGTGGTGTGAAAGCAGAACAGTCCAGAGAGTATTTTGGACCCTACTTTTAATTAAATGCAACAAACAGGGTTTGGGTAAAGAATAAGAATTCAGGCCTAGAGCAAATTAGGGAATTTAGATAGCTATAGCTTTTGTAACTAAGAAATTTCACTTTCCTAGCACAGACAGACAAGGTAAGTTCATATCAAACCGTGGAACTCCCAGCAGCACTGCCTTTGTCAAACACGTTTATAGGCCAGGTCCTGCCCATTTTCTATGGAGGCATAAGTAGCTAAGCCAGATCTCAGAGTATTAAAACTTGTTTCTTACTTACCTTCCAGGGGACTGGCCTGACTTCCCACAAGAAGTATGGTTTCACAGATGGACCGAAAAGCTTAGGCTCCTAGCAGACATGCAGAAAACTCATGATGCATCAGCACACCATCCTGATTTTCAGCCCTTACTCCAAAGACAGTTTCTAATGGGTTTTTTTGGGTTGTCTGGTTTGTTGTTTTTTTTCTCCACTGACTGATCCTTTTAAAGAGAAAAGAGTAATACTCAAGTATTTTAAAGAAATTGAGCTTTAATTTTTTTAAACTCATTTAAGGTAGTTCCCTTTGGCAGAAGAAGGCCTTGTAGGAGGTTTAAAAACTTTACTAAAAATTACTCTTAAACCTTGTTGGTTGTTCTGGATGCTTTTGTAGGATGCTTTAATTTTCCCTTAAGCACAGACCCTTGCTTGGTAGCTTCAGATTTTGGAGTATATTTGAGAAGCTAGATGCCTCAGAGTTAGGTACTGAAGCACTTACTTTTAGGCACTTATGTTCTTAATTAGATCCAGCCTTTTAAACTATGAACATTGCGGAAAAGACTGTCTGCATTAAGAAGAATTTATATTAAGCCATAGAAAAATGTTAAATTTTAATGTGGTAGAGCACTCAAACTTGGTTCTTACTAGTGAGAATCTCATTTACAAAATGGCTGCTAATGAAATCTCAGAGAAAATATGTTGGCTTCAAAGCAAAATTAAAATAAAGACAAATGACTGAGGAATTATTGTTTTCAATAAATTCTTTTTTCATGTGCTAATTACAGAGAAAGAAAGTGATTTGAGTATCTTATTATCTATCTCTCCTTTTTCTGCCAGGAGTTTATAAAGGGTGTGAAAATGGAGGGGTATAGTAATAATTTCATTTATGTTTTACAGAAAATAATCAGGTTAGCCAGCATTTAATACTGAGGATTCCATTTACATGACTTTGAAGGACAAATACAATACTATCAGTTCTGTCAGTGAAAGGAAAGATGGGGCCTTGAGCAGATGTATTTATTTATACATAGCCAAAAATGCCATCTCATCTGAGAATGAATTTACATAGGCAAGAAACCCATCAGGATATAGTCTGAGATATTAATTTTTTTTATGATTAGTGAAGTTACTCAGATTTGACAAAAAAGTTTTACTGCTATGAGTTTTAAAATTTTTTCTTTTTTACATATGATGTTGGGAAAGGGGGAACCTCACAAAAACTAGATCAACAGTATCTAAAAATATATCAGTACCCAAGGCAAAATCTCCTGAAATAATATCAT
The DNA here is from genome assembly GCF_001522545.3 of Parus major. Classification (NCBI taxonomy): domain Eukaryota; kingdom Metazoa; phylum Chordata; class Aves; order Passeriformes; family Paridae; genus Parus; species Parus major. Next base: position 121,801,001 of record NC_031769.1, read on the forward strand.
TACTACCGTGGTTGAAATGTTTGCAAGTTGCAAATTTCCAGCATACTTTAAGGGAACATAAACACTTCTTCTGTGCTCGGGGATTAAAATGAGAGAGAACAGAGATACACATTGTAGAACTGTACTAAAAATAATTAAGTGTTCAGTATATTATAAAGCAGGAGATAAATTCCTCTGGTTTAAAATGTCAGCAGACACTTAAGCCTGGTGCCATATGATGTTTCTGCATTCAGCTAAAGCCCTCACACCCACAGGAGTGCATCTTTGCTGAGACCCCTCTGGAGTGATTCCTTGATTCCATGACTCTTTGACAGTCTGGAATCCTCACAGAAGGTACTGCATCCTAAGAATCAGTACTGGGTTTCCTTAGCAGATCGGTCTTGCACTTTGTGTTCTTCCATGGATGCACATTAAATCCTAGTATTACCTGCAAAACCACACTGCTGACATTCAAAGCGATGCACCAGTTTTGTCCTGCTTACCTCGGAGGTCGCCTGTATAAGTATTTGCTTAGTCATTCCCTAAGTCCTGCCCTGCTGGTCTCCTATCAAATCCTTTGGTTCTTGCCCTTTCAGCTCCTCTTCTCCTCCCACTTGGAAGCTGTTGCTGGTGAAAGGCTCAAGGGTCAGAGGGGTTTTTCCTGCCTGTTTTGCCTGTTTTACAAACACCCATTAACTCTTCAGTTCTCTTCAGTTTCTGGCCAGCATTCTTTAACAAAAGTGCTGCAGGCTGTCAGCTCGTAATTTGAACAATGATTATTAGCATTTATTCTTAAATATAAACAGCCAGGAGGAGTCTGGAGGTGCTAAGTAGTCAGATCCTGATGAATAATGTGTGTCACTCCCAGCTAAACCCAAAAGCATCCTCTTCAGGGCTACTTGTCTGAGCCACAGGAAAGAGCAGGTCAGCAAGAACATGCCAAGGCTCCCCGAGAGCCAGCAGTGTGCCCAGTCTCCCAGACAGCTGTCCCTTGTCAGCCAGCAGCCTCTGCCACATCTCATCAAACCCCTGGGTTATGAGATGGGCTGAGCCCTCACTGGGTGCTAGGCAAGTATTCTGGCAGGTATTCTGCTATGGGTCTCCCATCCAGGGCAAAATTAGGCCATCTGGAGAGCATTGCTATCAGGAAGGCATGTGATGTATGGGTCTAAAGGGACACCAAAGCAGCTAGAGAAATGTTTAAAAAAAAACACATGGGGCCTATATCCAAAGGAGTTTAAGCAGTCTCATTTTCTTTTGCACCAAACAAAATATCAGCCTGCTGAGCAGAAAATAGAAAAAAGACACCTGTGAGGTAGCAATTCCTTAATCTCTTATGGCCATTTCACAAGCAGATACCTCATGTCTCCAATTCCTAGAGACCAGCTTTTCTTCAAGCAACAGACCAGCTTTTAAGTAGTTGAGAAGTTCCCTTGAAACTGCTTCCATCCCTCACTAATTCTTCCTTCACTCTGCATAGGAGTACTTTGCATCTCTTCCAAGGGCCCTCCTTATTCCCAGCATATCCCACCAGACCCTGACTGAAAGGACTGACTTCAAAGAACTCACACATCCATCCTGAATAGGGTAAGTGGGTTTATCTGAGATCCCTGTCTGCAACTCTTGCCCATGGGCAAGCTGCAGCTCAGATTTAACACTTTGAGTGGAGAAAGACAGCACACAGGTAAAAAGTGGCACGTGGCTGTAGAAATAATGCCAAGAGCTGCCAAGACCTTCTTGGCAGCCTCCACTGGAGCCCAGTCACTCACCAAGAATGCAGGCAAAGGTAATGGGAGAACGCCACGACATATATCATCATGCAGGATATATCATGCCCTCTAAGAAATTTAGCACAAAGTGATTTATTCATGAAAATTGCAATGTTGACCACTCGAGGACTTTAGGCATCACTTGTCCTAGAAGTTAGTTAAAAGGAGAGAGATAGTTCTTATTCTTCACCTGCATGGATTTGAGCTTCAATTCAGCACCTACAGATATTCAGGTGTATTCTGAACATTTTTTTCGGTGGGTTTTGACTTTTTGATTTTATTTTTATTTGTCTCTGAGCTTATTATTTAACAAGAAGCCACAAACTTCTGTGTCAGAAGAAAGGAGAGATGTTATATGGCACAGCAGTGCTTGGAAAGGCCAGGCTGAGGCAGAAATGACAGAGGCTGCTTTGTCACCTAGCAGAGGCTAACAAAGTCACTTTTGCTAGGAAAAGCCTCACGTTCTGGAGCCCAGGGTTCAGACGGGCTCTCCTGGACTGGAGATCACAGTTTGGGGCTGGTTTGGGACCTATCCAACAGGTGATCTATCCCAAAACTCCTAGAGGTTTCTTACAGCAAAGAAAATATCAGAGGTTTCTTCCTCCGATGACTTTCAAGCTACTCTTTCCACAGACTTTCAAACATAAGAGAACAGGAGTTGTCCAGCCTTTTAATTTAACCAAATTGCATTCCAAGTTGTTGTCTTCATTTCTTTGAGATGCCTACTACATTTTTGCGTAATATGCATATTGCATGTTTTAACACCACTACAATAATAAAATCTGAGCAAATAATTTGCAGTGAATAACTTGAAGAATTTCATCTCTTATTCACAATTTGGCTGGCAGCAGCTAACAATGTTCTTGAATCTGTTGATCATTCAGAGTTATACCACTGGTTATTTTAGATATATAATTTCAAGTCTACAGGTTGTTTATTAACCTTTATGGAAAATATAGGGGAAATGTTAATTTTGAGTTGCCACAGATATTTCAGATTGAATGCAGAGATCACATTATCTACATAAATATTTAAAGGCATTAATTTCTGTCAACAAAGAAAGGTAATATAATATGACACTTTATTTGGCTTCATCTGCCTCCATTTCAGATTCAAAAATAGCAGATAAAACACCACAAAAGTTTAAAAAGAGCTCCACCATAAAAAGATTTGAACAGTGATGAACAAACTGGAATATTTTCTTTCTTTTGAATCAAATTAACATCAACAGAGTATACATACTGCAACTTTCCCATACTGAAGAGGCTGTAGCAACAGCCTAAATACTGGTGTTTCCCTTTTTTTTCCCAGAGCAAATACCAGATCCTGCAGAATCCCAGAACTGTCATGTCCATTGGATTAGGATCCACCTTCAAGTATACCTTATGATATTCTCACATGCCAGCATTGTCTGACAAGAGCAGCAGAAACTGTGGATAGAGCAGAAACTCTGCTCAGAACATTCACATGTATTAGGTTTCTACTTACATTTCATCTTAGTTAATAAATAAATGTTTATGAAGAAACAAATACTAAGGTAGATGGGTATTATTTACTACATTTGCGATTGAAGATGAAAAATATCCCAGATTAATGCTGATATATAGTGGGAAGGGGTTTAGAAAGCCATCTCCTTATGTGGAGATCAAATATAGGCACTGGGAAAACCCTTTTTGTATATAGAAGGCTTGGCTGCATGATTAACATCTGGAATGTATTCGTTTCTTCTATAAACTACATATGACTCCCTTTCTACTGCATTCCTTGAGCAGCAAGCAACATGGATGTATTATTATTAACATGCCTTTGATTCGCTTCTCCCCATTTTACAGTCTACTGCCATATGCCAACAGCATGTCATTGGGCATGATGTAACCATGTCTGCCCCAGGAAATTCAGAGAGACTATTTTACTAGAAATTGGGCCTAAAAAGACCACAATTTAATTTTATATCATTAGTTAAGCTGAAAAATATGAAAAGGACCTTGGCTCTGCACTACCTTTCTACTTCTGTAGTGATAGAAAAGGCAAAAAAGCTCACTGAAGCCTACAGCTGAGATTTCCCAAGGGAAAGAGAAAACCAAGGTGGACTAAAGTGCATGCAGATTGCCTTATGTCTCCCTGCCAGTTCATCTCATGGGACAGGGGTGGAAAGCAGGACATGTTGATGGAAGAAGCATTGCTCAGGATGCCTCAGCTTGTCCACCTGTACCAGAATGGTAACACTGTTTTACAGCCATCCCTGCTGCTTAGGTGTAGGACTTGGCTGACCAATATTTTCCTAGTAAAAAGCTATTCAGGGCAAAAAAAAAAGAGATGATTACCCTGTATTCTCAGAGGGGTGGAAGGCAAGACATTCATGGCTCTCAGCAGTAAGGACAGGTTGGGGCTCCAGTTCCCTGTGCTGGTGAAGCTGTAACCTCTGGTAGCTGCAGCACTTTACACTGGGGATACTTTAGCCTGGGTTTGCCCCCCAAAAGGGAAACACACCTCCACCCTCTGCCAAGGGTGATCTCATCATAGCTGCAGCTCTGCCCTTTGTTTTCAGGTTGGTCCTCTCCACCATGCTTAATAATAGCTGTATATGTTTATTTATAGCCCACTAGACAGACTCAGAGTTTGAAATTGTATGACTGTAATGGCTATGTATGCTGAATATAGAGAACACCATGAATGCCCCATTACTATTCTTTATGGAAACTAAAAATTTCCAAGATTTTAATGGTGCTAAGTACTGTAGAACCATATAAGTTTTGCAAACTGTGTATGAGACTGGGTACATTAAGGTTTCAGTAATAGGGTCAGCATCTTTCAACTGTTGAAAGTAAGCAAAAGGGATATTGCATGATTTCTCTTAATGTTTAATGAAGAAACAGTGTTGCTTTCACTGGTAATGTGTTTTCTTCTGAGACACGCCATCAAGATTCACAGCATTGATTTAAACTGATTTTAGGTAGCTTCAACATAAAGTCAGTTTTTGACAAGAAATTGGATCTCACTTGTTTTCCTCTTCTAGAATAGAATCATCTGGAATAGTACGCCAGTTCTGGGGCACTACATTACTAAAAAGGTTGGAATAAATCTGAAATAAAGGTCAGAAGTCTATAAAATGTGCTGTAAAATGAAAGAATACATAAGTTGGAGTTATTTTGCTCAGAAAAGAAGGCAGAATGTGACGTCTTCATCATTAAAGGCTTTTAAGAGTAGGCTGGAAAAAAAACATCTGTCAGAAGTGACATGGTTGTAGATAATCCTGTCATGTGTAGGGGAATAGATTGGATGACTTCCCAAGAGTTTTTTCAGCTGTTAGGTTCTATTATAGACCAGATCCTGTCTGTTGTCAAGTGATACCTTGGGTTTGGGGAGAACCTGACAATATGGAGAAGCTTGCTGAGCCCTGAGCATTTTTACATTGCATAATGGGCCCTGAAACTGTCCTACTCTGCATGACTGCCCCTGCTGAGAGACAAAGGACAGTACACCTGGGAGGAGGCTTTTCATACAGAGTAATTTATTTCAAAGCACAAAGAAACATAGGAATGTAAAAATAACCTTACGAGATCTTGATTTCTGGGAAGTCAGCAAAATACTTGAGCCATTCTCACTTTATGAGATAGTGGAGAACATTTGGAAGTTTTTTCTTACCTTTCATCTTTAAAAAATGTTTCTCTTGATTAGACGACAGGATTTTGACCTGACACCAGTGATCTAAATTACAACAGAGCATGTAATTATGCAAACACTTAACATATCCCATATAAGGATGTTATACCTTTTTAAAATAATTTCATAGCAAATATAACAGAAGCTAGTAAATTAAAATAAAATAAAATATTTTACATAATTTTAATTTCCATAATTGTATAGTACAGCTTTACTGACTTGTAACATCTTGTATGACAAGCTTCACTTTTTTCTAAACCATGTAATTTAGTTAACTAACATTTTAGATATTTTATTTTCAAACAGCAGCCCTGTCTCCTCTATGTACCTTCAGTGATTACACAGACAAACAAAATAAATCCCTAACTTAGCTGTTAATTTTTAACACTACATTATTACAAACAGCAACCCTGGTTCAGTTTGAATTACTGAATGTTTTTCATTTAGGACATAGCTATGGATACTATTATAGCTATTTTCTCTCTCTCACCAGCACACATACTACCATATGGAGCACATTGCCATGGGTGTATTCCAAGCCCTCAGCCTCCACTATATGTCCATGTGCAGCATTGTGTGAGCTCCAACCAAGCTAGAACAGCAGTGCCTGGTGCAGGCATCCCAGAACTAAAACTCTGCTGGATGGAGGTAGTGATATACAAAATCTACAAATACTTTATCTGCTACTCCATTTATTACTCTTTCGATTTTTTGAAGCAAAACAAGAAAACAAACAAAAAATGTGAGAACCTCCTTCCTTCTTAATCTTCACATCTGATTGAGAAGCAGAGAACAAAGAAGATTTTTAGCCAACTTGTCACCCTCCTACCATTGTGCCAACCTAACCCCAGGCTGAGTTCCAAAAATGATGAATAAGAGGAAGAGATTTTTCTGGTAAATGTAAATCTTCTGAACACAGTCACATTCTGGTTGCACTCCCAGTTCCCATGCAGTGGAAGGAGATGGCACACAAGCCAGAACATCTGCCCTCAGTCACTGGAGATTTATCAGATAATCTTCAGGGATCAGACATGTTTGTTGCTCAGCTGCTTTTTGCCACCAGAGCTCCTGGAATTGACCCTTGGTCTAATAAAAGCAGGGGGAGGGGATTACTTTAAATTTGAAGTAAACCAAAAACAGGTTTCCTGTGACATGTAATTTGTAAGAATGCAGGAAAGACTCCAAGCTGCATCACCACCCCCACCACAAAATTAAAGTATTGTCGTTAACTGTGCACAGAACACACTGAACTCAAAGCAGCTTTCCAAAACCAAACCATTCCTTTCTTAAGCAATCACTGCAAATTGCAAAAGCAACAAATGTTTTAGCCACAAATGAAGGAGCCACTGCCTGTTCACAAAGCTTCTTATGAAATCTCCCACTTACTAAAGAAACACATGAAGACATTTGCTAGTGTGAAACTGGTGAAAGATCTATGCTTTCCAGGAGGTACTGAAATTCTCTTTTCCTGGACACAGACATAGGTTGAAGATAATGAAGGAAAACCACACATTCCATCTGTCAGAAAGTTTGGAGCTTTTGCTCCATGATGAAATTGGTAAGCAGTAGTACCCTTGGAGAAGTAGAACTGAAAAGATTTTTAAAAAGAGAAAAACCCAAAACTCCAAGCAATTTAAAAAATAAAAGCAGCTTTTATTTTTATTATTGATTAGGGAATAGACACAGAGGATACAATAAAAAAAGTAGCACCAAAGAAGGGTGCCTGAAAGAAAACAAACAAAATGCAGAGATTATGATGAAAAATCCTTGCTACAACAGAGGATTTATTTTCTGAAGCAAGAGATTGCCAGGGACCGACCTCATTAGTGTGATGAGAGCCTTTCTAATGAAAAGGGATTTGACCTCTCACTAAGTCAAAAAGCTACCATTCTGACTTTTCTGGGTTAGACTTCTCCTGGTGTCAGGAGCAAGCTCCCTGCTCCGTAAAGGGGGTCTATATGATTAGCTGCAGTCGGTGAAAACCCATCACCCACCACCTCAGAGGTGACCAGGGTTCCTGGGGACTGACACCAGCTCACAGGAGCTCGACAAGGCTTGAGGGCATGTGGTGTAGTCCTGCAGGAGTGCCTTCTCCATTCCCAGGTTGGGTTAGCATTCAAAATAAGATAGAAAACTCTTGGAACAGCTGTAACACAGGCAAAGGAGCTCTATAATTTTCTGTTTTTCAAATGAAGGTTCATTACCAGTGACTTTCTGCTCTATGACAAGTTTCCAGATTTGAGTACAGGAGAACATTCGGTCATTTCTTGTACTAAACTCAAGAATGAAGCTCAAACTATTAAAGCTCAGACATAAATGCTAAGCAGCTGAATGTGCATTTAGGGATCTGAGCACATAGTCTGTATATAAATCTCTGCAAGGGTGGTGGGGAGCAGCATCTCATGGCTATAAAACACTTTCAAAGATAAAATTCCCCAAAAAGACATTTATTTTCACTTTGTTTTAGTGTAATTCTGGAGAAGAGAAAGGAAATTCAGAAATGGGAAATGAGCGAGAAAATGGAGAGAAATGGAAGCAAAAGCAAAGTCAGTGTGAGAAAAATGCATTAGAAGGAGATACAGAAGCAAGAAAGCGATAAGATGAAGTGCAAAAATTTATCTGAAAAGCCTTTCCAAAACAAGAGAGAAGTAAAACTTAATCTAATGTGGAACAGATGAAAAGCAATAAATGGAAAAAAGACTAGAAAAGGCAAAAGAAAAAAAAAAACAAAACAGTGGAATAAAAGTAGAGTTACAATATGGAGACAGAAAGTAAATAAACATGCAAGTAAGGAAAATGTTAATAAGGTATTTTTTCATAGTCTATTTTCCACAAAAAGGGTAAAGTTGTGTGAATTCAGGAATGTATGAACAATATACTCTGTATTTAGATCAGTGGCCAAGATTTTGAGTCAATACATAGCAGAGCTGTTAAATCATTTGGGTTTAAGGCATTAAACCAAGGAAAAACATTTCCTTCATCATACTTAGTGACAGCAGCAGCATCACTCCTCTTTCCAAAGCACAGAGGTTGAGTCCACAGCCTCTGCAGTCTGGATCTGGGAGGGCTGGGTGTCTGAATTGCCTCACTAAAATCTTACTCTGCTCTTTCTAAAGTCCAGGTATGACATTTTTTACCTAAAATGCCACTTGTTCCATCTTTCTACATAATACTGTGTTCCCCACTCCCACTAGAAAGACGCAGCCCATTGAAAAAGTTCTAAGCAGCATCATCGGGATTGCGGCTTTGCAAAGCCCAGTGAAAGCAAAAGTTCTGCTCAGGAAGTAAAAGATCCTTCCTGCCCCATGGGTTTTTAAACCTGCTCCAGAATATTTTGGAATGAACACATCTTAGCGGCTGATTATGGGTCCAGCTCTGCTTTGGGCCCTAAGAAAACCTTTCTGACTGCCTTGTGGAAGCTGTAATGGATTTTTAATCTTTACTTCTGTCAGCACTAAAATCACACCCACAGATTAAAAATAAAAATTTCAACCACCTAAATTATATAGGTCTTTTTTGAAACATACTTTTAAGATTTGCATAATTTAGTGCTGTGGTTAGTAATAAACAAGAAACAGGACTCCTTCTCAGAAACACCAAATCTTAATAAGGCGGTTATTCAAATGACTACTTTTGTTTATGGAAATATAGCATTTTAAAAATAGAAAGTGGTTTGAGTTTTTGATCTTCTGTTTAAAAGGAAAAAAAACTGATTCAATAGAATTAGTAACACTTGCAGCATATCAACCCACTCTCTCATAGAAAAGCAATTTAGTGAAATGAATGTGGTTGGAAAGTCAGGCCAGAATAACAGCAACTAACTTCAGATCCACCCAAGGTTTGTATGGGGGCCACACCAATTAGCATAATAGTTTCTTTGTTGGGAAGTGAAGCCTTTGTGCTTGGGATGCTTCCCAATTAAAAACTTTTGCTTGAAGTGGGATTTAATTTTAACGTTTCAATACTAGAACATTTCCTTGCTGTGTCTGCTTTCATTTCAAATGATGCCGAGGTTATATTTTCAACTTGGTACTGCTGTCACCGAGCCTCTCCAGTGTTTTTATTTACTGCAAGGGAGTGACAGTGAAAGAGGAGTATGCCAAGAATCATGGTTTCCCAATGGTTTACTCAGAAGGAAAGACATAAATTGTGTAAGGCCAAAGTAATGAAGAATTTAACAGGAAAAAAATATTAATGGGAGACCTTAGAAGAGTGAAGAATTCACTTCCTTTCCAACAAGCTTTATATTAATGACATTAAAATTTTTCAAAAAACTAAACATCAGATATAAAACAGTCTCTACCAGATCTGAATGGACAAAATAATTTAAAAAGTGACCACTAAATTTAATCCTTTTTTTAATGTTTGCAGACTATCAATGGGGCAAGCACAGTTCCCTTGAACTAAAGGATTTATCAAATGTATGGGACAAATATCTTTCTTAAGCATCTGTGGTATTTGAGTTTGGCTTTTCTTGCTTAAGTGTGACTGATTAGCTAAATTGGTTAACTGTTTTATATTATCCTTCTAGAAGCATGCTAGCCTGAAAGCCCATATGAAATTAAGATGTTACTCCTGTGAAAACATTCTTTTGACACGAAAGCATTATTTCACTAACAAGTCAGTAAAATACAACTGCTTGAATTATCATAAAAATAAACAAAGCAACAGAAGCAAATCCATTGAAATCCAGATCCACTGAGATCTAAAATTAATCCAAATAATGTTGAAAAAATTATTAGTACTGAAATGTAAACAAATGAAGCAGAACAAAAGCTATCAGTAGTTCTCAAAGCCACTTGAGATCAGGATGTGGACAGCATGAAGTTTGCAAGTGGTATTTAAAAATCAATATGACATTTTATGGGTAGATAATATGAGTTCAGGGAAATGAACAGACCAAGTATTGCTGTATTGAGAAGATGCATGAAACAACTCAGTGCATTCTGAAGCTGCTAAAGAATTCATCTCATAAGAAGACAATTAGTAGAGATCCAGGCATACATTAACAAGTGTCCAAACATCCTCTCATACACTCTTTGGATCTGCTCTAATATTTGACTACCCTCAAAAAATTGTATTGATTTCAGCTTTGGTATATCTCTGAGTAAAACATGACAGTTTAATATTTATATTTACATAGTCCAGAAGAGACAGAGTCAAGACAAACACAAAACCAAGGTTTTCACCCCTGGGACTGATGCTATCCGAGAACTGCCAACTTTAAAAGTGATACAAGAGTGTTGACGGACTGGGGATAAGGTCCAATCAAAGGAATTTTGTCTTATATGGATTCAGTTTTAGAAATTCCCTGGCTTTCCAATACTGTAAATCAGCCAAACAGACACATTGGAAAGATATCATAAAATATTTTTTTTAGACTGCAGAAAAAAGGTCTGTATGTTATCTAAATATATGTAGTTCGACAGATCATGGGCTTGATTCTCCCCTCATTTACATGAATGTAACTGCTAATCTCACCAGAGTTACTTCAAATACCCATTTGTAATGGGAGGTGGAATCCAGCTCTAAATCTGTGTGTGATATAAGCTCAGCAAAATATATAAATCCAAAGAATTGTTGGGCCTAGCCCCTAAGGTACCTGATTACACAGCAAAGCATAAATTGATTTATGAATGCTGAAATTAAATATGGAATGAAACCAATCTGAAGTAATGTCAGAAAGACCTTTGCTGGAGTATACTTTCATCAGAAGAATTTGGAGAAAGGAAGGATCTGCAACAACTGGTTAGTTCACAAGCAACATAAAAAAATAACAGTATAATTCAAGACACTCAAATCAATTTCTAAATTTCTGATGAACAATTCAGGCATAGTATTTACTCACTGCTTATTACCCACAATACAATAGACATTGTCTGAACATAGGGACCACCAATCCATTTGCTTATGATATGAAAATCCAAAATTCTCATCTGAAATCCATTTTTAATATAATTCTACAAAAAATGCTTATGAAACTGAATACCATTTCTGAAAAAAAAAAACAAAAACGGTATAAATTAATGACATTTTCTCTGCATTGTGAAAGTAGATGAAATTTTTAATTATGGCAATCTATCACAAATCAAAAGAGCTTAACTATGAAAGGCTAAACTGAATGACAAAATAGAGCATAGTGTCTCTCCAGGGAGGAAGGCCAAGGATTAGTAACTAGAAAAATAGATGGGTGAGCCTCTGGAATAAATATAATTCAATTCTCAACAGAAAGCAAGTTAAAGAATACTATGGGCAGTCAGATGTACAATTATATATACAAATATATATGTAAATTCATATTCACGCAAATATATGCACACGTATGAGTATAAATACATGCATCTATATATGTATCTGAATCAAAGGATACATTAATAAATTCAAAGCTATGAGGAACCTTGAACTGAGAAAATCTAAAATGTCAAAGTAAACAGTGAAATCTCTCAAAAGAATAATTTTCTAGAATTTTATAATGACAGATCAAAAACTAATTGAAGACATTGCACACACAAGCTCCTGGAACTCTGAAGCATATAAATGAGTATACTTGCAAAAGAATTAAAGGTAAAAGACATAGCTGTATATTTTCCACTGCTCATATCCAACTCTTCTACCACAATGAATAAAATGTATTTCAAGCAATCTGGTGTTATTTTGTAATAATTTTTGTTCTCCTCTTCTTACTAAGGAATATATACCATGCGTCTGCTTTGGTTCCTACTCCCAGTGAACACTAACTTCTGTCTTCTGAGGGCACACAGAAGAGAGGGAAAGGAATTCCCTGTTTCAGAATCATCCATTCCATTGCAGAATGTCAAATGTACAAAAATGCACTGAATTTTTGGGGAGTTTGGTTGGATGATTGATCTTGTTTTCTTTTAAAAGCTTCTTATAATGAGCAGTATTTCTGGAAAAAGTGAGCAATATCTTTTCCATGGATCCTCCTGTAAATGCAGATCCTACTCTAAAATAAATGTTCTAAGGTCAGTAACTTTCTGACCAAACCCTGCTAGAGCTAACCTAAGCCTAAATTCAAATGGAAACAAAAATTTAAATTACTCACTCAGGAACCCTGTTGTTACAGATTCTTGAAGAGCAGAGTCAAAAGAAGTAGGGTTTACCAAAATATTACTTTCTAGTTCTGTTCGTTTTCTGCACAATGTTTTTGTCATGTTATCATTATTTATGGTGTAGCAGTCAAGGAATTGTGCTGGTTTGTGATAGGTACAACACAGACAAGTAGAAAAATCTCCCTGTCCCCAAGGATTCACAGCTGAGCTGTCAGATAGGATGCTGCAGGTGAACAAAGCAGACAATGAAGCTCATGTTGGCTGGAAAAGGGAGAGAAATAAGAGTAAAATGGGTTGAGCAGAAAAGCTGACTCTTTTCTAAGCGTACCATTGCCAAGCAGTTGTGACTTCTAGGCACAGCAGCTGAAAGAAGAGCTTTAAGAGAGGATTAAACGATACAGCAGATATTCCTATCAAACAATATGATCTTTTTACTTTAGTTTACGTTTGGGAGTAAATATTTTGACAGTTTTTCATGAGTGAAAAATGGGGCAATACCTCAGAAAAGAGCAATAAGACTTAATAGAAATGACCAACTTCATGTCTAGAACAACGAGAAACTGTCATCACCTTTCCCAGCACTTTGAGGGATGATGAAAAATTTGTACATTCTTAGGACAAGCTTCAGCTAAGGTAAACATATCCCCTATCTGACTCATGAGCATCTCTGTAAATTAGGAATGCATGCTCACTAACAGAACAGTGTTAGAAATCTGGAATTAACAGAGCATAGAAATTCTGTCACCAGAGTATTTCTAGATAGTAATTAACAGCACAAACCCACTTGGATGTCAGAGCAGGAGTAGGAAAATTAGGGGAGAAGGCACACTGTGTATCTCTGATAAGGCTCACATTAGCAATATTTCAGATAAAGACTCAGGGAAGGATAGTCTTCATCAGCACTTGCAGAGAGAGCCAAAAATGATTCAGGTTAGGGGCTATACATCAGGAATACTTTTTCCTATTATTCACAAGGAGAAATAAGTCTATTAAAAGTTAATGCGATGGGAAATTGGAAATTGTGCAGCAACTTCTGTGTAGTGAAAGTCATCTTTTTAAAGTAAGTTCTGAGGGCAAAAAGGAATAAATCTTTATCAGATTTTGATGCCAGAAAACCAAGATCTGTGGCTTGTACAGTAGCCCGCAGTTGTTGCACAGATGGACATTTGTTTGCAGAAGTGACACGCATGTTGGAAGCGAATGCCAGCGGTCACATCCCGTTTGTTTACAGGAATGCAGCCTGGGAACGATCCATTTTCCTATAGAGTCTATGGCTGCATAATTTCTTGCACAAACTGATGCAGCACTATCTCAAAACTTGCAAAGGTTTCACTCCCCTGCTATTCTCATAGCTCCAGGAGTGAAGAAGAGAATGTAAACCCAGAGCTTTTCTTTCCCCAAATTCTACTACAGAAGGGCAGATTCCCTTTTGAATTCCAAAAAAATGGCACTCTGGGGCCCTGAGACCGGAGGTGGGCGTAGAGTTACACCAGTAAACCTGCTTGAGGTTGTCAGACTACTAAAGCCTTACATTTTTGTGGTGAAGCATTTTCAGATACAGCCAGGATGAAATAGTCTCACGAGACAAGATTTAATATCAATGGTTCACAAAAAAATACCTAAATGAAGCCAAACTCCTGTACAGAACAGGCCCCAACTGATGTTTCGCCAAACCAGGAAATGCCTGCAAAGAAACACACACGCACTAAAAACAGCATCCCCTGGGCCCTCTGCGAGAGCTGTGGTGGGGGCAGGAGAGCACAGCCAGCTGCAAGCACACCCTAGGGCTGACCCACAACCTCCAGCACCACTCCAGAGGGAGCTGGCAAGGAGAGGGTTACACACATTCCCAGCAGCTAAAATGCAACTAAGCCAAGAGAGAAGCAATAATCATTTAGTGACCTTATTTCTGTCAGGTCAAATATACAGAATGGGCTGTATTTTAAAAGAAAACTCACCACTGATACCTGGGGTACCACTGTCGTGATTTAATTAGATGAAGGGCTGAAATTAACAAGGGTTGAATATATCAGTTCGTACTGCAGAAATTACAAAAGCTCCTGGGACAGTCTTGGGGAGGATCTTGTCACCCACGAGAACAACATGCTGACACCCTTCACACCACGGCCCTACACTGTCACCCACGCTCTGCACATGGGACATGAGGCAGAGGAAGCTGAGGTGACCTCCCCACGGCTGCTCAGAAGGCCCTGGGCTCCAGCTACTGCCCTAGGACTGGCTGAGCTTTCTTATACTTCTGCCCCAGCAACATCTACCTCTTCCAAAATCTTCAGCATACTTTTTTCCTATTTGTTACAGTGGCACCTGCTGGCAATGGCACAGGGAAAAGCTGATTTCTTACTGTTGGGCTAAGCAGATAAGTTTAATTATGACTCAAGGTGTGCAGTATTTCATTTCTCTCTCTCTCACCCTCTCACCCTCTCTTCGGGTCTAATATAACACATTATACAGAACACAAGGAGGCTTGTTAGATTACTGTTGGAAGATGCAAGAATTGGTTAATTTTGCACCGTTTCTCCCTGTCATTATAATCTTTGCCACAAGAATGGCTACATTCTGTGAAATGTTCTGTTCTCAGTGCAGTCATTGTCATGTGAATGAGCTATCACAGAATCCTAATGCCTGAGATGTTTTATTCTTACATTCGTGACATTTGTATTTCAGTGACAAAAGCTTCAGCAAGGAAAGGGAATGGAAGAAATTTAATCCAGTCTCTTGATCATTTTTAAATTCTAATTTTATGGTCTTTTCTTTTCTAGATGCTGCAGCACAATCTCCTTCATATGTAAGAAGTCTGTATTTAGGGTAAGAATGAACTGATGAAATCAAACCTCTCTGATGTTTGTATTTTAATGGTTCCTGCATTAAAGACACTGTATCAGTGCAAATTGCTGATGGTTAGAAAAGGTGAAAACCAAGGAATTTTTGCTAGTCATTTTTTGCCGCTTAAGAGTGTATGTGTTCTGTGAAAACTCTGATGAGCTGAAGCTTCTATTACACCAGTATATAATAAAAGATCAATTATTTTCAGATGTTGATAATAGCTGATGGAATAGTTGAAAATATATCAGAGGTAATCAGGCCAGGAAGAACATCACAAATCATTCTGAAAGTGCAGCAATACAACATTTAGGATGCTCTTCTGCTTTGCCTATTTCAGTGGCAAAAATTACCATTGATTTTAATAGGACCAGATTCAGGATCTCAGTCCAAAATCTTCTGCCCAGTTTAACTCTGTCAAGCCACTCTGAAATGGCTTCTATGAGTAGCAGTTTAAACAATACCAGTTTTATTTTCCCTCTCAATCTCAAATGTTTTTAAGCTTATCTTGCTTATTCTGCTGTACTGTAAAATACAACATTTAGCAGGCAATTCTGTAGGGCTTCCCTAGCACACATATCAAGGGGTAAATTATTATGACAGATAAAACAAAACATTCAGATCAGCAGGAGGAGGAAGCGATTCTGGTGAGGTTTTTTCCAGCCACGGGTACAAAATAATTGTTCTTCCTACGGCATGACCATAAAAAGGTGTCTGAGCTGTCAAAATGGTATTCAGATGGCTGACTGTCAAAGACCTGCTACAGCATCACAACTGGAGATTTTAATTGCATTCAGATATCACACTGGAAAGCCATGAGTGCATTTTCTCCCTTCTTCTCCCTCTTACATACATACATGTTCTTTCAAAGTGTAAGCTTATATATTTATACATATTTTCACTGCTTCAAAATGGTATAATATTTTAATCTGTCTGCATGTCATGTAATAATACTCCTCTCACTCTCTCTCTTTTTAAATAAATGTTTGCAGATTCTACTTTTGATACCAGAACTGCAAGGCCTCATTATTTCTTATTTCCAGAGGTTACAGGGTTTTAATGTTAAAATGTAATCTTTCAGATAGTTTCATTTGCCTAGCCTAACCTCTATGATCAAATAAGTACCTTTTTTACTTTTCAAAATACTAGGATCTCAGGACCCAAGCATTCTCTTAATCATTGCTCAATTTCTTTTATCCATGTTCCTTTTTTCCCTACACTCATAACAAGACTGCAGCTCAGACCTGCAAGATCTGAACTCTAGTCCATATTTTTAAAGTCATGGTTCTATAGATAATGTATTTTTTTGATTTTAGTTCACAGGTAACCTACTTAAAAATATCTAGATATGTATTTCAAATTCTTAGATAAAATGTTCAAGTAGTTGATTTTAACTTGCAATAACAAAGAATTCTGAAAAGAAAATCCATAGGGAACAACCTAACAAGTACACGGTTATACTTTTCTACCTATTTTAGAGGGTTTCGTTTTTCTGGGAATCTCCCTGTTTTGGGGGGTTTTTGTCTTTTTGCTTTCAGTTTTCCTTTGATATTGTTCTTTATGGTGAAAAAATAAAACAGGGACCCGTGTTAACTAGAGAAAAGCCACTTGTTTTTTCTTTTTATACTCTGAATATTAACTCTTTTGGTCAAAAGTGTATGTTGGGGAGAATAGCTGGTATTCCTACTGTGAATAACAGCTGTAACCAGTCTGTACTAGAAACCTCCCTGCTCCTCATTCCTATAATTAAGATTTCAAAGGGAAAAAAAATGAACAAGATCTGGTGTTTCCTTCATGGCCTTACCTTACACAGGGACAACTTTTAAAATAAGATTTGATTATGCAGATTGTCTGCATCAGATTATGCATTTACAGGCTTTGCTACAGCACTGCTAATTCTAGCATCTGTGATGGAGTGGAGGCCCTCAGACCTCAAGTCTACCTCAATATGGTACAGCCATAACAGATAGCAGAGGAAACAAGTTTTGCCTTCTTTATATGGCACCTTGTAAAGGAACAAAAAATAAGCTTTCATTTTGAATGGACCACTTTCTGTATGAGGTTTGGGAAGAACACATGAGAGTTCCCCTGCCCTCCCCTCTTGCCCTGTTCAGCAAGTAAGAAATGCATTCCAAAATTTGAGCACCACACAAATTTTTCTTCCAGTTATGGGCTATCCTGAGGTCCATCAGAGAAATGAGGTGGTAAAATGGCTGCTCAAAGAGATGCTTGAACTTGTGTGCCAGTCTCTGGTTTTTGTTCTCTTTCAGCTCAGCAGTAATCACTGAATGCTACTCCAGACAGCCCAAACAGACAATGGGAGTGCAGGGCAGATCATGAACTTAGAATGGTGCAATATTTGCTAAAAATAATCTGGTACAAACACTGCATTTTTTTTCAGGGGCAATTTGGGAGAGCAAATAGGGCAGAGAATACATCTAAACTCCTTACCCCTTTTCTAATGGCTCATTCAATATTTTTTTTTTAGCCTGTCTTGATATTAACTTGGTCTTATTTAACTTGTGAAAGACCTTTAGAACTGCATGGTATCTGCCATTAAAGTATACTATACATAATTTTTTCCAAAACAAACAGTATAATGTGACTGTTCCACAAAACCTACCTGAGATAAGAAAATATCCTGCTAAAAATCAATGTACAAGATAGAGAAATCTGAACATCTTTTCCATTACAAGAGTATCCATCTTGATTCTTTTCATAGCTCTCTTTTTTCCTCTGTACTGTCATATAATATTATTTTTTACCTACATGGGTGCCTACCTTTTCTAAACTTAGGAGCCACTACATACTGTAATGTAAAAAAAATTGCAAGTCAGTCTCCTTCTGGTGATACAGCTATTTTAAAACATAATTTTTTAAAAACTACACTTGGATTATTTTATTTACTGTCTCTTAGCCTTTCATGTGCATTCAATCCATGTTTTCAAGTTTTCTTCTATATTCATGAAGCCCAGAAACTCAATTTTATTTTTAAATGAAAGCCAAGATTATCAGATGATAATTGATTCCAAGGACTAGACTTTGGGTAAAATACCAGTATCATGAGACTTCTGATAAAAATCACTGAAGTTGGCAACAACTGAAGAGTCAGGCAGAGAATATCACTTTTTTTAATCTCCTTATTATACATTAAAAAAAAAATAAAATCAGCACCACAAGTAATAACAAATATTTCTCCATGATCTTCCTATGTATTCAGTTAAACTAACAATACCTCCATCTGGTGACTACCTCCATCTGTGCCTCCCAACCTATTAACACCTCAGCAATATGCAAGAAGGCAGATGTCCTTGATTTATAGGCATAGTACAGAGAACACAGGCTCCAGCTATGTACACATCAGTGAAATACAGATTATAATAATACTCCTACCAAAAGACTGAGACTAAATTAATTTTTTTTTCAAAACACATGGTGATCTTTGCATAAAAGATGTTGAAAATAGAATTTAATATTCTATAGACATAAAATAAGATGAAAAAAATATTCTCTTTGCATTTTTTGAGTTGAATACTAGAGCAAAGAAGATGTGATATGGTTCCAGTTTTTGGCCCAACTTCTCCCAGACATTCAATCCTCTGTCAGCTTCAGAGGAACTGTCAAGTATCCAGAAAGATAATTTCATATATCAACATGCTAAGTTTAAAAAGCAAATTTTCTGCAAGGATATAAGCAACCAGGCTTTTCTTCCTCAACTTGTATTGATCTTCATTGGGAACTGGGAGTATTTCTCACTTTACTGAAAAAAAGGAGGCAGGAGGAAGGCAAAAAGGAAGGCAACCAAAGAGAAATTAAAGACATGACTAACAAAGAAACAAAACCACAAACAAACAAATGAGACAGAAAAACATAAATAAATAAAAACAGAAAGTGTGAAAAAAACAGAAAAAACAGGAGAGCTTAAAATGAAGCAAAGGACAAAATGAAAAGCAAAAGTCACATAGAGGCCTGGGGATTGTCAGTAAAAAAATTGGAGCAAAGGGGAAAAAAAAGGAAAGCAGAAAAAGAGAGCAAACAGGGCAGTTAAGACACAACCATGAAGACTAGAATAATAAGAGTGAAAATAATAATATTTTTACACTTCTAATTTCCCTCAGAGAAGTTACTATAAACAGCATATTGAACAATGATGTAATGATAAATATCAAAGGTTAAATCACTTTGGCAAGAAAACTAAAATGTGAGTCAATTCCTTTGTTCAGGACCAGATGGTACGACCAAGTATATACCATGCTGTCACAAAAAGAACTGCATAAGTTCTATGATTTAACATTGTTCACAACTTTAATTCAAGGTAGTAGAAAGCATCCAGTATGTCTTTTGGTGGAGAATGGTTTAATTCACAATAGCAATTTTTGGGTTCTTGGTGGGACATGTTCTATTCCTATTATTTTCATTTACTTTCTTTTTTTTCACACCACCAAAAGACAGGCCTCACTGACTGATTTGGAAAGCTTTCACATTTATAATGCTCTCAGGAGAGGATTGCACAGCACTATCCTAGACAAGCAGGTAACAAGACACAAACCAGGTCAACAGTAGTGGGACACTAAGGGAGAAAATCTTTCTTAAGCAAAGGCCCAGTTGGAAGGGACATGGGTTTCACAGGGTTCTGAGAGAGTTCATTTTATCAGAGATTAAGCAGTTACTTCTCTTCCCTCTTCTTGCTTTAGTGTTGTGCACTTTGCCTGCTTCGCTCTCCAGAGCCACTGCTTTGCCAGGATGGCCAGACTCTGAAAAGAACACATATAACTGAGCTCACGCTTGAGCAACTTGATTAACTTTGAGATTATGGGAGAGTGGTGGATATTGTCTACCTAGACCTCAGTCAGGCTTTTGACACTGTCTGCCATAAGATCCTCAGAGACAAGGTGATGAAGTATGGGCTTGGATGAGCAGACCATGAAGTGTATTGAAACTGGATGAATATTCAGGCCCAGTGACAAATGGCACAAAGTTTGATTGGAAACCAGTAACTAGCAGTGTAACCTGGGGTCAGTACTACATCCAGTCCTGTCCAACACCTTCATTAATGATCCGGATGACGGGGAAGTGTACCCTAGGCAAGTCCATTGACGACACAAACTTGTGAGGAGTGTCTGATATGCCAGAGGATTCTGCCATCCTCTCCAGAAGGCTGGACAGATGGTCTGACAGAGTTCAAGAAGGGAAAGTGCAAAGTCCTGCACCTGTGAGGGAATAAACCCAGGCACCAGTGCACACTGGGGGACACACAACTAGAAAGCAAACTAGAAAGTTTTGTGGAAAAAACACCCACAACTGGTGGACCCCAAGTTGAACATGAGGCAGCACTGTATTCTTGTGGCAAGTGAGCTACCCTGGAGTGCATTAGACAAAGCATCGCCAGAAGGTCGAGACAGGTGATCCATTGCCCTCTCCAGTCCCCTATCCAGACCTGAAGAGTCCACACCTGGAGTACCAGGTCTCTTTTCCCAGCCCAAGAGACACGTGGGCACACTGGACATACTGGCCTTACCAGCTAAGGGCCATGAAGATGTTTATGTGACTGAAGCAAAGCTCCTTTAAGGCAAAGCTAGGAGAGATGCAGCAGTTCTGCCTGGAGAAGAGGAGGCTCATGGGCAACCTTATCAAAGTATATAAATACCTGAAGGGAGGGTACAGAGAGGACAGAACCAGGCTCTTCTCAGTGGTGATCAGTGAGAGACCAGAGGCACACACAAACACAGAAGGTTGCTTCTGAACACCATGAAAGAGTTTTTCTCTTACCAAGTAACTTACAACTGGGCACTTGCACAGGTTGCCCAGGAAGGTTGTGTAGTCTCCCTCCTTGGAGACATTCAAAAGCTATGGTCCTGGACAATGAGCTGTAAGTAACCCTGTTAGAGCAGGAGAGTAGGACCAGCTGATCTCCAGAGGTTCCTTCCTACTTCAACTGTTTCGTACTTGTGTGGTTCTGTGCATTTTTTTTTATTTTTCCCTTTCTTCCCCATCTTTCTCCCTCAATATTGATAAATGTCTTCATTACCTTACCTATCCTGACCTTAGCTACAGCCTCCAAATTACTAAGCAAGTTTACTCTTACAGGTAAAAAATCACTCCAAAGAAAACAATTATTTGCCAAAATTAGCTCTCAGAGACAAATTATTTAATTCTGGGTGTCACTTCTTCTTTTATCCTAAATCCAAGAGATTTGGGACCTCCTGCAGGAAAGCTGCTTCAGAGGCCAATCAGCTTTCACATCTTCCTTCTCTTTGGCTATCTTTTGTCTCAGGTAAAGTCTCCATTTAGGCTGTGGCAGCTGCAAATGGCTTCAGTGATGCTCTACATTAGTCTTCTTTTACCCATATGAAACAGATTGTGGGGCAATAAGCACCCCAGGTGTGGCCCCTCTGGTTTACAGTACTTAGGAAAATGGGTCTTCAATCCAAATTAATTAAAGTAATATGTGACATTATAAACAGTTGTATTGGTTTTTCTCTAAATTAATGCTGTTCAAATATAAAAAGACTGTAAAATTACAGTAAATTTTCTGAAGAAAAAAGCTAGTGATCTTGTATGCTAACAACTCATAGATTGTGTAGGACCCCTGGGCCCTCTGTTTCATGATACTAAAACTATATTTTAAAGACAAGTTCTCTCTCTTACATATGTTTTAATTTAAACATGGAAGGTATGGGCTATGACCTCGTGTGCATTCCAACAGTTGGATTTCCTAAACCAAAAGGCTGGCCTACTAACAAACTGCCTAATAAAAATATTTTTAGGGAAACTAAGTCGAACATGAAGACAGGATGCAAATAAATTTGCCTATTAGACTACAAAAGCTAAAAGCAATACTCAAAAAAACATAATGACATATATTAGTATATAATAATATTTAAAAAAAAAAAAAAAAGTGGTAAATAGTGAAGCTTCAGCTACCTTTGTCACAAAACACAGAACCTACTTTATACCAATTTCTAATAGCTTCTGTCTTAATTGGACAATTGCCATTGTCCTCACATTCAAAATTCCGTATTTCAGTGTTTCAAAGATTGACTGCTGCTGGCTTGCACCCTCCCCTATTCTTTCATAGGGCACTTTGAAAGGTGGTCTGCTTTGACATGTACATAATTAGACAGAAGAAGGGAAGCAAGGTATCAATATCAGAAATGAGCAATAGCAGGAAAAGAGTGTGTCAGAAAAAGAAAACATTAGAAACAGTTTGATGTCCTGAAGTGAAGTAAAAAAAACCCAAAAATCAAAAATAAAAATAAAAAAAAAAAAAACCACAACCAAACAACTGCCAAGTTCGAATGATAGAATCTTATCTAGAGAAACAAAGAAGGAAACATTCACTCACTGGCCAGTTTTATCAAAGAAATAACATAAGAAAGACTGCTTATACAGACTTTGATGGGAGTGCCTAAAGTAAGAGTTCTGGGTCTTAGATTCAACTTTCTTGCCTACCTTTTGACTATGACTGTAGAAATAAAGTATAGTTCAGCGACAGGTAAAACTATAGTAAAAAAAGATACATCCAATCTTATCCATCTCATAAAAATCTTCCTTAGAACAAAATGTAGTATTTTCATTTTGTGCAGAAATGGTGATTTTTGGGAAGTAAATAAAAAATTAGCATCAGACTCCAGTTTAGGATTGAAACTTAAGGCCCATCCTCAGCTATAAGGCAACCAGAGAATTTCAGGCAGAAGTTCTCTACAGACTGCTTCATTTAGGACCCCACTGTCTTTATATACTAGTCATGGGATTTCCATAAATGTCCAGGATTTGGCTCATACTGTTTCTAGAGACAATAATGCAACTCCCATTAATTTCAAAGCAGACAAGCTAAATCAATGCTAAGAGCTTTTAAAAATCTTCTCCTAAAGGTTTTATATGACGTTCTCCTGCCACTTAAATTATACCAGGCATCACAAGAATCTCAGGTTGCATTCAATAATTTGTTTGATGTAGTGGTTACTCTGTTTATTTAAAAATAACAGCTAAATTCCCAAATGAAATAAAACGTTTAACTGGTTCTTTAGCTTTTATTGAATTCTTCTTAGGATGTCAAACCCTGTTGTTTGAAGTTCCGCAGGATCAATGCACAGTATTTTGCTAACTTTTTTTTTGTTTCCAGTCTGCTTGGGTTCTCACTCACAAAATTTCACTTCCAGGTTCAGCTTCACTTAAACATTCAGGGTGAATTTCAGCCAAGTCCACTAACTGCGATCTGGTTTATGTTAAAGTCAGCCCATAAACTGCTCAAAACTGGTCTGAGATTCTTTTGAAACTGGGCCTAAGGTCTGCGTAAAAACAAAGTCAAGAAAATGTTTTGATGAGCCTAGGTTCAATATTCCAAAGTCTATAATGAAACCTGAAACAAACCAAATTCCAATTTGTTTGGAGCTTCATACTAAGAGTGTTGTATTGCTCTGTCAAATGGATGACATTTTACCACAACTTTAACAGTGAAAGATTTTTCTTCCCATAATTTCCCCCAAACCCCTTGGCTGCTGCAAACAGTAATGTATTACCATGGATACAAATTACAGTGTGGGGTATGAGGAAGAGAGTGGAGGTTACAGTGTATAAAGAGATTTCTTTGGAGTTGGCATTTGAAGCAGGGAATCAGACAGCACAAGATTTTTTTTTAATTCAAATACCTCTAGATCATAGAAATATTAATTTCAAGAAGATGAGCTAAAATAAATTGCATATTAGTTTGTGTGTCTTTCATAGTGTCATTTCTTTTCAGTAAATCAAAGTGAAAACCTTCATATATTTATGTGATTTAGTCTTTAGGAAGAGAACTTTTAAAATTAGTCACTTGATTGTGGCTATTTTCTCTTTTCAGCTGGAGAGAAAATTGGTAACTTGTCTGAAATTGTCAGACTTACATACCTCTGCTTTGTCCATGGCTGAGTGCAAACATGCTCAGGTGCTTTGCTGTTTCAAAAACAGAGCCAGCCCTCGCTTCACCATCACCATATGCAACAGTGAAAAAAAGCCAAAAGCACAAAGAGAAGCTGTGGCAGACTTTCCAGAGAAGCAGCCTGGCCCTCTTCTAAAGGACCTGGCCCTTCTAAAGATGTGGACAAGTAACAAGAGAGCCAGAAGTGTTTTTCCTAGACTAGTGGTTTCCACTAATATTCCCCAAACCAATTTATTGAAATAACATCATGGAATAATCCCAAGTAAAATCTATAGAAATTAAAATGGTAAAATTCCACAAAAGTTTTCCAGAGAGCTTTTGCTACTTGGAAAGAAAAAAATTTAAAAATTTCATCTTTTTGATACATTTGAGTTCTTTGCATTTAATTATATAGGAGTCACAAAGATATTTTTCTGCTATACCTTCTAAGCTAGTTCAACCCTATTAAAATTTTATTTTCTACCCCTTCTATTTTTAAAGTGATCACTGAAAAGGGTGGTGCAGATTCCAAAGGAAAGGCAAGGATCATGTAGCTCATTCTGACACAGTAAAATATTTTCATTAAAATATTTGCACACAATTAAAATATTTCATATTTATACTTGTGGTACAATTCTTTCCATTAAGAATGCTAAAATATACATCCCAAATTAATATTCAGAAAAGGCCCAGTTGTTCTGCCACTCCAGCTGGTGACAAGGCCAGCCCCCAGCTTCATGACAGCAGAATCCATCCCAGAATAATTTGCAGCAAATGGAGTGATCGAAAATAGAAGGGTTAACAGGTTTATTTTAGAATTAACTTTTAGTTCGGTGAAGATTAATATGTCAAGCTGAACATTAAGTAGAGGTCAGTGCTAAAAGACCACCACACTAATCATGGGAATGTGTTGGAGCAGACATTGATGTGTTGCAGCAAATGTTTCTGGAGGAAAGCAGAGTGTGGTTTCTCCCCAGCTGTTGGCCCAGGGCAGCTCCCAAGCCCTGCAGCTGCATCGCCAGCACTTCTCCTCCCAGGCTTTCCTTCCCAGACACAGCCTCCCCACAGGCTGCCTGCTTCCCCAGATTTCACCAACACCAGAGTCCTGCCACCGTCCTCATGAGAGCCAAAGTTCCTGATCTCCATTAAAGAAAAATATGCAGCTTCCAAGTATCTTTAGGAAACAGTGAATTTTTAAAAAAAAAAAAAAATAGGATAGTGGTTTTTTCTGCATTTTATTTTTTGCATCATACTTTATGTGATTTTTCGTACCAGTAAGACCTTGGCATGACAGTCTTTAAAGAATAAGGAGCCGTAACTGAGTGCAGAATATGAGACAGCAGGGCCCAAATAAGCAACACCCTCGAAGCAAGAAAGAGAAGGATTCCCAAACCCTGAAGACAGACAGCTCTGCTGCTAGGCAAAACACTTCTACTTCTGCATTAAAAACACGCAGCACTGTCACAGACCTTAAAGCTGCATTTGTAAGCAATACAATACACTTTTGTTAAGAGAATTAATTTTCTGTTACTTACACAACAGACCTGATTTTTTTCTCAGTGCACCAGCTGCTTCATCGTGATATAGCCAGCTGTAACACGCAGTCCATGGACTGATCAGCAGCTCCCCAGCCAAAGCTGTGTTCCCTGTAAAGGGAAGAGCTCAGATGGGTGGTGCTCCTGAGCCCTAAAAAGTTTGGAAGACACAGCATCATTCACAGCCGAATCAGACTTCAGTGCCTCAGATCTGTTCAGATCATAGGATGCAGATTTATTTTACAGTTTTATGGAATATTTTCCAAATTAGAGAATTCCTTATGTTTCACTGTATCTCCTGAACAGCTCCTCAGTCATCTCTTTGGCACTTGAAACATCCACACAGGGAGAAAGAGAGAGGTGAGGGGTAAAATATTTCAGTCAAGGAGGGTTGAGAGGATCCAGGGAACTACAGTCCTTTCATCCTGAGGCAAGTGCTGGGGAAGGTCATGGAGCAGATAATCTTGAATGCCATCCCATGGCATGTGCTGGACAGCCATGGCATCAGGCACAGCTAGCCCAGGTTTGAGAATGGCAGGTCCTGCTTGACCAACCTGATCTCCTTCTGTGACAAAGTGACCCACTTAGTGGATGGGGGAAAGGCTATGGGCATTATCTACCTGGATTTTAGTAAAGCCTTTGGCATAGTTCACCAATCTCCTGGAGAAACCGGCTGCTCATAGCTTGGAAGGGTGCACTGCATATTGTGTAAAAAAATGGCTGAATGGCCAGTCCCAGACAGTGGTGGTGCCAGCTGACAACCAGACACAAGTGATGTTCCCATGGCTCAGTATTGGGTCCAGTCCTGCTATTTACTTTGTCAGAGATCTAGGCAAAGGGATCAAGGGCACCTTGCATATGACACCTAGTTGTATGGGAGTGTTGATCTGCTGGAGGGCAGGAAAGCTCTGCAGAGTATCTGGATGGGCTGGACTGATGAGCTGAGGCCAGCTGTATGAGGTTCAACAAGACCATGTGCTGGATCCTGAACTGGGGTCCCATCAACATCATGCAGAGCCACAGACTGGGAAGCTTCCCAACAAAGTAGAACCGAGGGGGTGCTGGGCAACAGCAGCTGAACATGAGCCAGAGTGAACACAAGTGGCCAAGACAGGCAGTGGCATCCTGGCTCATAGCAGAAATAGCATGGCTAGACAGAGCAGGGCAGGGATTTTCCCCCTGTACTTGGCACTGGTGAGGCCACACCTCAAATCCTGCGTTCAGTTTTGGGCCCCTCGCAACAAGAAAGACATTGAGGTGCTGGAGGGTTTCCAGAGAAGGGCAATGGAGCTGGGGAAGGGGCTGGAACAAAAATCATATGAGGAGCAGTTGAAGGAGCTGGGGTTATTTAGCCTGAGGGAAAGGAGGCTCAGAGTGGACCTTATCACTCTCTATAGCTGCCTCAAAAGCAGCTGTGGTCAGGTGGGGATCTGTCTCTTGTCCCATGTGACAAGAAATAAGACAAGAGGTAATGGCCTCAAATTGCACCAGGGGAGGTTTAGATTGGATATTAGGAATACTTACTTCACAGAAAGGGTTCTCAAGCATTGGAACAGGTTTCTCAGAGAAGTGGTAGAGCCAGCATGCCTGTAGGAATTTAAAAGATATGTAAATATGGCACTTAGGGACATGCTTAATGGTGGACTTGCGTTTAGTTTAACGGATGGAGTCAATGATCTTAAAGGTCCTTTTCAATGTAAATGGTTCTGTGATTCTAAGTGGCCCAATGAAACTTGAAAAAAATATGTAAATCTGCAAATTGCTCACATAGAGATGTTACATCAGAAATACCTAATGTTTTCTTTGACACTCAAACTGCCCAGTCTGAGTTGGCTATGTTGTTCTAAGGTATTACTTGCTACAAAGCCCTGTAAAGTATTTTCACTTTCATAGTTATACTGTGTTTCCAATGTGCCTTAAAATTGCAAAAGGGGAAAAAAGAAGAAATGTTTTTACTATCACACGTGTTAATTTTCATCCTAAAAAAAATCAAGATTATAGCTCATCCCTTTATCCTGGGGCCATTTATTGGTGTTATTTCCATCCCTGAGGGACAAAGGACTCCTCATCTGTATTCTGCAAAACAGAGGTGCATGATAAGCATAAAAAACCAGGACCACTATCTGGTAGTTACTAGAATTGAGAACAGCAGCATATTCATTTAAATAAATCCCTTTCATCCACAATTCCCTAATATACAGAGCAGAAGTTTGGAGGTTCTTTCGTAAGACTCTTAGCTTTAAATAGATTTACACAGTTTACACAGCTCACTAAGGCTTGGGGATCCTCCAAAGCTGCAGGTTTCTTCTGACTGCTACAGACAGGTTTTAATGAAACCTGCTGAAAGACACAGATATGGAGGCTGACAACCACCAAGAGGCAAAAGGATAGAAAGCAGAACCTGCATCTGCAAGGAGTCACGCCTCCAGAAACAGGGACACATAGCACAAGAGCAGCTATATTGATTATCAGATAGCATTTGACACCGTAAACAGATAAGCTCTTAGGCCAAAGTTGTTGGTTATCACGTATGTATCACTACACACTACTTTAGCTTTAATAGTCACTCTGACAGAGAGATGGAGTGAGGCAGACAATCAGGTGATTTTCAAAGACAGAGGGAAAGGTTCTAACCTCTAACACAGTTGGCAATATTGTTCAAATCTTTCCTGGCCAAAAAATACCCAAAAAAAAAACCCCTAAACACCAAACAACTATGAAACCTTTTAAGACATCTCTCAGAAAACTACTGAGTCCAAATATAAAATCCTTTCTAATGAACAGTGGAGGCTACCCCAGTATATACTAAGGGAAATAAAAAAGCAATTAAGACACCTTTGTTAAAGAATTTTTAGCCTGTCAGCAATACATGCCTTTTGTTCTTCAATCTTTTAGGTTAATAAAATCAAGGCCAGTTTCCTTAGAGATGCTGAAGCTATTAGGTATCAGTAAAACTTAATGTACCACAGGGACCCTGTAGGAAAAAAAGTGCATTTAATTGAGTGTTCAGAGCCAGAGCCACCCACTGTAAGTATATCCTGGCAATTGAGATGTTATTATTGCCAAGGCTCTACCATATGATGATATAAATACATCTTTTCTGAATGAGAACACTGAATACATGGGTGAAAAGAGTGAAAAGATGACTGCATTCCTTAAAAGAAGGTCTGAAAATCTTCTTTTGCATTTTGTCATTGCCATCCACAAGAACCAGTAGTGTCATTAATGGGATTACATTTCTAACGAATTCATAAGTAAATCTAGTAAAAATGACTTTTCAGAATGAGAGATATTCAGCATTTCCTTGTCTAAATTTGCATTTCTAATAATGTGTCTGTCTAAATGGTAACCTTATTATCAGTCTTTCAATACTGTGTTCAGTCCTTGTGAAGAAACAAAGACACTCAAGTTCTTTCCTTCTTACTTCATTTCTCCTCTCTGGATGAATGATGTATGAGCTTTACCAAATGCTTTCAGCATATGAGGGCTCTATTTAGCTGCAGACTGGAAGTGTTAGGAGTGAATGAAGACAAAGAAACCGAAATAGCAGCACTAACAGTAATTCTTATTTTGATTACTGATCCAAATTAGACTGGACAAACTAGAGAAAGGCAAGGTTTTGATACAGGTCCTTTCTAATATAGTGAACTAAAATGAAATCCATATTTATCTGATGTATTCCATGCTCTACAGTCAGATTCTTGGTTTTCAGTACACAGAACAAAACCTGATACAAAGCTAAACTCCTCAGGTTTAGTTCCAGGTTATTGATCTTCACTCAAAAACTTCTAGCACTAAGTAGGGGTACATGAACTCGAGGAAACATTTCCCTCAGGGGACTTTTGTCCAAGGCTGCAGTTCTCACACAGGGGTTTTTATCAAGCTTATACACCTATTTCCTTAGGGAATGAAAGTGTTCTTTCAAATCTCTTCAGGCTGGAAGTCTCACCTTGCTAAAGAAAAGATTTTGGATAACTAACAGAGCACTGGAAGTCTTCCCCTACAAGCAGAATACAGACAAAAAAAAATATTCCCAAGCTTCCCTATATATTTTTCTTTAGGGAAAAAAAAAAGAGAACATTTTTAGATTTTAGAGCAATTTTAGAAGAAAAGAAAATGAATTTTTTTTTTAGGGAGCAGACATGACTGTGCTAAACAGGTTATTGTACAATTAGTACTTTTCAAAGTCATGGAAATGCTGATAGAAAAGAAATCATTAAAGAATTAAGGGATAGTAGCACAATCAAAATCAACCAGTTTCAGGAAAAACAGAAAGAAATACGAATTTTTTAAACATGATTTCTGGTGTGCTTCCCTTTTTTAAGGAACAGATACCTTTTACATCCCTCTCACTAATTTAGCATTTATCACAAAGCCTCCATTAACAATACATATTCTGACAACTCTATTTATAAGACTCCACGGGGTGTTTCCACCCTTTCCAGTCACCCTATACCTTGTAGTCATATTTACATTCATACAAAGTCTTTTCATCCAAACTCCTCAGCAGTTCTTCCCTATACTGCTCCTTCTGGAAAGGTGTCTGTTTTCCAGCCTGAATACTTTATTATGCCTAACTAATAACTTCCCCCCCATTCCCTGGGGACAGACACATGCACAAACATACACTGTAGCCCAACATTGCACATATGAGCATAGGCTTCAGGGGCTTTTGAGCTTCCCTCTGAACAGCGAGGATTATAACCCTTTACATAAAATGTTACACTAGGCCAGCTTCCAAACTGAATAATGCCGGATACTAGTTTTGGATGTCTGAAAGCTCTATTTTTTTTTTTTTTCCCTGCTATCCTGTGGAATCTTGGTCAAATCCTGTATCTTCTGTGTGCATCAAGATGCAACTACACAAAGAGAACTGGAAATGCAAAAGGACATGTGGTATTTTTTGAAAGAATATAAAGAAAATAAAGCCTATAAATAAAAGCTATGAGAAAAGACATATTAGGCTTCAAAATAAGGTATGTTGGAAAGGGTAGGGGTCAGCATTGAAATAAATTTGGCTGTAGGCATTTCAATTTCAAGATAAGATATGTTGAGGTGGTTAAGGAAAACTGATTAGTCATTTATATTCATTGGTACAGAACGTTAGCATGAAGAAGGGACATCTAGAAAAGGAGATACAGTTAGCTATGTAGCTATTAATGAAAAAATGTCTTTCTCTGGGAAGTCAAATTGGAGTCTGTATCAAGCATCTTATCTCTGCCCCACCCACTGTTTAAAAAGAAATCCCACCTTTTTTTGGATCCATCACCTCCACAACCTGATTTCCACTAGCCATGCATCTTAATCCTCATAAGACAAGAAACAGCTTCACATGAGCTATCAATAGAGAGGGATAAAAAAGACATTATTCTCTGGCCTGGCAAGATTTTGCTAATTGAGATTGGATGCATTCCAAAAGAAAGCTGGATTACTGCTTGTGTAAATTTTTTTCTCAAAATCTTAGGAATCCCTGTTTCAGGAGATGACCAGTGGCTTCACCTGGACACCTGATGAATTTTTGTCAGACACTGCAGAGAGACAATCTGCCGCTTCAGACGTAACAAAACCCTGTCTCAGCTCTGAGTGGAGCGTGGTTCAGAGGGAACAGTGACTTTAAGTATGGGAGCACTACGGTCCTTCAGCTACCTGGAAGTACCTGTGGTTTGTTGCAATAATCCAGGTTTTTGCTTGCATGAGAGGCCAACGAGCAAGCTGCAGACTTGCGCCAGTGCCTGCTCACAGGGCTTCCCCTTCCCAGCCTGGTGGCAGCAGCATAATCATCCCAGCAGCTGTTTTCCTGGCAGGCCCCAGAGGGTGAAATTAAAGACATTCTTTAAAGTTTCATTTTTTTTTAAAATGCAGAACTTAAAAGTCGTGCATTTTAACAGAACATCTGCCATCTGGGCTGTGATGCAGAGTGTGCTGAAGTCATGAATCCTTACAACTTGAGCCAGGCCTTTCACATCAGAAGAGACCCTGACTCCTATTTCTGCTATGGGTAAAGCATGGATAATAACACACAAACCAAAAGAATTTGTAGACAGTAGCAAAACCAAGAATTCGCACCATGGCAGTGTGATTCTGCTTGGTAAACTATATAAGGGAACTCCTGTTTACAGCAGGTACACAAGCAGTTTAGGGGAAAGGAAGGGATATATATGGCTTTCCCCTCTTTGGCCAAATGCAAGGAACTGAGGCATTGGTTTTGCTTAAATTAGCAAAATCTTAACAGGCCAGTACATAAAGGGAATTTCCACCCTCTCTGTTTTAACAGCTAGCTTCCCTATTTTGTCATTAATATGACACACTGTGCTGAAACAGCTTTACAGTCAGAAGAGGAATACAACAGAAGGATTCTTCTGTCTTTTAGCAATGAATTACTGAAACATAAAGATCTGCACTATTAAATTTTCACAGAATGAGCCTGTGAGTAATATGAAACTAACGAAAGCTTAGCAAGATCCAAGGACAGCATCCAAGGTTCCCTCCTGTGAGACAGGCAAATTTCTCAATATTTTTTTTTAACCCCAGATTTCATCAAATGTACTTCTTGTTAATAACAGACTATTACCTGGTATCTTAATGTTTTTTAAACAGACTATTACCCAGTGTCTAGATGTTTTTTTAAGTTCAACATCTAGATATCTTTTCTGTTTTGCTGACGGTCACAAGCAGAACAAGCTAGTGACATGTGAGATCAGTAGAAAAAAAAGGCAGGGAGTCCTCTGTATTCCTACTTACATCTGAAGGCCTTGTTGTTCGTCTGTTCTGTAACAAAGCAGCATAACTGGTCCTTGGTATGCAGCATGCCTGAGAAGTGCCTTGATCAGGTCAAGTTGTGTGTCAGGTCTTTTAAGACCTGGAAATATGGGTCTGGTTTTGGGGGAAAAAACATGCTTTCCAGTGATAATATTTGCCTGCTCTTGTGTTGACCAAATCTTAAAAAACTCGTGTATAGAATTTCTG
Organism: Parus major; assembly: GCF_001522545.3. Classification (NCBI taxonomy): domain Eukaryota; kingdom Metazoa; phylum Chordata; class Aves; order Passeriformes; family Paridae; genus Parus; species Parus major. The sequence continues at coordinate 121,833,723 of NC_031769.1, forward strand.
AAGCAACAATGCTTTTCCAGGTTCTTTTATATGGAGAGACAATAAATATTTAAGTGGGTCAGACCTACCAGTTATTAATGAGAGAGCCAAAAAAAGCATTCATTTTGTTGGTCACCTTTGCAAGGGTTAATCACACATTTCCATAACCTGCTTACATAGCTTTCCCTATATACCATGGGTGACTCTGGGAGGTCAGCCTTACAGAATCCTGTATGCTCAGACTCTAAAGCCCTGCAAAACACACATGACTCACATCTAATTGTTAGCATTTATCATTTTTATATTCCAAGCATACTCAATAAAATGGGATTTACTCTGTTGATGCGACAGTTGAAATATCTTTTGCTTAGATGTAAGCAAGAGGTTATGATCGCTCAGTTTTCTGATTGGTACAGGCACATTACAGCACCATGTTTCAAGTATAGAGGTGTTACAAGGGAATAGATGATAGAAGTCTTTTGAACAATAACTTTGTATGCATAATATATACAGCACTGTATACACACACATGTGCCCTCTTGAATTCTAATATGGAAATGCAGTCATATCCTACACAAACTTGCTCTAAAAAATGAGGTGGAAACACATTCATCTAATGATGGCTGTGTGAGGGAGTCACAGGTTAAATTTGCTCACTAGTTTGGTTAGACGAAAGAGTACAAACTAAGGAGGGTTCCCTCGGGCTAATTTTCTAACAGTCAGTCATTTATTTGTATTAAAAGTAAATTAAAGAAAAAGAGATAGAGAATTATTATAATAAATATAAACTACCTTCAGACAGAAGAAACTATATCAAAATGACTAGGAAGTAGGAGAGAATAGATATGATCTACTCCTATCATTTTACTTCAGTTATTTATATACATCCTGCATCCATTCCTTATAAATTTATTCCAACATTTTATATAAAAGATGCACACCAATACCTGCTGGAGCTTTTGTCCAAACTCACACCCATTTTATTCTAAGATGTGTTTTCCATACATTTCTTGTACCCATTAGCTTTTGAAGACTAATTAGCACAAATTCTGTATGAATGTGGGCTGACTAGTTCTCTTCACATTTCTTTCAAAGACAGAAAATAAACAATGTGTGTGTATTTGTTTGTGTGTGTTTACCCTGTCTTCTGCGTGTTGTTTACACAGAGAATCACTGAATAACATACACCCATTTGAAAGGTGTGTGTCTGGGCTCTCAGATCCCAGGGCCTTGAACTAGCTTCATCCATATTTCCTTTTGGCCAGGCTCGAATCCCAGTCATTCCCACAAGGCATACGCAGTTTTGAACTCACAACAACAACAGTTGAACAGCCTGGCCTCCAAACAGCACAAGAGCTCATGTGTAGAGACTGCAGCCTGGGAAGTGTTTACAGTCAGCATCCCAGCTGGCAGGACAGCACAGACACGCACGCTACCAGTGCAGCCCTTCCTTATATGCATATATGTATTCATTATCTCAGCAAACAAGCTTATTTACAGAAGTTTCATTTGGGTAAGGCAAGGAGTATTCATCACCTCAGATTTGTCCTTCACAGCTGGCTCCTGTAGTACAGGATATACAGACAAAGACTTTGCCATGACATCTGCCTGATCCCTGGATAAACATGCCTGTGAACATGTGCTCTTTCTGCTTCTCTATTTGTATTAAGGCACGGTATTCACCTACAAAACTTGTGTGACCATTAGGATACAGTCTGCTTTAAGATGCTTATTTCTGTTTAAGGAAGAAATTTAGGAGGAGGAGGAAAAAAATTGTATTTACTGTACATTCCGAAAACAGAAACAGTGAGTAGTGTTTTCCCAGGAAAAGGAAATGCTGCTGTTTATTTTATGGGCAATGGTTTCTCAAAGTGAGTATAAAAACCTGGCTCTAAAAAGACCGGTATCAGCAGTGTGGCAGCAAAAATGGTGTATTCTTTTAGTTATTTCTAACTGAGGTCTTATTCCTGTGAAGAGAACTGTAAAGACAGATACTTGCATTCATGTGCAGCTCCGACTGAAATAAACACAACTTGAAGAAGATTCCTTTTATCCAAAGGACTAAACTCTTCCTCCCTCTGGAAACTGCACAGACAATTCTGTTATGTTCTCTTATTTTACTCATACCATGCTAATAGAGAAAATGTTCTGGGCAAGCAGATACCCTCCCTTATAAGTAGTTTTATTACAACACATCCCATGATTCAAACTGGGCATATTAGACTGTGTGCTGTGCCAAATCAAGCACTTTTTTTTTATTTTTTTTTTTTTTTTTAGCAAGGAGAAATGGGCAAGTTCCAGGGCTGAGCACAAATCACTTTGTGCGAGTACGCAGCAGTCTGTCCCCAGTGCTCGGTTACATTTGGCCAGAAAGATTATAGAAGTCTTTTGTTTGCCTGGATGGATGAGCATCCAGTTTAAGATAAACACTTGCACATTTGAATTTTCATGCGAGAATACTTGCCAATATAACTACAGATTCACTTTCTGCAAATACACAGGCAAGACAGCCTGACTGTAAAATACTCATGAAATTGTACGTGTGTATCTGAAAACAAGTGCAATTAAATATGAAGGCAAGCCCACTGCAGAATATTCTCTATGTCTGTTCACCTCAATTACTTTCTGCAGTAAAGGATCATGTGTGCTTGTGATCCTATGGAAAAATATTGGTTTTATTTTAATATTAGGTGAAACGAAGTAGAATCATCAGCTTCATCTGAGAAAAAGTGAAAGAGGCAACTATAGCTGATCATTAGCAAAAAGCCTCTAAGCCCCAAATTAAAAAGGCTGGTAGATAAAATTTTGTTTCAGCCTATTAGGTTTCTCAGCTTCCTTTTTTGTCCTTCTTTCCCCTCAGATCAGCTTTCTCTTTTCCAGGTCCCAGTAATGGGTTAATTGCATGCAACACATGTTCTTGTAATCAGTGAAGTTTGTTTTCTTCTATGTGCTCTTTTAAAGGGGAACTCGCTTATCTTCTCTGGTGTTGGAGCAGTAAGAATTTAATTAGCAGCCAGAAATGTCATTAGTGAAAGATTCAAACCTGAAGCAGATAGTTCCCAAATGTGTGACTTGTAGTAAACTAAACTAACCCAGCACAGACTCAGGTCCTTTGGGATGACCTATTCACTCCCAAAGCTTCAGGATGGAGAGAGTCACCAGCTCTGCTCCTCATTATTGTTGTCTCAGTTTACTGCCCTAAAGTGAGGGGTAGTGGGAGGATGAGAGAGGTGCTAATCCACAGAGCAAAATACAGAAAGATTTACACCAGAGCTGAGTAAATATGGGTAAAGGAATGAACCCAATGTCTTTTTGAACCAAATCCTCTGTAAGTAATTTGCTTGATAAAACACAGCTCACATTTGGGCGGGGAGCTGTGTTAGCAGACAGAGTGGAAATAGCATTAAACCTCCTTTAAGATGGTTTGCATAATGTCAAATAGGTTAAAGAAACCCTGCTTCCTAAATTAAAACCATATTACTCTTAAAGGAAAAATTTACTTTGGACAATAGTAGTGGAAAGAATGACTATATAATATAACTGTAATTAATTATTCACACGTGAACAGCATATAATGTTTGTGATTGCCCACAGTGTGTAATGTACATAGGGAAGTAATTCATGTGTGCTTTCATATTGTCTGTGCCATCAAACAGTGCCAAACCAGGGGAGGAATGGGGAAGCATGTGTTTGGAGTTTATGCACATAGGAAGGCCCATTGCAGCTTTAGTCAGATCTCCAGGAACATATGTGTCAAGTCAAGAATTCTCCAAGAATAACTGCTTGGCTCATCTTTCCAAACCTGTCCCCCAGCAGCTTCTCCTCCCTCCAGGGGGAAGAAAACCTCTAATTCCAAAGTGTGGTTATCTTCAGGGCACCTTACACGCAACAAAAACACCTAACTGAAACCAGGACCTGGACCTGCCTTTGAGGAGAAAGCAAAGATTTCCAAGTGCCAGTCTTCCTCTCTTGATCTCATATACTTCTGTTGTTAGTGAAAACTGTAAAACAGTATTTACAAGCTTCTGCACAGCATGAGGCTGCTGCTGCAGCACGGCACGGCAGAGCTGGTTCTCTATACAACAGTGCAATCTAGTGGCTCTCCACTAAAGCTCTGCCCTCCAGCCACAAAGCTGATCGGCGTCTCTTGCTGATATTTCAGTATCTGAAAAACAGGACTTGCATCAAACGGGCTTGGTTTGCACACTTCCCTACGTCCTTAACACAGACACAGGACAGAGGTCTCCTCATCATCACAGAACCTCGAAAATGTTGGCACAGCACAGGGAGCTTTGGGAGGGTAAATGGTGGGCTGGCATTGGGTTGCGCCTTGCAGGCTGTTACTCGAGTTGCGTAATTTATGCAACTGGTTTTGATGAAACTAATGTGATTATTCACGCGTGTAAGGATTTCTCTCTTGCTTTAGGGTTACTGGACCAGACCCCAAGTCAGAAATTCTTCGGCAAGCTGTCGTCAGTACCAAAGCACAGCTACTGACAGGCTTGAAGTCATCTGCTCTGAGCCGGACGGGTGTTTAGTGCAAACTGGTGTTGAGTTTGCCCACATTGTTTGCAGGATTTCACATTCAAAGGCTAGGGAATACTGCAAGGAATGCAGTAATGGCAAATATCACAGTGTGGTAAATTACATTAAAAAGAAAACGTTGTCTAAATAAAGGTTTGATCCAGAGCCCATTTAAAAGTCATTGCAGGAAGGGTGCTTTACACGTTCTGATCTGCCCATTAGAGAAAGGCAGGGGGGGAAAAAAAGCCTCATTTAGTGCTGACACAATGTTTTCAACTCAGCCCATTTGTAATAAGATGCTCTTTAGCCAAATCATTTAAGTCATTTGGAAATCATTTAGAATTCTCTTTCAGAGCAATTAGTAAAAAGCTAAAAGCCTCAAATGGTTCTTTGTGGTAGTTTCATAATTATTATTTTAAACCAGAAAATATCACCTTAAAGCACAAAAAGAGAACCATCCGCTGCTACCGAAAGTATCTGTGCGCATTCTGGAGATCTGAGGGATAGAGAAAAGGTGACCTTTTCCAGATCTATGCATTCCATATAACAGTCTTTTCCTGTCTCCCAAAGAACACACTGGGGAGGAAATCATTCACTATACTTGTTTATATGAGATGTTATAGTAAGAATTAAATGTAATTTAGTGGGACAATAAAATCTTCTCAAGTACTGATATTCGACACAGTATTGTTGTGTTTGGGGTGGATTTGGGGATGATTAAATGAGTAAATCACACAGATCTGAAACATTTTTTTTCACCTCCTCAGATGGCATCTTGATCGTGCATGCACTGTGAACACCAAAAGCCTATAGGTCTGACCTGAAATTATAGCTAAAACTCAGGTCCTGAGGTACATGGACTGTTTATATCGATGAAAATTTATGATGTCTATACCTTAAATCCCCGGCCTCTCTTTTACATTGACTTCTTTACTATTTGCTGCTTTATTTTATGGTGATCCCTTGCCCTCTATAAATATATCACGGTTATTTAACCCTAGATCCCAACCACAGTTTTCAGTATTTCAGGAGGGATCTATTTGTTACGTAGTCTGCTACTGGGGGTTTCATAATCCTATACATTAACACCAATTACTTCACTGAAGTTAAAAATTTTCAACAATTTTCATCTTGTCATTTAACTTGATGCTGTTTGGTATTACAGCCAGGAACAGAAAACTGTGTGCTGTTTTTCTAAGATTATATTGAGGTACAAATCTTCTTTAATCTCCTGCAGTGATTGAGTTATTTTCTATTAAATATTTATCAGTGGAAAAATGAATAAATTTAACTGTAATAAATTATAGTTTGGCAGACTTAATTGCCTATTGTTATTTTTAAAAAAAATCAGCCTTATAAAAATCTGACCTAATCCTAGAAACACGCCATGGAGTAATTAAAGTTTTCTGTGGGGATAGACTGCAATAATTATCTTGTTTTGACTGAGCTTCTTATTATTTTAGCCTGAAAAAATAAAACTGGAAAACAGGAAAGGCATATAGATTTGCAAAACCTATTGTCTGATGTTAAAATTGTTAAGAAAATATGAGTCAGTATTATGCAAATTCTGACCTAATCCCAGCAACATATTGGTAGGTAATTGTATTTTTCTTTAAAAGGGGACAGACCCTACAATAATTATGCCTTGTTAGTGTCCACATTGCTATATTTTTGATTTATGTATTTTTGTGGGAGCTGACAGATAAGCAAGAAAAATTGACATATTATAAACTAATAAAAATAAATAATATCTGAATCTGCCTAGCAGCAATGCACATTGGGAAGCTAAATCAATGCATTAATCACACAAATTTTGAGCAAAGTATAGTTTGTGCTAAATTAAAAAGTGACCTATACCAAACAGAGCTAAATATTGAAATCTTAGCACTACTTCTCTTTGCACCTGCCTTAGTTCCTGAGGTCAAACAATGTAAGAATTTGACCTATACTATTTTTCTGATTATCCTGTGCAATATTGTAGGACAAATTTGTGCTCTGCTCATCTTTCTTATGATTTTAATAACCTTCCACCTGTTAGATCTGCCTTTTTCCCCAAGGAAAGAAAGAATTGCCTTTAAAAGAAAAATTTGGTTAGCATCTCTCTCTCTCTCTCTCTCTCTCTCTCTCTCTCTCTCTCTCTCTGTGTTTTAGCACAGCATTTATTTTAGGGTGTGTGTTTACTAAAATGCTCTTGCTTCTCTGTGGGAAAGCATTGCCTGCTAAGTGCCAGAATGAAAAAAAAAAATACCCAAACATCATTTTGATATCCAGTAACCACTAAGTCTGGAAGTTCTGCTCTAGTGCACCAGCATCATGGACAAATTGACAATGTAAATATTACAGAAATGAGTGCAGAATTGGGCAGAATCTAACAACTGATATTGTCTAACATGACTGGTAGGAAACATGAGCTGTTCACAGTACCCTCCTTGCTTCAGGTTTTTGCCCAGATAATATTACACTGACATGGCTGGGCCAAATCCACATGTTAGAATATCACCAAAGTTAGCAGACTGGGTCTGAATTTTTCTCAGTGATTGCAATTTGAATATACCGAAAGAAAATATCAAACCATCATGAACAAAGGATATACAGATTTCATTGTCTTCCCTTACACTGTCTGCAAATGCCACTGCATGACATCCTGTTCTGGCATTTTCAGAGTAATCCCTTGCTTTAAGGGCTTTAAAGCAAGGATTGCAGAAGCTCGGTAGAGAAAAAGGAAAGAAGGTCTGAAAAACTGCTCAGCTCTAAGGCAATTCCCACTGCATCTTCCCAACCCCCAGATAAAGCCCCACTCCTCACACACTCCCAGGCTGCACATCTGCTCCAGCTGCTGGGTCTGGGAGCACTGTTCAGCCTTGCTCTGTGTGTCCAGCTGAGCTGAGCATGAGCTGAGGCTGCCCACAGTCTCAGACAGTGACACCTTCCAAGAACACCAACCTGAGCTTCTGCCAGCACATAATGTGTGTGCTCACGGTGTATCACAGAATAGCTCAGCTTGGGAAGAACCCCCAAGATGGTTGAGTTCAACAATTAACCCTGCACCATCATGTTCACCACTAAACCATATCCCCAAGTGCCACATCTACACGTTTTTTGAACCTGTCTTGATAAGTCTCTTGAGGGCTGCTTTGTGCCTGCTGCTGCCATGCAAATGCATTTTATTTAACATGTCATTTCAATGAAAGAACTGAGGGAGATCAGATGGCAGTGCCAAGTAATGAGCTCAAAATAAGAGATAAAAAAAACCCACCACAAAATAATAATAAAAAATAAATACAGAAGAAATAGTTTTTTACACAAAAGCATTTGGTACCATTCATGAGTTAGTTTCACAGGTGAAAGCCATACAGCTGGCCCTAGATATGTTGTCAGGCAAAGAGCAGTCAATGTTTATATTAATTCAAGTGGTGAACAGACAAAGTCACAGAAAAAAACTACCAAATGTTAAAAACTACAAAATGTTATAAAAAAATAGAAATAAAAGACTGTAAATGTGGATATAAGAACATACAACAATTTGCACTCAGATATATTATGTGTACTTAAATATACATTTGGTAAAAACAAATAATCTCAAAGAGGTGGTTCAAATCCTTCCTTGACCTTGCTGTTTCCCACTGGCTACACAACCACATAAACATATTTGGTATATGAATCCCGGACCTAAGTATTTTGCTGTCCCAGCAAAAATGCTTTTGCATGAAGGCATGAAGCTCAGAATTAAGGATTTCATGTCCCTTTTGGTGATGTCCCTGAGATCATGGGATATTGATCATTTCCATCATGTCACTAAAGGAATGTCCTGCTTCAGGGTCTTTCATCACTCACACAGCAGTGTAAATCAGGGAATGTTAGGACATGTACAACAAGAACTGTTCCTAAAATGTCCAATATGAAAGCAGTTTCCACCTGGATTTCTGAAAACACCTAAAATAATACAATTGATCTCATTAACTCAATCCACTCGGAAATCTCATAAAAATATACTAATAAAGGCCACCCAGTACCTCCATCCTAAAAATACATTGTGTACCTATAGAACCACAATTATCTTCTATTTTCCTATGACTTCAACACATAACACCACCAGTGCCAAGATCAATTTCTTCCAAGACAAGGGAGAAAAAGAAATCTATGTCAGCTAATCATGGGTCCCAGTGGAGAAACCTGGAAGAGCCTATATGCTTCCCCACTGTTGAACTGTGAACTTGCTGGTCTGATGGAAAGGATGGAAAAAGGAAAGCAGTTTTATACCCTGAGTAGAACAGCAGTAGGGGCTTTGCTCTCACAAATGGACAAGGGACTTGGAGCCTGAAGCCAGTGTGAGAGGGAAGGAAGAGCAAGAACTGCTGATGGAGAGAGTCCTGGCAGAGGCCTCAGCACCTGTGAGAAGAGGTGAGGAAGAAATAAATATCAGACAACTGTAACAGTTTTAACAGCTGGTTCGACCAAGTGGAACGAAGCACATCCCACACAGCCCTCAGATTAAGATTAAAACAGATTTAGACAATTAATTCTAACGAAAAGTTTATATAATTTTAAGTTTAGGAAGCCAATACGAAATAAATAACTCAATTAACTGCTAATGTATTATCTGTGGCACTGCTCTCTGTCTATACATGCTGCATACAAGGTAGCAGCTATTCTGCCTGCGTGATTGGACTTTCATGATGGTGTTTAGGACTCCCTGGTGAGGAAAAACTTGTACATTGTGGCAGAACAGAGACCCACATTTCTGACTCTAGGCACCTTCAAACTCTGTGATACTTCTCTAAATATGTAAACGTGCTTCCTCCAAGCCATGGGCCATTAGAACCCAATGCTTCTGGAAAGCAAAACATTGAGAGACAATTATAATAAATACCTGCATTAACAAATAAAAGTGAAGCATTTTGACACATGCATATCCTACATAATCTGAGACAATTTGGTCATGGAGCTGTTTATAGCAAAGCATTAAGTTTAGCTATAACAGCAGCTGACTTGCTCTCTGGAAACTCTATTCCCTGAAAGGCAGCATTACAATTAAAGAGTGAAGAGTATTTCAGCTGACATAGCATTCCTGCTATAGGCACAGTCAATCAAGGGAAAGGCCAAAGCAACAGTCAGATAAAAGACTAATAAAGCTACGAATGACAATAAAAGTCCACTGAAAGCTTTATTAGACTGGTGAAAACCTAGCTCAGAACATAAAACAGCCCTTGCACAGAGTAACCCCCAAACCTTTTACCACAGCTTGCAATAGATGTCACACTGTGCTGGTGAGGGCCCTGAAAAGCATAACAGGCACCAAAAAAATCAAGTCCCAATCAGGGCTGCAAATAGACTAGTATGCTGAGTAAGTTGCCTTATTGTAATATTCTGTGACAGAGGTTGGATTTACTCCTGAACTTCCTGGGAACAGCCATTCCTTAGCTACCTTTTCTAATCTGTAGATCTCAAATTACTCTGAAAGAAATGAAATGTCACATTTTTCATTTTCCAGGAAAGGATAAAAGGATGTTGTAACACTTCATTATAAATTTCTCTTATGTAATGTAACCCTTAGATTATGGGAAGGTGTTACATGACCTAAGCAAATTCATGTGCATATACTTTTTTAATGTATTTCTGGATATCCCACAAGTTCAAGCTTCAAATTCTTACGGTCATGACATTCACATGTCAGTAGCTTTGTGTCAGCAAAAACAAGTAGTCTGCTTTCTTGTTAATAATAGGTGCATTTTTTAAAAGGAAAACATGATATGAAATACTAAATGTCATATATTTCCTTATAGTTATAATGGTCTTGTGTTTCAAAAACATCTTCTGACAAACTGGCACTCAGTACTGTGTCATTCTATTACTTAGATATGTTGCTTTAGTAAATATTAAAAGTTTCTGCAAGATTAATACTGTAGCAAGTCAAATTTGGTTTGTGTTATTAGAAGCACTCCCAGTAGAATGAACACTGCCATGCTGAACAGTATTTGGATGCAAAAGTTCACATGTGAAAGCTAAACCATGTCACAGCTAAATGTACAATATTCCTGCACCAAAAAGGTGAATGGCACGATGGTGGTGTGACTAGGGACTCTAGTAAGGGGATAAAAGAGACTGGCATTCGTGCTGATAGATGAAAGTAACTGGGGATCTTGTGTTTTGCACTATATACACTGTTAATGTATATATGTTTTGTATAATGAGGCATTTCAGCATTCTTTGAACACTTTTACCTAATCAGAGCTGGTGAAAGGTTTCCTTCTTTGCTAGAATAATTCATACCAAGATTTGCTCCTAAAAGCCATCATGTGTTGAGATTTCACCAAATTTCTTTCCCACCCTACAATCCCTCCTCCAGCAGTACCACAACAGGGTTTGCACCCTGACATCTCAGTTTCACCTGACCCAGATCTCGGCTGCCAATATGACCTCACATTGCTGCAGATATTCTGGGTTAAAATCTTTCATATTTTCTCTGAGTGAGAAAAAGATCACGATGGACCCAGCAAAACATCAGCCAAAGTAGATAGTACAAATATGGTCAATTAATTCTAGTGGGAGCTAATTCTGAGACTACAGCCACAGCTGAGTCTCCACCACTTAATTCTGGGGTTAGAGATTGTTCCCGGGTTCAATATTTGCTCTTGCTCACTTTGTAGTTTGTAAGCACCCAGGGAATACAGGAAATAAAATGTGCATCAGGCTGTATTTGGATCTATGCTCCCCAAGGAAAATTGGCAATTGGCAGTGATCCTTGAACCACTTTGGTTTGGGTTTTTTTCAGTCCTGTTATATTTCTACAGCAGACCCAGTAGTTACAAGGTCCTAAGGACCTTACCTGCTATTAGCAAATTCTGTATTTTAAGTTGTTGGCCCTTACTCTAAATATTCTCATCAAGGTCAGAGGAGAATACCTGCAATTAGTATTGCACAATTATGCTAAAGAACTGAGATCATAAGGTACACTGTGCAAAAATGTGGGAGACAGAGCCCTTTCCCAAATAGTTTGCAATTTAAATAAAGACAGTCCTCAAAAAGTAACAGAAGAAGCATGGAAAAGTGAATGGACTTCTGCAGAGGGTATGCAGCAAAGAGACTGAGCTAAGATTAATACCCAAGGCTCTTGACACTAATTTTTTCTTAATTACAGTTATTTATATTCTACTAATTCTGAAAAAAAATATGGCAAACATTATATGAAGTGATGGAGTTACCATCTTTGGAGATATTCAAAACAGGACCTAGCTCTGATCAACCAGCTAAAGGAGGCCATGCCTTGAGAAGGGAGATGGGACCCGATGACTTTCAGAGGTCTATGCTGTGCTTCTGTGACCATTAATAATCCACTTTGTCTTCTAAAACTAGTACTTTTGCCCAAATTTAAACCAGTAAACTTGAGTAAAAATTTCCATATTTCTTCTATCTTAAGTTACATATGTATACACACACAGTGTGTTTTTCATATATTTGCAATTGCAATAAAAAAACTTCCATCAATACTCTTAGAATGTTCCCTTTTTTAGGTTTAATAATGTTTCAGGGAAAGGAAACATCTGACTTTGGAATTATAGCAACACAAAGCAGTCACTTTTGGCTTCCAAATATGATAGGATCATATAAAACATCTGCAAGTCATTGGTTGGAGCAAAGATTAGAAGAAAAAAGTTCTAGGATATTATGTGTATGTACAATTCATTTGGCCTTAACTCCAATTTAAGCAGCATGCAGTCCATGTACCTTGGCTTATAACGAGTTACTTTAATGCACAAACAAGGTGAACACTGTTCAGACTAATACCTGTAGAACTTGCTTCAGCTGGCACCTGCTAAGCACCACACATTCTGAAAACATTCTGAAAGCATTATTCCAAATGCTTCAAGAACTTCTGAACACCTTTTTAAGATGCAGGTGTTTTCACATTATGTATAAATTCTTCAAAAAGTCAATTAAATTCTCCAGGTTTTATGCAGGTTGTTAGATTTGAGGGCAGGGGTGCTGGATGGGTGTTAAATAGCAAGAGTCTGGAGATACTCTGTTTATTTATGACACAATCAATTAGTGCTTATTCTCTTTGCACAAGGAAACTGTTCCTAGTTAAAAAAAATATTAAGAATTGCTTAAAATATATCTTAACATATTAGAATGTGAAACAGAGGCAGCTAAGAGAAGATTGCTATTACCTCCTCTTTTTTTTTCCTTTTGATTGTTGCTGCTGAAGAAAACCTGAGTCATGAAATAAACCAGCATAAATGCTTCCATGGGGAAGAGAAAGAATTAAGTCTTAAATAAAAAAAAAAAAGCAAGCTATTAAAAAAAAAAAGAAAGAGAAAGAGAGAGAAAAAGAGCCAGATCTTTTACACTTCTTTACACAATCAAACAGCATTTTCAGTCAGCTTTGACAAAGCTCAGATCAGTTATAAATAATCCCCACCCACTACAAGATGCAGTGAATATCATGTTGGAGCATTTTCTGTCCTGTGCAGTCATCACACACTGTGGAAGGACATGGCTAGGGCACAGCACACTGTGTCACAGAGCCTTTAAAACATCTAACCAGATAAGAGATTTGCTTGCTTTTGTTTGTTTTATCTCAAGAATTGGAAACAAGTACTGTTCTCTATACAACACCAATGACAGTTGCTTTTCTATTGTAACTTGTCGGACTAAATTTGTCAAACCAAAAGACAGAACTTATCTACTCATTTTTATTTTTAAGCAATCAGTTCACCCGAGTAACAGTAAAAACCTACATTTTAATATATTATTTCTTTTTTCAAACCTATAAAGATATATAAAGATGAAAGAATGTTACAGCAGTTCAAAGACATCTCAGAAGCTCTTGTCACCCCAAGTCTGCTATATGTAAGAACAAAAACATTTCTGGTATAAAGAATTAAATTCAGAACACACTTAATTCACATAAGTCTCAACTACAACCCCCTCTTCTCCCTCTCCCCCTCTGCCACCCTCACTCTGCATTTCCCCCTAAATTTCACTTTCTTGTATTCCAATCATGCATTTTGGAAGAGCCCTGCAAAGTGAGATGCTGCCCTTCCACCTGATTAGGAGCTTCAGTTTCCTTTCTGTTGACTGCAAGTAAGGATGAGTCAGTTTAGAAAAGACTAGTTTGTCTCTCATTCTTCTTTTTTTTCCTTGACACTCCCTCAAAAGAAAAAGCTCTCATTGTCTTAAAGACTGCTGATGAATTCCTATCCATGAGACCCACACGGTGTACATGTGTGTACACACATCTCTCACTCTGACAAACATAAATGTGTGACTTAACATATAAGGCCATGAAATTAGCAGACCACAGGGGTACTGTTTTATTTTCTTTTTAGGCTTTTTTTTGAGGCAGTGTTTGTTTGTTTTCTTTAATACTGAAAATTGCTTCCCAGATGGACCAGCTCTCTTCGACACCAGACCATAAGTGCTGGCACAAGGTTATAGCAAGAAGAAATGCTTAGAAATTGGATCACTTTTTTGGTGCTGTCTTTGTTTAAGCTGGTGTAGAACCACAGGTTACATCCTCCCATCTCACACACAGAGTGAAAGAGAAGCTGTGCTGAAAGGTGGGTACAGAGAATCCCCTTACATTCCCAGGATTCCAGCAATTCAGATGTTTGTCTGCCTGTCTGCTTCCCATGTTGTTTTATTTTTCAAATCATAAGCTGGTTTCAATTGGCTAGACTTTACAGGGGTTTAGAAATTTCCCAGTTTTGAAGCTTATACAAGATTTGTGAAAAACAGTATCTGTGTTTGAGAAGACTTAAAGAGCTCAGCATGAGAAAATAATTTTAAATAAGCATTATGAACTCAAGGGTTATCTGTTGTCTCTGACCAATCAGCACAAGTGGCCCATCAACACAATATGTTGAAAATCAACTTGGCACAGTTCTCTCTCTTGTGTGGGCAGTAACATTCCAGGGAGATGAGGTTACTGGGATAGACAGTATAGAGGAAAACTGGAAGTTCACATCAGAAAAGAAGACTGAGATCACACAGGATATGAGTTGAAACTGAGACAAGCATGGTAAAACTATATGTACATAGAACACAAATCCACTTAACTACATGTACCATTCATGGAAAATTTTGGTAAATTATACCAATTAGTTCTAGCTGTTAGAAATTAAAGTGTTCTATCTATTATTTTTGTTTAGGAAAGTAAACTTTAAAGCAGTTGAAACAATTTTTATAGCTAGTTTTACTATGACAAATCTACTTATGTCGTTCAAAATAAGAACAGACAATAAAAGTCTATAGAACACAAATGGTGGAATTACAGATTTCTTGGCATAGTCATTGATATTAAAACCCGATCCACACCATAAAAAGGACAACAATTAGGAAACCTCAACCAGCTGGAAAACTTGGATATTCACTGCAACCATCAGAATGAAAACTTTCCTGTAAGTCCTGCAAGTTCTGACATTTGTCTAATGAAATATGTGTTGCTATGTCATGCCAATCCAGGGAGCTATGACACACAAATGCCAGTACAGAAATGAAAAACAGACAAGCATATTTTTAACTGCATCCTAAAAAAGTCAAAAAAGCTTTGGGTTTGTGTTTACAGAATTGTTTATATTGGAAAGAATGTATCCTTTCTTTATGGAAAGGATGACATACGGATGGCTCCTTAAAAGCAAGCTGTCCCCTTTCTGTCTCATCTGCTTTGGGACAGAGAAAAGGTGAGCAGCAAGTAGAAGTTGGGGGTTTTTGCAGGGTGACAGGAGCTTCTGGTGGGAAATTGAGTGGATGGAGGAATTAAGGAGAATAGAGTAAGGAGCCCAGCGACAAATCAAGCTTAGGAGAATCCAGTCCTGGATGACAAGCTGAGTATAAGAGTGGGGACAGGAAACAAGTTATAACAGCAAGTTCAGAGAACAGTTTAGCTAAACTACTTCCAGGAGACAGTGTAGTTATTTCTATGGTGATTACTATGAAATATCAAAATTACTCTGTACCCTGCGTGAACGTAAGCCTTGCATTCCTAGTGTACATAATAGTCTGAATGGGAAATACACCATCACCTTTAACATGAAATCTTAATGGACTCCTTCAAAGGTTAATGCAATGTCAAGGAAAAAAGGCAGGACAGAAAATTATCATGTTCCATTTCAGAGTGTGTACCTATCCCCAAGATTTAAAAAAACTCAGACAGGCTCAGGTTTTTCTTTCTTATGTTGCCCCAACTATTCAAATTGCCTCAGACCCAGCACTGTCTATCACTAGTCTGGCAACAAATTTGAAGACACCTATCTAAAAAGGACATCTTGCAGCAATTAAATGTAGCAGAGTAGAGAGCTCTGATCTAGACAATAAACACCCTTTTCAACACGGTGCCAGGTCTCCCAGCTGGGAGCAAGCCTAACTAAGGCAGGACTGAAATGATGCTGGCAGTCAGTGAGCTGTCTAAGACTTTTGTCAGGGCTGCCAGCATTTGTTCAGTTGAATTGATGTCATCAATAGAGAGATTTTCTTTTTTTTCCCCAAAACTTTCCCATGTGTAAACAAGACTTAAGATAGCAGAGCGATATGGGAAACATTAATTTCACACTGTAGTGACACTATAAGAGAAAATAAAAATGAAAACAATCTAACAGGAATGGTTTCATCTAATTGGACTGTGCAAAAACAATTACAGGAAAATAATTGCCTGATTGTTTAAAAGGATTGCTAATGGGCAGAGCTAAGGTTATCTGAGTGCATTAGCTGTGTCCTTCTGAGGCTTAGATTTCTATTAAGATTTGCCTTGAATCTAAATTTCCAGAATTTATTCTTTCTCTTTCTAGTGAAATTGTAGCATTCTTGTAATGCATTTCACTTTAGCTTACTGATACATCCTCTTGGTCTGATTCCATTTTATATAGATTTAATTTAGGAATATACACAAGAGGATTTTTTTTTTTCCTTTCTATTTGTATTTGAAGGATTTATATATATGTGGGTTCCATTAAATACACATTTTCACACTTTTGTTTTTCACACACATCCTGCTGTGGCTCAATGGATGAATCCAACTATGTTTTCCAGTTCAGAGATGCCTTAACACATATTCATTTTAACAGTCTGAACTTCAAGCCTAGAGATGGAATTGATGTACAATCCTGGAAATCTGGAATAATGATTTTTCAAGGTATCTTACTATAAGATCACACCATGAAAAAGATATTGTATTTTATATTGCATATCTAAATGTGTTTACTTCAACTTTTGCTCTTTTATTCTTTGAGGTTTTGGGGTTTATTTTCTTGTTGTTGTTGTTTTGTTGTTTCGTTGTTTATGTCTGGGGTTTTTTGTTTTGTTGTTGTTGTTTTGGTGGAGTTTTTTTGAGGTTTTGTATTTTTATTTAGGAAGAGGTAAAAAGGAAACCTCACTGCATATTTAAATCTGATTTTATTTCTACCTTTTGTATGGCATACCTATATCTCAGTTTACTCTGAAAAACTTTTATAGACAACTGCATTAAATAAAAACTTTTTCAATAATAAACTCCATGCAGAGATTTTTAAACAGAAGTTACTTAATTTTCTTACAGATATTACTTCTCCAAAATGCAGACTTTATGTTGTCACTACCTTATAGAGCAGGTAATACCACAAAGAATGTTTCCACTTAGAATTTATGATCAGATATTTGTGTTAGGTTATATCACATGTAGAAACAACAAGCTTTGAGAGTAGGGCAAGAAAAGAGTGCCCTCTTGAAGGAAAACATAATTTTACAGATCAGACACCAGCATCAGTTTAGACAGTGCTTATGTTTCATCATTTAACTTTTCACAACAGATATAAGACAACTCATCTAATAAATTAATATTGTATAATTATTCTTGGTCAAATTTCTTTTTCTCTGCTTGTGTGACTAGCATTCCATTTCTAAGAATAGATTATAGTCACAAAACATGCATTTCCATGGTTCCAGAAACTTATTTTCTAAACAGGAAAAAGGATAATTATTCTCTATTCAGCTAATTGATTTTAAATTATCCTTGACTATTTTTCAAAGATCTTCAAGAGATGCTTCAAGACAAGCTATAAAGTAACAGCAATCAATTTAGCAGTAAATAGAAAACTTTGGTATTCAATTAACATAGAAAGACACTTAAATGGCATAACAACGTCAAAACAGCAAATCTGTTTACCTCTCGTCAAATACAATTTTTTTCCAATTTAATAATTATTTATTTAGATATCTTATTTATTTATTTAGAATTTATAGCTCAGATTTGCACTGATTAAATTGAATGTGGATATATACAGACTACATTTGTGTAACATGCACACACTCAACAGGCACAGTAACAATCATTTATTAGTAGTGCATTGTTTAAAAATAATATGTGTGAATACATGTGATACCTGTACTGTGACAGACTTGGTCATGAGCTTGATGGTTAAATTGAGTGTACAGAGATAAACAGAAAAAAAAGATGGTTTGGCTTGAATCTTTAGACCCAAAACATACCAGAAGGACTATTTTCTTAAATTTTATTTTAATTGTTTAGATTTACAGAATGGCATAGGTGATCAGCCTGTGCTCTTACAATTCTTTAAGTAAAAATCTCATCAACATAATAGCAATACATTTCTCATCCTTTCAACGAAATTCAACTCCTCTAAAGTTCCAGGTATCTAATAAAGTCCCAAAATATTCACCATGCAGTAGAAGCACAACTGGGGGAAGGGATGAAAGAGGCTTTGCGGTACATTCCAAAAAATCAGTCAATTTGGTAGTGGTGTATTGAGAAAGGAGAGGTAAATTGAACAGGAAAAAAGCCTTTTTCAGAAGAAAAGGACCTCAGTTCAAGCATTGCTGTTGGTTCCAAATACATCTATACATACAAAGAAAGCCATACTTTTTTATCTTTTTAACTTAAAAAAAAAAAATTTCACAAGTCTGAAAGGCTGTTTATGTTCTGGTAATACAAGGATAGTGACAGTCTTCTAGTATGGGGTAGTACAATCTGAGAAATTACTGTGGTTTCTGACTTTGTCAAAGAATTTAGAACAGATGGAAGATTCTTTGAACCCTTATTATTTCCTCTTTTCACTTCTGTCCTGTACATTATGTTAGGACAGGCAAAACATGGACATGAACTGAGTATGGGACTTGTTCTGAATGGGCTTTCCCAAATACAAATAGATTTCCATTTCTCATGTACAATATTATTTATAATAACCTTTACAGCGCACTGGCCAAAATATAAATGAAAATACCAATCCCAGAAAGCCCAATGCATCCAAAAATACACTAGAAAGGATTTTGCTTTGAAGAATGCATACGAAAAATTTCTTCACAGAATGTCCAGTTACTTCTACTATTATGTTTGTTCAAAATTAACCTTGTCTCTCTGGATACAGTTGTGATTTGTAGAAGTTTCAGTGCAGTTTAACTGTGGGCATGCATCCTGTTATTCACACAGCCTGAAGGTTATCAAGAAAAACAAGAAAAACAGGACAAGTTTGCTGTAACTTATTACCTCTCAATTCTAAATTTTGATGCTGTAAGAATCACAAAAGTCCTAAAAGTAATTAAATAAGCATCCAAGTTACATGAATTCATAGAGTTCAGAAAGAGTTACAGTTTAATTATATAGAGAATTTTAATAGAAGTGTTAATATGAATGGGCAATGGCTGAGAAAAGAGCTCTGGAAACACCGGGAACATAAAGAAAGGAAAAAGTACAGATACACCTGCATTAGCAGATCACTAAAATCTTATCACACATTTGGGCTGGACTTCACAGGGCATTCAGGTGGAGACAAAAAAGACAATTATTAAGTCCTGAGGCTCACAGAGGTGGAGCAGGGTGAGGGGAGTTATTGTGGTCATTTTCTAAAGGAACAAAAATCTCCATCCAAGAAATGTGTATTGTTATTAACCTAAAAAGAATCCAAAAACTTCAAAAGGAGAACCCACAAACCAGTGTCTCATCTCCAATCTTCTCTTAAATAGATGACCTGGATACCAGCAGCTTGGTGTTTGTGAACATGTGAGAATGAGTGAGCTGGGAGAACCACAGTGTTTTTAAAGTCTCATCTAATTTTAAAACAAAGTCATCTGTCACTTATAAACATTTTCTCATTGAGATTTCCTGCATTGCTATTACAATGTTGCAACACTGTCTCTACTGATTGCTTTTCCTTGGTTTAATGGCAGTTTTTATTTCAGTCTAACTCTGTCACCTTCATGTGCATACCAGCAAATTGCAGCAGTGTAAGTCTCCCTGTATAATAGATCACAATTGCTTCATGACATATAAAATAATTTAGTGCATTTTTTTTAATAGAAGCCATTTGAAATGTAAATAGTTCTGTAAATTACCATCAATTTTTTTAAATAAACATTTTTTTTAATTATTCTTTCATTATTTTTAATTATTCATAATGGAATACAGTGTCTTTTGCTTTCTCTAATAGAAACATGTTTTCTTTGGTATAGAAATGTTTTCTTTTGTAAGAGCAGGAAACCATTTGCAGCAGCAGCAGAGCTACCTGGATGTAAATTTGAGCTTGAATCAACAGTGTATGTGTCTATTTTCAGAGTGCAGGTAATTCTAGTGTAGAATATCTAAGTAAAATGAAAAACTTCATTTTGGTTTGTTTGGTTGGGTTTTTTAATGTTTCTCACCCATTAGTATACTTACACACTATACAGTGACTATCAGACAGGCATGCTCCTCACTCCTCCAGAGGATATCCCTGCCAGTGCACGTGTTGCTTATTATTCTCATCCTGAAAATGATGTCTGGAAGATTTTGATACATTATAAGATAGACCTTGAGATTAGTCTCAAAATATTTAGAACCTAGATGCATTTTAATGTGACAAAACTGGTTCTGCATTACTCTACAGCCTCTTAAAGGGACGAGATTACAAGTTAGATCTTATTTTCTCAGTTTCTCAACATCACCACCTCCAGCTGGATCTTTCCTACCAAATCATCACTGATGACTTCGATTCATCAGCTGTAATTTAGACCTGTTGAAACATGACAGTTTCATACAAAACTCTGCATTTTGTGTGAAATGTACTGAAACATGAAACCATACATATTGGTTTGGCACTGCTATCATTAATTTTCTTTATAAATGTATTTGCTTTGAAGAAAAACACCACTACAGTATGATCTTAGTTCTCAACTTGTCCTGATGCTGCACTGTATTCTGAAAACAAGAGGAGATGCATGCTATGAGTAGGATTACAGTCTTGAAAAGACTTAAACCTGTAAACAATTCTCTCTCATGCCTGTAAAGTGTTTTTCTGCCTCATGCCTACTTTAGCTGAATCTGAAGCAAGTATTTGTTTTCAAATCAAAGGAAAAATACCTAGCTATGGTCAGCATTCATTTTCCCAGTAAATGATTCAAATAAGGATTAGTTCAATTCTAATATCTAAATATTCCTTTTTAATATTATTTTGAATAGACTTTTCTTAATATCCTTTCATAGACATGGCAAAAAAACAGAAAATAATCATTACATGTAATATATGAAGAAATAAGTATCATCCAAGAGATAGTAAGATAGCATTTTTTCCTTTTCTGTGATGAAAGGATGAGGCAAAAGAAAAATATGAAAAGTTATCCTGGGACCATGGGCTACCTTCTCAAATCAGATGTAAAAATTTTCTATGCAAGACATTCTTTTTGAGCAAATAAATAACAAAACAGAAATTTATCAACACACCAATAAAATATTATAAAAAATTCTTTAAAAATACCATAGATATTTACCAAAAATATTAACTGATTGCATGCAGGGTCATTAAAATTGTTCATAAGCTATTCACTGCTGAATAAAACTTCAACAGATTTGGATTTGTCCCATTTTATTCACTGCCAAAGTTATTTTCAAACCTTTTAGTTCTCAAAATGGTATTTCAAAATCAGATGATAAGGCAGAAAACTCACAACCTAAGTAACACAAAAATAAACCATGTCAGCCTGTACTGGAGGGTGAGACTGAGTTGTGACACTGAGATATAATGCCTCTGTATATCAATTAAGGCCCTTCTGCCTAATGTACTCTATTATTTCAACCTTTTAATAAACAAAGAGCTAAATTGCCTCAGGAATATCTTGGCTTGATGTTGATTCTGCACTTACCTCTCCATGGGTAGTCAAAACGATTTTAGGATCTGAAGCCCACGTTCCTTCCAGCACAGTCCATGGGACAAAATGAAAACTGCATCCTCCCTGTTGCCTCTCTGATGCTTCAGTGACTAGGCAATTTAAAATCTGGAAGCTGGAAAAGCTAGAGTTCTATTCACACTGAAACAGAAACGAAAACAGAGGCTTTTTATATTATGAATTGGATTCAATTAACAGTTTAATGAACTTTTAAAGAGTGGCTAAAGTGCTTGCAAAAAGCCTTCCTCAGTGCCAGAGAGGAGACATCTCTCACAGATGTGTAGGCTGAAAAGTCTGTCCAGAGAAGGGAGGCATAAAATTGCAGTAAAGATGTGTGGAAAACCTCCCTTCCTAAGTTTTTTATTTTTTATTCTATAGCTCCTTTTTTGAATCATCCTATCCACAGTCTTGATTACAGTTTTGGACATTGCTATTTAAAAAGGTCAATTACAACTGGAAAAGGAACACTGAAAATGCATTTCAGTGATCAGTACTACCCTTTCTTATATGGGAAAAAATTAAAGAAACTTGATCTGTTTGACCCACCAGAATAAAGAGTAAGGAGAAATATAATTTGTCTTCTGATTTATGTCATTCTGCCTGAATATACAAAGGCAGTAAACATCAAATGAAGATGAAGACTGTTGCCTTTGAAAATGGAATTTTGTGAGCCTCTGAAGACCTACTGCCTCTAATAGCAGATGTGTAATCTGAAGAGGTTTTTCTTGGTACTTTGTCCTATGGAGTGGAATTCACAGGAACACAGGCATTGAATGGAGAAAGGCATAGTCTAGTCTTTAGGAAATGCTGAGGAATGATAAGCACTCATCCCAGAGAGTACTGGCAGCCAATGCTCAGGAGAAATGGAAAGACCTACAGAAAACAAAATCCTCAGCATTTTCCTGCAAACTAATTTGAGGTGTCTCCTCCTTTGGCTTGCTTGCAATTTGGTGCTTTTTTTCAACATGCTGCCTGTTAACATCACTTAATCTTCCACACACTTTGCAAAGGGTGACATGTAATAGAACAAGGCCAACACAGAAGTGCTGTAATTCTCTGTGTTGTAGCATCTACATCCTTTTGGATTCTAACCATTACTTTTACAGTTCAAGTCCTACCACTGAACTCTTTGTACAGTGTGTGGCAGTCATAATAAGGCATTGTCGGACTTATTTCAGAAAATGGCTCATGTGTTTCAGTACAGACAGGATCTAACATTTGTCTTTATAAAACAAAACCCCTGAAAAGAGGAGTTTTATGTCATCTTACATAAAACTGCTCTCCTTGAGAAAGAAAGAGTTTAGCCTCTTCCATCATTTGGAAAAGCTCTTTAGTTTTTCTTTACTCTTTGTTGATCCTTTATTGTCTTCCAAGTGCTGTCTAAAGTGTCATCATCCACCTAACACCTGAATTCATCTTCCTTTCTGGTAGCTGCTGGTGAGGAGTTCACTAAAATCATATCTATTCTTCACGGCAGTGTAGGATGAACATGGAAGTACTGTGAAGTTCTTTTCCCCACAGACCACAGATCTGGTCTGGGTTATATGTTCCATTCCTTTGCTATAAGGAATACCCTTCTGACCTGGCTAATGATGTATACAGGTTGGGAAAAGGATGGCTTCTGCCATCACTGCTTCTTCATCCTTATGCTGACCAACACAATCTGTTTTGCTTTCTTATTAGAAAATGCAAAAATTTAACTTCTGGTTAAGAGAAAAAGCATGGAGTAACATATTTTTTTCATACACGGTATTGCAAAAGGAAGAGTGGCTTCTCTTTAGTTACAGGCAGATTTTAAAAAAATTATATTAACCATTATGAATAGATCAAGATGTATCAATGTCATAATAATGTAAAACATAATTTGGAATATACTAGCTTTTTCTTCAATCAACATTTTGAAATAGGATCTTGTAAACATATTGACTGCAGCAGGATTTTTCTGTACCTTGGAGTCCCCTAAAATAATGACTTTTTATTTACACTGAGCTCAAAGCTAAAGTCAAAAAACTTCATTTTGATGAAGAAAGCAAATAGGTTTTATTTCTGATGTTTTAAAAAGAGTAATTTAATATTTGCTTTTTTGAATGCTTTAAAATAATATCTCTTATGTTTAGGGCACAAACAGCTCACTCATTTGAGCTCCTAAATACTTGTGGTCCTTCTGAAATTCATTTGATTTAATATGCATTTAAAAAGTCACTTAGGTCTAATTTTTACAAGTAAATGATACAGTCAAGAGCAAACTCTCCATCAAACACATCATCTTTTCTTAGTGCCCCAAAATGGGTTGTAATCTCCTTGAAAACAGTTGGTATTCAGATTTATTTGATGAATAGTTCTTCTCAGGAATTCAATTTGCTAACTTATAACCTTACTCTTGATGGGGACTGCATAATCAAAGTTGCTCATTTTGCAGCCACTACAGCATGAGGTTTTTCACAGCTTGGCTAGAGTAGAAAGCTTTTTATAATAAGGCTCTGGTAGACAGCAGTGTACCGGATATTAGACTTGTCCCAGAGGGTCCATTCTCCTATAGCTCTGCATGCATAATGGCGGAAGAAGGATATAGCCCCTTGATCTTTAGCACAGAAAAAATAAGAAATCAATTATGTCTGACTTTCTAGCAATGTTCTGCTATTAATTACATTTAATGGCTACAAAACTCACATGTAGGCATCCTTATGAAGAAATAAAGAAGCCAAGGGCCAAGGAGCCAATGCATGACTAAATAGGGCACCAGCTTTCGAATTAATACATGTAAAGCTGCCAGAGCTGTCTTGCATACACAAAATATTCAGCTCAACCCCACCCAATGTCTGAGGAAACCTATCCCTGTTTTAATTTTTCTTTTCTTGTTAGGCTGTGCACAACTAGTGAGTAATCTGAGAAGCGTCTTAGAAAGTGAATTTGATTAATCCACTTTACTGATTAAATATCTACCTTTTAAAACACTGAATACAGGCTCCAGCAAATAGTATTTAAATGGTATTTAATTTCTGGAAATACTGATTTTTTTTTTTTAAGCCATATTTTAGTATAGGTGCATAAGAAGTTTGTTTCATGCTCATTTTCTGATAAATTTATAAATTAGTGTTTAAAATGGAAGTCCCAAAATGCATTCTGTGTTTAGCACAAGGCATTAAACTACTTGACCTTTCAAATACCTTGTCATCCTACTAAAACCTGTTTATTTTAGTATTCATCACAAATTATGCATACACATAATAGCATTCAAATTATTATTCCAATTTTTTTAACTACTGTAATTGTTACTCTGTGTTTTGGTGGCTAGCAGTATTAGTGAGTAGGAATAAACCAATAATTTTAATGTAATATTTTATTTGCTGATATATGTGAGGTTAAAAACTCAGACATTAACTGTTCAAATATCCTTGAACAGGGGGGAGAACTGAAAACATCAACAATGTATTTTCACATTTCCTAACATTTTGATTTTTTAGGATAATTTCACAAGGGGACATAGACATCATTTGCAACAGAAGAAGTAGGCTCATTTTCAATTTAACTTTTGATTTATTTTGCTTTGGATACAAATCTCATTAAGCAAAATATTCCTTGTTAAGCTTCACTTTTTAATGGACTAAATTCCTTAAATTATTGAGTTTTTTGATAATTTAAAGGATGAGAATTCCTTTTAGTGAACCATTAGTGATGTTGATTCACCATACCAGCATATATCTAACCAACATATAACAAATAAACAACCTATTAAAAAAAAAAAAAAGAGAGGGTGTAGTTCTCATAAAACCATAGGAAAACAAAAGTCATCACCATTTTTTGTTTCTCTTTCTTGGATTTTGGATTGTTGCCTCATAATGACTGTAGGGTCTCACACTGGCTTTTCTATTCCATGACCTCTTACATCATCTTCAGATGCTGATTGTGAACCAGAAGAGCCTGGCTCAACACCGTACTCTGATGGGAAGTAATTACAGTTTTTGCCTACCACTACAGTGCTCTTAGCTAAATGGTTCTTACATTCCAGATGCATTTAACCTAGCCCATTCCTCATTTAAGCCTTGGGATCCCACAGACAGTCCAGTCTAACAATTACTGCTGCCCTGTAAAATTCACTGTTGCACACACCAGACCTGTCAGACAAACACCCTTTGGCTTGGAGAGGTAGCCAGGGCACGCTCAGCATTTGTGTCAGGTTGCGTGGACCACCTTGGAGACATTCCCTTCACAACCAGAATGTTTAAATTCTGCAAATTTGGCTGGGTATCCCTGATTCTGCCTGGACAAGTTATTAGGTACAGGCACAAAGCACAAGGATGAGACCTTCAACAGGAGAGGAAGTCCAGAGACTTTCTTGGTAGCACATTTCAGCACCATACGAAATAGAAGCATTTGCTTGGGCCAGCTTTAGAACAAAATTAAATACTGCTAACAATAAAACGAGCCCACTTCATTCTTGAATAAAATGTTTAATCCTTTTTTTTTTTTTTCTTCTTTAATTATTTCCGATGCCCTGCTGAGACATTCTATGTGCTTGAAAATAAAATGGAGCAAGCACCCCATTACGACCTCATCCAACAGATTCTTGAGGGAACAGAACACCAACCTCATATTCTGGCATAACTCTGGCACTCAGTTTATGAAGGCAGTCTGTCAGAAAGTTTCTTACTTTGGGTAGTGTAAATATGGTATATATAAAAATTGCTCTTTTTTTGGTTTTCAGAACTGTACAATCTGCACCTTCACTAAATCTCTTTAAAAGCATTGTTTCTTGAAAATCCACAGGAAATCTACACCTTTTGAAAAACCACAAAAAATGTCATTAAGGAAATAAGGATAGCATGATGTTGGGGTACATATTACAGGAAGAAGCAAATTCTGAAATGAAAATGAGACTTGAGAGCAGTGCAGGCTGAGGAAAGAGAAACTCTGGGTTAAAAGATCACTTTTATTTACCCCTTGACAAATATAACATGTACTGATCCTGCACAACACTTATTTTATATGCAAGCTCTAATTATACATGGGAAAATATGGGGGATTATTATTATTATTATTATTATTATTATTATTATTATTATTATTATTATTATTATTACTATTACTATTACTATTATTATTATTATTTTTAATTTGGACGCTCAGTTTGACAATCCCAAGAAACAGCTAAAATTCTCTGCATGTAAATTTCTACCCTCAGCTAAATACCTAGGGATGTTCAGGGAAGAATTAATTGGAAGCAACCAAAAAAAAATGAAGGAAAAAAAGAAAAGAGTTACAGTGCCCCAGTGAATAATTTATAGCTGTTTCCTTTTCAACAAAGGGAATGTTGAATGTTTTTGACAATAGCAGGTACATAATTGTTTTATGCTGGGGGCATTTATTGTAACTCATTCATTATATCATCTTGCTAGTTTTCATGGCATGCATTTATTTGTTCTCTTAGTGGAACAATTTGAATGACAACTAGGAGAAATACTGGGGCACTGAGAGTGAGAAATAGCATGTTAAAAGATTTAAACCAGTTTGATAGACAGCTTGAAAACACCATCAACACCATTAGCACAGGGAGAGAGAAAGGCCTCTATCCAGTGACCACCTTTTTAATAAATGTCTCTTTTATTCCAGAAATGTCTTTGTTCATTCATTTCAGTTTATTTGGGTCAGAAAGGAGACATTATACAATGAAAAGTTTAAGCCTGTGAAAAAGGAAGAAAAGACAACACAGAACCATATGTGAGAAAAACTTGAGGAAAAGTCAAATCCATGAGCTTCCTCCAAAGAAACAACTAAACCTAGAGGTTCAACACAGACAGGGAGACCATATATCTAGCAGAATTCTGAGGGTGTTCTGACCCTTGCCAGTGGGAAAACATTTCAATTATATTGAGTCATTTCCCCATATTTTTAAGCTGTAAAATCTCAGAGTTCTCCCCATCCTTTTCTCTCTGATCTTCTCTTCAGAGGAAGTACAGTTTTAAGGGTTGGTGGAAAGACACTGAACATATATTAAAAAACATCTGAGTCTTCTTCTAATGGTCAAGTTCTGCTAATATGCTAATTTTTAGAGGTACATCCAGTGGTTTTTTTGTGAAGTTGCTGGTATGACCATAACTTCCAGTATCCAATTGGTAAAATCTACCAAAGCCTTCGTAGATTTTTTGATATTAATATTTCACATTAAATTGTATGTCTAGTTTTGCTCTTGTTTGTGTGAACGTGGGTGTAGATAGATACAAGTATAAATATATTTATGTGTTACCAACCTTATTGCAGTCAAATATTCTTTCTGGACTTTATTAGTTTCTAAATAGGTCTTTTAAGATTCAACTATTGTAAAACTGTAGAAGGAGCTCTTAATAAGTGATCATGAACACAGGTAACTGTTCAACATGTCAGGTACACTGCTCTTCTGCCTGTGCTTCAGTAACCATTCTCTCTTGCTTCTGCATCCTTCTCCAGTCCTTTTTGTAAAAAGGGACTTCATGCCTTACACAACTTCACTGATTAGTTCAGTAGCACTTTCGAATTACTGTATTTGACAGCATCCTCCCTATTTAGTCAGTGGTCAGGACTATTCCCTATTTTGAACATATATTGTAGGAGAGTACCAAAAATTGGTTTCTTTCCCTGTTTACCACTGAGCTATTTCTCACAACAGCGCCTTAGGTTGTTATGCACCTAATCCAAAACACCCTGAAATCACAGCCACACCAGTGACTTCAATGTGATTTGTATACTTGAATCAAAATCACGACAGTTACAGTTGAATTAAAGGGCATTTTTGGACACACATCAAACTCCCTGAATTAAAGAGTAAAATTATGTGAGAAAGAGCAGGAAAAAAACCCAATAGGTTAAAAAAAATAACGGAATTCTTAGGGTTGGAAGGGACATCTGGAGATCATCTCGTTCAACCCGTCTGCCAAAGCAGGGTCACCAAAAGCAGGTTACACAGGAGCATATCCAGGTGGGTTTTGAATGTCTCCAGAGAAGGAGATTCCACAACCTCCCTGGACAGTCTGTTTCAGTGCTCTGCCATCCTCAATGTGAAGAAGTTCATCCTCATGTTGAGGTGGGTAGTTACTTGTGGTTTAGTTTACTGCCATTACTCCTTGTTCTGTCTCTGGGCACCACTTAAAATAATCTGGCACCATCCTCTTGGCAGCTGCCTTGGAGGCATTTATTTGAAATTGGGAGATCCAATCTGAGTCTTCTTTTCTCCAGCCTAAACAGGGCCAGCTCCCACAGTCTCTCCTCATAAGAGAGAAGCTCCAGACCCCTCCTCACCCCTGTGGCCTCTGCCAGACCCTCTCCAGCAGCTCCTGGTCTTCCTTGTAGCGAGGAGCCCAGCAGTGGCCACAGCACTCCAGATGTGGCCTCGCTAGGGCTGAGCAGAGGGGAAGGAGCACCTCCCCTGACCTGCTGGCCACACTCTTCCTGAGAACCCCAGGATACCACTGGCCCTCCTGGGCACAGGGATACACTGCCAGCTGCAGGTTAACTTGTCATCCAAGAGTCTCAGGCCCTTCTCCACAGAGCTGATCTCTGGTAGGTCAATCCCCAGCCTGTGCTGGTACTTGGGGTTATTCCTCTCCTGGTGCAGTACCAAACACCTGCCCCCCAGAACCTCATTTTTTCCTTCTTCCCAATTCTCCAGTGTGTCAAGGTCCTGCTGAAAGTCAGCACAGCCTTCAGATGTGTCAGCCCCAGTTTCATACCATCAGAAAACTTGTCAAGGGAGCATTTTATCCCTACGTCCAGAAAGTTGATAAACAATTTGAATCAGACTATGAAAAAAAATTTAAAATGAAAGTGTTAAGGTTTTCATCAAAGTGTTGAGTTTACTCAAGAGGTAAGAAACTCATACTATTATAGAAGAGCTAAAATCCAAACATCTGTTGTTTGCACAACAAAATTTTCCCCCTCCCTGCAGGTGCCTGAATCATCAAGACTATATGAAGGAGAGCCTAGGACATGTCAAGATGCTAACAAGGGTGAGGCTCTTGCTCTTCTTGAAATCTGTAGCCTGTGATGAAATTGTTGCTTTCCTTGTGTGCTAATACCCTCAATGTGAATGATAAACTTAATCCTGAGGAGCAAGATGGGAACTGTGTTTATCTGCTTATTTAGATATATCATTGAATCATAGAATGCTTTGGTTTGGAAGAGAACTTAAAGATTATTTTGTTTGAACCACATCCCATGGGCCAATGGAACTCTGCCCAATATACAGCAGTCTAGAATCCTATCAGAAAATCCTTGTTCCCATAAAATTAATTGGAGTCTTGCCACTGAGTTCAGTGTGGCCAGAATTTCATCAAGGGCTTTTAATAGGGCTGACTACCCAAATAAATAAAGCAAGGAGGGTTTGGCTGTCAGTGACTTATGCAAAATTTCACAGTCAGCAATAAAATCCAAATCAACTAACTCAGAGTACTATTCTGAAACCACAGATTTTTTCCTTTAAACCCAAACATACAGGAAGTTTTGATAACAGAAAAGCAGTATGTAGATGGACAACAAAGGAAATAGTAAGAAAAAATATATTTAGTTAGCTATTTTGAGAGCTGTAACATTTAGAATTTCAATATTTTTCATCTTTTAATCTCTTTCACAGACTACTTTGATTACATTTAATTGCCTTGGACTAGGGTTGTGGGGTTTGGTATTTTTTGGGTTTGGGTGGGGTTTTTTCAGTTTATTTTCTTTTAAAAAAACAGGTGGAAAGTGGAAAAATAGCTTTGAAACTCAAATCAGTTTTAAAATGCCTGAAACTCCTTACTATCAAAAACAATTTTATCAAATCATTTAAATATGTCTAATGTCTATATCATTTAAATATTTCTAATGCTTACTGTTTCAGATGTTAAACTTTTTTCCTGAAATTAAATTTTCTTCTTTTACTGTGATTTTTATTGTTTTTTTTCTAGCTTGTTGAATTGTAGGAGAGCTGAGTGTTTGGTCAGAATACCTGAAGGGAAAAGAATCACCTTGAATTTAGTTTTTTTTTAGTTCAGGAAGAAATATTATAAATGAAGATAGAGGATAACAGTTGACATGTTTTTACAAACTAAATTATAGGGTGTGCAATCTTCCTGTTTTAAATACATTACATATGCATACATGTGAATGCATATACATGTGCATATATATACATGCAGATTTTTAAAAAATGAACGCATTTTTGGAAAAGGAAAACAAAGTATTCTTTTGTTTAAAGACTGATTTTCTTACTCTATAGGCTACAGTTAGCACACTGAAATTTACTTAGATGCTTAGCATTCCTGGTTATGGATCTAATGCAGTGGGGTTTTTTTTTTTATTCTCATTCAAACCATCTGTTTATTTTACTCTAATGTATCATGCCATAATTCTATGTAATTATGGACATCCAGTCTTCCAAGGAAAACAGCTGACACCTGGAGACACGTAAGGAATAACTCACAAGTTAGGGTTATCTGCCCAACTCTCATTACACTGACATTTAAAATAGATTCTATGAAGTTCAAGTTAAACCAAAAATGTTATTCAGTGGTTCTTGGATTCAGAAATAAACATACAATAGGCCAGACAGAGATTGTCAGCCTGTCATTATAATACTGGCTGTTAACAACCACAATTAAGGAAGACTACATATCAATTATTATTTGTCTGGAACATGAACTTCCCTAAGCATGAAAGGAAGTGATGCAGCCTGTATTACTGTCTCCACTCTTCAGCTAATTAGTACTGTTTTTAATGGCTTCATCTGCCCAGGATCAATTGTCTAATGGGGAACAGTTCTCTGTCAGTTAATAAGGTGAGGAACTGTATAATATGATTATGTCTGGCTCCAAAATAGTGCTTCAAACAACACTAAAACAATCATGTGATGGAATAAATAGACTGAGGCAGGACTGCCAGATAATTCTGGAGCAAGCAGATTGTTCCAGTAAGGGTACAAATGTCTGATACAAGAATGTGCAGCACACAGTAGGGGAAGACTAGGATATTGTCTAGAAATGCTGGAAGTTTAATTAAGAGACAGAGACAGTGGCAATGTGCATTTAAACTGGTGTTTAAAGAACATTAGCACAAGGAATGTGAAAGGGAAGGGCTCTATTTCCAAAAATACTTGCTGCAGAAATAAACTGCTTTGTGGTTGTCCTGCTTGGAAGAGCATGCATTTTAAACTTTCCATTCAGAAAACACCAGCCAGTACTGAAAAAGGTAGAAAACAGCTTGATTATATATACTGTATGTCTCCAGGCTGCAAAAGTTGGACTATATATAAGCATGCTTACACCATTACTTTTGTTCTGCAAGATAATTGGATGTTCTCCTTTTAGTGATTTACAGGGAGTTTGGTAGATTATTGCTTATCAGGATGGCAGCATTGGACAACTCAGCACTGATCTGCACCAGGCAAAGCAGGAGGTATACAAAGTGCTTGATTTCCTTGTCCTGCAATTGATCACCATTACCCACAGGCTAATTGGCATTGTTCTTGGCATTTACAAAAAAATGGATTTTGCCAAGCCCTTTTAAGAACAAAAGGCAGATTTTGTAGTATAGGAAATAATGAAGCTTTATAATTAAGCAAGGACATCACTGGCTTACCTGAGTTCAGGAGGGAGGGGAGAATATTTGGTGAAAGCACTAGAGCAATACCCAACACATGAAATTTTTTTATTCCAGACATAATTGCCTCATCTACATTATGTAGTGACATCCAGTTTTTTCCCTTACTGTCCTTCACAGCACTGTTTTTCTGTAAAAGATATGAACTATCCTTCTTTTTGATAGAAAAGAACACTGAATAGTAATGAAGAGACAAAAGTGGGGTCTATTTAATAGGACTTCCTCTAATGAAGGAACTTCTCTCAAACACCTGAAGTTTGCATATTTACAATTACATTAAAAGATATTAAATGAAAACAGCTATCAAGGTTTACCCCTTCTTGTATACTTGACTTAAGCCATTTGAAAACAATTCACATGCCTCAACACACAATCACAGAGTTTTTGAGCCCATCAGAGGAAGAAATTAGAGCTTCAGATCTTTGGATTTCGATGCCACCAAACTTTCCTAGGCAAACTGTACTGCAATCCTGTTTGAACCCATCGTGTCTGCAAAGATCATCAGCAATAACACTGGATGTCTACACCTTGCTCCCTTTCTGAAGTTTTAACCTGTGCTATTTGGAACACATCAAATATAAAGCATTGCACAAAAGACTGCAATAACTTGGGAAAAAAGATGTAACAATCATTATATGGGGCAGCACTGTGAAGCCCATATTTCCAGAAAGAGGCAGCAATTTGCATTCCTTGAATGGAATAGAATGCAGAATGCAATGAAACAGAACAGCATAGTCAGAAGCTAAATGTGTGACAGAAAAATAAGAAACAGATTCTTCCACCTGAGTTACATCACCAAAGAATGGATATAATTTTCAGCATGTGGACTACCTGACTTCTATTTTTTTTCATTCTGTTTGTGGTACAATTCACTTCCAACTAACACTTGATATTATTGTAGACAACTGGAATTTGCAACCAAGGAGAGATTTTAGCTACTGCACTTGGAAGGAAAAGCAATGATCTATCTACTTCCCTTTTGCTAATGTCACAGCTTGGAAAAAAGTCTGGATGGTACTGCCTCAGGTCCTTCTCCCAGCTCACTAGTAAAAACCATTTTTTGTAGTCCATTACTGCAAATAGCTATAGCATAATGTAGCATGGATAGCCCAGGACTCAGTCAAGGCAGAACTGCACTTTCTGAGACCTTCATGACATTGTAACTTGTACTGGTTCTCAGAGGGACTGGGATCCTTTGTTTGTGCATAAAAATGCCAGATGTATTCAATGGACAATGAGATAGATTTGTGAAAGAGATACTGTTCTGGAGGGGAAATAAAAGAAGCAGTTTTGAATTGGAAACAGTGTGGGGACAAATGCAAAAGGATAGAGGAGAATAACTTCCAATTTTCTCCCTTCTCCAAATGTGTCTTTCAATCATCACTGAATAAATTTCCTTAAGTAAACTTGGAGGCATCAGCAATTCACATAATTTATTAATGAAAGTTGGAAAAATTATCGCCAAAACAATAGTAGGGTTTCTGGGAAAAATTATAGAAGTTTAGGTATCTTGAGATTCCAGATAATTTAAAAAGTACTATAACAAATATATCCAGAGGAATGAGGTAACCAGCTACTCTTTTAACCAGAAATAATTTTTCATCATGTAATGACTGTGTTTAACCTGATACATGCTCTCACATACTCTCTTTCAACATTTTAAAGTGTTGGATAAGAAGAACTAATAAATTTGACCCACCAACACAGCACTATCAATTAACGATTACATTTTCTTTGCAGATTTGGCTTAGGTGGTTTTTACTTCAAATAGAACATGCAATGATACTTTATATACCGAAAAGAGTCATCAATTAAATGCATCACAGAAGGACTT
Source organism: Parus major (assembly GCF_001522545.3). Lineage (NCBI taxonomy): Eukaryota > Metazoa > Chordata > Aves > Passeriformes > Paridae > Parus > Parus major. The sequence goes on from NC_031769.1 coordinate 121,867,792, forward strand.
CTGCTTTTGTTACAGAATAAGTGAGAACTGCCAAATAATAGCACCAAGGTATCTGTGCTTTAGGCATTACTTCAGAAATAGATTTTATAATTACTGAACACAAATTTTGCTTTTCAATATCAGAGGATCTCACAAACACTCAGGGTAAAACATTTCTAGTGGTTCAGCAAGTTACACAAGGTATTAACACAGAAAAATGCTTTAGATAAAATTGTGGAGGGCAAAAAATACAGTGGTATATGTACAGCTTTGAAAAACCTAAAGCAGCAATCATTTTAGTCTAATCTTTTAGTGGTACTATTGTTCAGGGTCTTTTTAAGTGAAAACAAAAGTTGAAATAGACACAGACACTTCATCTAATAGTGAACACAAGAATAAGACCTTATATACAGAGGCCTCTATTTTGAAGGAGAACCTGAAGGATTCCCTCACCTGATGTGAATTCACACTCCTGAGACACAGTGACACCAGACTCAAACCTAACAGTAACAGAGGGTCTCACAACAACTCTATTAGTTTCTTTATAAAAAAAGCATTGCCCTCTGTGTACCTGGGAACATAAGGAATGTAGTATGTGGCAAAGGTCCCAGCCCTGAAAGGAGGAACACGGGACTCATCAGCAGTGAGGCAAGGCCTGGAAGCAGGCTGAACTTCTGGCAGCACAGCTGACAAACATACATCAAGGATTTCTTCTTCAAAGTATATAATAGATTAGAAACATGTAACATATGCTCATGATGCTTAGCTATTGCAGGAAACTCCTTCAATGATTGGTGACAGGAAACCAAAAATCAGGAAAGCAGAATGGCAATAGCTGGGTTTGAAATTGCTGCTCACTTAGAAAGGGAGGCCAACAGATTTTGCTCCTGTCAGGTTCTTTTACTACCTGTAAAGCTCTCTGTATAAGATTACAGAGTCCAAAAGTGGAAAATACCTGCACAGAGCAGCTATTCTGACAAACACAAGTGGAGAATTCTGTCCAGGTGGTACCTTTAGGGCACGGGAGCAGGAGAAGGAGGAAGGTATGGATTTATTGAATTCAAAGTGAGAGATCATCTTTGAAACATCTCAACACTAGGACAAACCTTATCCCTGTAAAACAAGAAAGAGATATTTACTCAGAAGTATATTTTGTTTCTTTATGATATTTGGGGCATTTTGTATCACTTTCCACTCTTCCTCCACCACTTTCAAGGTACATTCCTGCAGTGAGTTGGAATGCTACCACAGAATCCTCTGACCCTTCATAATTCACTTCATATTTCAGTTCAGAAAGGAGGGCCCTTATGGAGAGAACTAATACATTTATACTCACAGGATTAAGCAGCTAAGGACCCAAGGTTTTGTTTATCAATTCACTCAAAAAAAAAAAAAAGAAAAAAAAAAAGAAAAAAAAGTACTTTGGATGTCATCACTCTGACATCCTTTCTCTTTCAATAGCTCAGTGAAAATGTTCCATCAAGTACATTTCATAAATTAGAAGTTTTCTACAAATATTTTAGACTATCTACTCAGTGTGATTTTAAAATCATGTGGCAATTGATTTGGTTCATAATAATGGTCCAATGCAGAAAGGTGATTAGAAGCTGATGCATTAAACTCCTGATGAAGCCAGTGGTGTGTAAATACCTGCTTTCTTCTCAGGTATTAGATGCCTTTTTCTTTCCCTAAGTTTCTTTGATATGCTACCTGTCCAAAGCCAAGGCTTCTATTGAAGTCTTTTCCTTTGCCAGAGAGGACTTAAACATAATGAGTGACATAACCAAAAACAAATAATCAGATATTAAATATTTAGACAGTCTTTCTAAGGGCTGGATGGCTGGATAGTGAAAAATTGAGAACAGATTGCCTGAAGAAATTGAGGAGACTCCAGTACTGATTAGGATCAGATAGACATCTCTCAAGACTGGGACTATTGCTGCTGTTGTCCTGAATCCAGAGGATTGAATAATAACTTTTTTATACCTATCATTTCATACCCACTGAAAAATTCCAGAAGTTTTCAGGTAACACACATGAAAACAAAATTACATAAGCCAAGGTGCAAATTGCATAATGTTCATTTTCTACCAGTGGCCTCTATTTGGTTATTATCTTGGTTAGTTAGAGAAAACAAGTTTCGCATGTAAAATCAAAAGTGATGAACTGTAGATACAGGAAGGCATCAAGATGATCTGGATACATATTATTTTACTAATATTAACCTTCTGTCTTTTTACTTCTAAATGACTTGGTTTGGCAAGATGGAAAAAATGGTAATTGCCTAATCAAAAAGTGAAAATATTGATTATTGCTCTGCTAGGGGAACGGAAGGAAAATATCTCTCCATTGTCATAGCATGATTGTAGGTTAGCAATACCTGAGCCCTAGTCCTTTTAATGATGGCTGGCTGCTGCCCCTTTCTCATCTCAAGTGGGTAAGTTGAAAGCTTGCCTGTCTCCCATCCCTCCCCCCTTTGTGTCTGACTGCATGGGAATAAAGCGGAGGTGGGGAAGGCTTTTGGCAGCAGCAGTGTGTGAAGGAGGAATGGAACAGCCTGTCACCAAGGGGAGGTCACCACGTCCTTCCCAGCCCCTCAGCAAGTGCCAAACACCTCTCAGGATGTTCACACGATCCTTCTTGCCACTGTCTCCTCCTCAAATCACACTGACCTTTCCTTATGGCCCTTTACCCCACCATGGGTTTATTTCCAAGCGGGATAAACTGAAAACTTTTTAATGGTGCTAAAGAAAATCAATCATGAGGAACAAAAGAAGCCTAGGTCTGATTTAGGCCCTATTAATACAAAACTGTTAGGTGGAGCAGCCAAGCTCAGCAAGAACCAAGCTATGAGGGAGCGACACATAGGAACAGCTTCACAAGCCTCTCCATGGGCCACTAGCAGCTTAACAACTGCATGCAATTATTTAGATGTATAGTTTATTTCTGCATAATTTATGCAGATACATTTTCAGCTATTTTGCCCAAATTCAAAATAATAGTTTCATGATTACAGCATCATCTGGGGACATCAAAGCATTCCACCATTATGATTCACATCCCCATTAACGATAATGCACAAGACAAATGTGAATCTTTATTAGGTTAATTCTATTTTGCCCATTTTGTAGATGAGTAAGTGGGAGCACAGAGAGGTTAAGTGATTTGCCCCAGGTCAAAGAGTGAAATCTGGAAGTAAAAACAATGTGTGAGTATGGCCTAAAAGCCATATACATTACAATTAAATAATGAGGTATTCAATAGCAAAAGAATTGTGAAAACTGGGGCTTCATATCCCACCTAGTTATGGGTTTAACAGGTAACCTTGCATTCCCCATGAATCATATCCTCTAATCACCAAATAACTCTGAAGAATGGGGGACCAGAAAAAGAAGAAAAAAAAAAGTTTTAATTCCTCTCTCTAAAAAGCAAATAAAACAGGAAAAAATGCTGCTAAAGTTTCAGAAACAAGACATGATCTGTCTTAAAGTGACAGTGATTTTTTTTTTGCAGTATTATCCCTGTCTCAAATGTCTTTAAGAAACAGAAAGCCACACAAAGAAAAGCCCTGTAGTCTACAGGAGAGTAAAAGGAAAGGAAAGATTTATTCTTTAAATAACAGAGTTTTATGGAGCTCTTTCTGACTTATTAATAAGGGGGATGTAATTACCTCTGTTAGTTTTAACTTAAGGGTCAGTTACCTAAATTGTTAGCTACTGCTTCTCCAGTTGAGTTTCTAATAAATGCCTGCATAACTAGAAATAGAGCAAAAAAAAATTCTCTCTAGTGTAAAGGTATTTTCAACAGAGGTTTTATAGCACACTGACAAAAGTATAGCAAGCTAACAGCAATACACAAAAATGCAGATAGCTCATAGTTTTGAAGCAATCATTATTTTGGATATTTTTATTTAGTTTTCCCTCAAGATAAAAAGATAAGTTACTATCTTCAGCCGTTTAAATGAGCATGACATTTAAATGAGCCCACATGCTTCACATTATTTAATATTCTTAACTATGCTCTGTTGTTTAGATTGAGTAGAATTTGCAAAGTTTTAGTCACAAGACACTCTCAGAAGAGACTTTACTGTGCAGAAACTTCCACTGATGAGTGAAAGTTATTATTTATGATTCATTAGAAGCAGAAAAACAGGCATTGACTCCTGCTGTGTTTAAACTATCTTATATTTCCCATTAGATCCATTAGACACTGTCGTCACTTAAAGTAAATGTTTTGTCATTAAGTAGAGAAAAATCTGGAAAGTCCCTTCTTTTTCTCTCCCAGAACTCCATTAAGACTTCTGATGTTAGTGTTAAGACTGATGTTACCACGCTGAGAACAGACACAGCCTTTTGCTGATTACACAGCTGACAAAAAGCTTAGCAGAATACCAGATAAATCAAATACATCCCTTGATATGGCAATGAAGGAACATGGCTGACCTTGGTTTTTGGTATTATCTTCGCTTCAACTATTGCAGTGCACAAACAGGCAGATTCTGGAATTTCAGTGTTTCCACAATATTTCTGTGTGTGTTTTATTGGCTTTCTGTTCAACTGTACTGAGAAGTCCTGGTCCCGAGTGGCTGCAAAATTGCCCCCTCTGACATGTCATCAAAGCATTGCAATGTTCAGTGGGGCCCTGGAGTTGAGTGCAGACTGAGGGAGCAGAGAGCAGCGTCCCTTGGCGTGCCATGTTTAAAAGGCTTTGTCTAAATGATTCCTCCAGAAAGCTCAGTGTTCTGTTTGAATAAATATATTCTTTCCCAGAGGGACTGGGTGTCAGCCAGATCTTATCCACACCACGATCAAAAGTTATTCCCTACTGACAGACCAAGCATCAGCTGGCCAACTCTTTTTTGTTTTTTTATCTGAATATGAACTTTTAACAAAAATCCCGTGGTCAACAAAGGAAGGGGCTTTTGTCATGAACTCCCAGAATAATAGTCTCATTCATCAAAAAGCACTGAGCATTTCAGTGATAAACTCCAGTGTAGCTGTGTTGTTTTTCTTGTATCTCATTTTCATATCTCTGATGAGTTCAGCTTCCTCTGATTCACAAGGTAGGGAAATCTACAAGGAGGCAATAGCTTCATGCATTACCAGTCTCCTTTTTGCCTTAGCTAATCCTCTCATTTCAAAACTGCTCTGCTGCAATCTGTCCAATATTTTTTGTTAGCTTTAGGTTTGCAGATGAATCACTAAAGGTTAATAAGTTTTTCTAGATACCTGGGAAGTCCATTCACGAAATATATAAAAGACTGTGAAATTTCCCATCCCAATATATGTTTATGAATACGCTGTAAAATTGGTAGCATTATTAAGTTAGCTGGCTCAAATTTAAGTCTAAAGTAAATAATCAAGCTCATTACCTTTGGAATCAATAATAGCCCATTTCACCTCCGGTTTCCTTCACTGATAATTTCCTTGGGAAAAAGTTGCTAAGTGTAGTGTCAACATCAGTTCTAGATACACTTCTCTTTGAATTATAAAATTCTACTAAGTTAAATGTAGGGAATTGATCAAAACTGAAATGTGAATCAATTAAATTATACTAACATGATATATACAATAAAATAATTTTGTTTAAAGTTCAAAGATAATTTTTAAAAGCAGAAAGCAAGTATTTATTCCAAATGAAAAGTTAGAGATTTACAGATTAATGTGTTTTCCTAGATTTTGAGTTATTTCTTCATTTCTGTTATTTTCATAGCTGCTTCTCATGGATCTCTCCAGCTGAAGGATTCTTGTAAGTATGTGACATCTACAGGAATGCCAAACTAATGTGTCATGATTTTACAAAGCATTTAGCCAGAAGCAATAAGACATATTAATTTCTTTATTAAGTCAATCACTCCCTTATACATTTCAGTATGAAGCTACAATTGAAAAAATAGAGTCCACTACAAATAAATGCAAATAACAAAACCAAAATTATGCATGTTGGAGTGAACATAATCTGATCATTTCCAGCTAATAATTTCACTAATTTCATGATATAACTGAAATAGAAGAGAGTAAGACAGCTGATATACATTACTTGAATTAATGTCCTTGGTTTTTTCAGCTCCATGTTACAAATAACTGGAGTTATTGCTCATTATGAAAATAACTGTATTTTTGCTAACTTTTAACCACCTATTATCTCAAATTATGTTCTTTTTAAAATCTGAATAAGAATTGTAATTTTTTTTTTAAATAGATATATCAGCTCTCACAAAACTGTGCACTCTGGATTTGCAGTAGTGTATGACTTAGCTCAAAAGATTTCTTATCACAGTTCAGATGAAAATATGCATCTATAAATGACATAAAATGTTGTTCAATATCACCTATCCTAATGCAAATCAAGTATATTTCCATACATTTTTGTCAAGCTATGCTGGGTTTTCCCCAACATAGTAAGCAATAAAGACATTATCATCTGAATGTCAAAAAGCATGAATCAGACATCTCATAGAGAGATTTTTTGCAAAATTTCATTTCGAACTGAAAGCCATGCAAGAACTTGTTTCTATCACAGGTGAAACCTGGAAATATCTTATCTTGTGTTCTTTGTATCTTGGGACAGACTGAACAGAGAATTTTGACTAGTTCCTACACTCTTCATACTCAGTTCTTTTTCTCTTTGATGCACATCAGAGTGCCAAGATATGACCAGAAGAACAATACACTCACTTCCTTTAAGCCTTTCAGGGTCAGATTTTATGGTAAATACAAAACAGTTTACTGAAGTTGAAGACATTTTTGCCTATACCAGTGGAGAATTTGGAAATGGTTATCAAAAACATTAATTATAACTTTGTCCAGAATTTAATGCATTTTTGAAAACTCTTCATTTGAAACACCCTTGCTAGAGGTTTTAATGTGAAATAAAACAGCTGAATGTAGATTAAATAGGAAAAAGGAGTTATGAATATAAAGAAGAAAATATAAATTATTTTTAATTTTTCCAAGAGCATAAATTGATTAACAGGGATTGTTAACAATTGATAGGAAATCTGATGGATATTTGTGAGAGCTTTAACCCTGAGACTTTAAACACACAAAAGAAAGCATTAAATAGAATATGGCATTCTGAGCGAACAGTTACATCTGGGATTTTGCTATACATATGTTAAAAATATTTTTTATTTTGGCATATTAAAAACCTTTTTAAAAGTCTTTTATTTTCAAATGAAGACACACAGATATTCAACTCAAGGAAAAAAGAATATTAGTTATATTGGTATCACTGAATCCGAACTCATCGTAATGTCAACATCTTTTTCATGGAAGAAGTTTTAAATTAAGCCTTAAAGTGAGCCTGGTTTATGTATCCCTCTTACACTGAAAAAGAATATTAAAAGTGTATTCTACTTTTCATTACAACACCGTGTGTATAATAATACAAGTAACATGCAAGTATCAAAGAACCTTTTGATAAGGTTTTCCTCACCACAGTTATTTATGCTTGCAACAAGTTAGGAGACCACATTGTTATATGCTGGTAAAAGTATCCTATGGTCCCTGTTTAATTCCTAGAGAAACCTGTCAGAGGTAAAAGATGTGCTACAAAAGGGATAAAAAGTAAAGAACATGTCTATTATCAATTTAATGACAGGATAGACGTTGCCTTCAAAGTTTTTCCTGTTACGAAGCCTCACCAGTGAATAAAAGTATCTAATGTATTATTCAGATAAAGGCCTCTGAACCTTAGACAGAAGGAAATCCATACCACCTTACATTGCTTTATTAAGTCTATATTAAGGGCTCCATTACTTTAAAGAAACTGTTTAAGTAACATTAAGGCTATGACCCAAACTGACAAAAGTAGGGAAATACTGAAAGCTGAATTTCCATCTTTAAAATATGCTGCTGTGGAGAAGAAAAAGGAACAATGGAATATGAGACTTTGCTTCTCATCTTGGGCTGAGAGAAATATTTGGGACAAAAAAAAAAAAAAAAAAAAAGCAAAAAAAAAAAAGCCTGAATCTTCACCTGGTATTCAACTGAATCCAAATAAAAACTGTTTAAAGTTTGGCTCTCTTCCCATTACCTCACACCACGGGTCACTTGCAGATAGAGGAGCAAGTTTTCAAGCTGCTATAGGAATACAGACAATTCCTTCCTCCTTTGCAACAGCAACTGTTAGAATAAAGGACCCAATTATTGCTGCCAAAGTTATATGTAAAACATTGGTGCTCAAGGGTTTTCATGTGCTCTCTGCCCAAGAGATATATTCTCACTAGAGAGTCAAAAAAGTATATATCTGACTTATTTTTTTTTCATTAATACAGGGGGAATATAGGAAAGAGGATGTAAGGGGAGAATTAGATCACCAGCAACAAGACTCAGGGGTTGAAAAGTGGCCATCATGGTACTGGAAAGGAAAACACCATTAGACAACTATTTCTTACCTGTGCCTCCTAGTTAAAAAATTTAAAATTAATTTCCCTTTATACCATGATGCTATGATGTGAGATGAACTCTAACACAATTCTATCAAGCAATAAATAAAATAGAAAAATCTGTTGCCTAAATGCTTTCTTTTAAGGTTGATAATAAGTTCAATTGTATGAATCAGGAGAAAGGCACACATCCTTTTGTCTCACCTGAAGGCCTGAAGTATATTTACATAATATATTTCTCCTAATGAAGGCATTGCTAAAGCCCTAACTAGTATTCCTACTAGTATTTTAGCATGGATTTAAATAACTTTTCTAATAGAAGTGTAAGAGCGGCTGGTGACTAGAAACATGTTTTAATCTATCACCAGTTGAATGATAGTTTTAATCATAAACTTTGACTTTATCCACGTGGCCTCACTTCTGCACTGACATAAAATATTTTTTCACCTCAGCATAAAAACATGGCATAGCATCTTTTATAACAAATCCAGAGACCGATGTCATAAAGATTGACCAAAAAAGTTACACTTCATCAAATTCCTAGCACTATGAGTGGGTCTTTGCAAAGCTGCATCAAAAAATTAGTATTGTCAGGCACCAGTGTTTAAACTGTGGGAACCAAATTTGGAAATTAGACATTGATAACTTCTAAAGTTCTTCAGATCAAGATTCAATGGCTTTCTGAAATATAATTTTGGTGAGATCTATATTTAAACTGCATAAATCTGTATTTAAATTGGGTAAACTATGAAAGTGAGAAAGTTGCAAAGCTTATGGAAGATCAGATTCAAGAATCTAGGAAATCTTTTGGCTTTATGTACAATGGCATTTTAATAAAAGTTTATGACATCCAAATTAGAAATTTGTGAGATTTGATTGTAATTGCCATGGAAAAATAATGAAAATACAAGAGATCCAATTTTACAAGACATTCACTTGTAAGGACAAAGGGTTAAATGGATAGTAGGATATATGTAAAAGATTCAGAATGAAAAAAACAGCCTCAAATATAATAAAAATTAACCAGCCATAATGAGGCAAGCAGCTGTCCTTCAGTCCTTTTCATTTCCATTGTGATAGAAATAACACACACTACATTATCTTCCCTAACTCTGGTGCTCATGTGCCTTGCACCAGAAAAGAAAATCCTGGAGAGCTATCTTGCACAGATCCTGTCTCCATAGTTTGTGAAACTTTCAATCTTTATTGTTGAAACAATATGTATTTCCTTGCCCTTGGGCCACTCTCCTTTCAATCCCACATCTGCAAATCCCTCAGCAGTCAGATGCTGATGTGGTTCCTGAATGCTTCACCACTCACCGAGGTTACAGAGAGCTGTCCTGTCCCTTTCCTGATTCAAAGATATTGTTTTCTGGAAAGAATCTCCATCCATTACATTATGGTCTTGTACTCCCTAGAGAACCATGTATTTCTTGAGAAAACACATTTGCCCTAATCTTGCTTGAATTACCAAGGAATCTTATTTGGTACTTACATGGTTTTAGATATGTGTACTTTCCTGAAGTTGCTAATGAAAATAATGAGTAATAAAGACTAATTCTTAAATTATATTCTTTTACTCTCTTACAAGATGGACTTCCCTTCTGTCTTGCCACAAAGAGCCAAAGAAAGAACAGGACCTGCAAAGAAAGATAGTGACATGGCAAAGTCCCAGTGGGCTTTGAATAACATTACTCCATGTAATGTTACTCAATCAGCTACCCTGAACAAGCAGAAAACCGTGATTTCTGTAAGAAGTCTCATATACTTACTTGCATCTTCTGTAATTTTTTAAGAAATAGAAAATGTAGATGCAGTGTGAGGTCTTTCATAAAGAGGAATACTCTTTTCACTCTCTTGATAGTGACACATATTCTGCATCCCCTCACACCTCCTAACAATTCAAGGCATCTCTTTCTCAAAACACAGTTAGAACATTCTCCAATATTTCACTAGTTTACATCATTAACAACAGTTTAAATTTTCAAGGTCAGTAGAAATCACCCAATAAATATGGAAGATAAGGTGACAAGTGACAAGATTCTAGCTCTCTGGCACAATGTGTTCTTTACTTTGTCTTAGCATTTTCTTTCCTAAAATGGCAAAAATAGCTTTCTACATATCTAAGTGTAATTTTTAGTAAGTGAAAAATCAGTAAATTAAATTGCTGTGTAAAAAATGACAAAGAGAAATGCTAAGTATTCTTCTCCCCTTTCATTACCTTCACCTGAAAATATAGGGATTGATCCATTCCTTCACTTTTTGAAGGAAAGGAATTTTGGGCCTTCATCATGCCAATGCAGTTTTTAAATGAAAATATTCTTGCTCTCTCCACCAGCAGAGTGTATTTTATACCACAAAAGGCAAAACTTAATCTTAAGACGGGGACTTCTGTGCAAAACACAGACTGCTTGCTTGACCTGGCAAGAGAACAGCAAGATCTCCATCCTGTTGATTGAGCAGGTGTAAAGACTTCATCCTGTAAGGTGCTGTTAATCTGTGCAAAGTTCAGGTCTGTATTAACATTTAAGCATAAGGGTAGTCCTCTTGCAGGTTGTGCCACAATAGATATGAGCATAAACACATTGTCATAGACCTCTACATATGAATGCATACACAAATAAATGGCTGACAGCTGGATACAAATGCAAAAATACATCTCAGTCTGGGACACTTTGAATTATTTCTAACATGTACAATGCAAACCAGCTATTTGAAATGTCACAAAGAAAATTTTCTCCCAGGATGCATTCTTGTATGCTAAAATTCAACTAACACTGGACTCTTTTTGGGAAAAAAAAATGTTAAAAAGACTGTGTTTTAAATGGAAGTGCTGACAGGCCTTTGACTATCGCAGCTTGAATAGTATCACTGCTGTATATTAACAACTGTAGTCATAAGATCTCAACATCTCCCCCCTCCCCATCTTTCCCTGGAGCTGCTCAAAAAGCTAAGCCCCTTTTCACAATCTTAATGACCAAAAGTTGAAAAAAAAAAAAAAAAAAGGAGGAAAAAAGTAAAAAAAAAGACTTAAAAGTTCGGCTGGATTTTCTTCTGGTTTCCTAATGAGCTTAACATCTCATAAGACTCTTTGGTAAAGGAGAAAATCTTTTCAAAAGGACCCATTTTCCTGCTGACAGTACAATCTTTCTGAAGTAACATCAGAAGAACATAAGGGTGACATCCAAGCCACCTGAGCTGGTGATACAAGATCTTTAACCAATGGATTTCTATCCCCTCTTTACTTCACATTTTCTAGCAATGTAGTCCTTCAGAATAGGGTCAAAAGAAAAATTTCTGTTTAGCTGTTTAAAGGAAACAAATAACTTTGTCACAGAATCTCTGCAAGAGTTTGACCAAGTCAAAGTATAATGCAATTTAATTTTTCATAAAAGACCTGAAGCTGGGGGCTCTTAATGAAACAGGGAATCAGAAATTTATGTGGTTTTGTGCCACCTTGCGTATGCATGAACAACTCATGACTTTTTTGTTGGTTTTGGTTTGGTTTTTTTGTTGCTTTTGTTAGGGTTTTTTTTTGTTGGTTTTTATTCGTTTATGTTTTGGGGTTTTTTTCTGTTTGTTTGTTTGTTTTGTTATTTGGATTTTTTTGTGGTTTTTGGGGTTTTTTTGCTATTCAACAGTCGAGAATAGTCTCACAGAAACTTGAGTCATATACTGTGGAAAAGAGAAAGTAAGGAGCAATGGCAACATGGGTAACATCTGTAAAAGGAATGCTGTCCTGAGTGCAATGACATCTATACATGGGATTTGAACATGTAAAAATGTTGCTTACATAATTGTCATTGCCCATATTAGCTGTCTGTTTGAAAAAGAGTGAGATTACATCAGTCTCTGGATTATTTATGTATCAGAGCAACTCCAAACTAGGCCTTTCTATATACTATAGCAGACAAAAATATATGGGTTTGCCATTTCTGTTGTGATTAGGTGGTACTACAATACAGTAAGAGGTGGCACTCTTGAGGTACATAAGTGTAATGCCATGTTATTACATTGAGGAGCTGCATTATTGGTTCAGAAATCATCAAATTCTGCAATTTATTTTTGTTACAGAAATCTATAAGGGGGTAGACTTTAAGGGGCTTTATAATAGATTACACCTAAATGAGCAAGAGAAAAGATTCAACAATGCTTACTTTTGAAATTTGGTGAAAAAGAACTTCTCATTCATCTTTTTATAAGTTCTATGATTTTTGCCTTAGTTGCTCTAATTCTGTAATTTCAGAAATTATGGAACATCTATTGTGAAATAAGCTAACAATGATTTTGATGTATTTGAAAGTCTATTTAAGATAGTTTTGGGTCTTTTTTTTTTTCAGAAACAGAACACCAGATCAAATATCATGAAAAAATGCAGTTTTCCTAACACCTTGAATTACTGTGTGTTACAAGTCCTTCTTCTAGGCATGATTTAACACTGAGTGAAGTTGAAATGCCTGGCCAGAGTAGGTGAGAGTCCAGCAGGATTGCACTTCCAGAACAGGGACTTTCCAATGACCTTCAACTTTATTTGGTAGTTGGTTCCAGAGGTGGGAATTAATTCTGCCTCCAGGTCAGCTTAATTCCCTTGTGAGAAGAACCCTTCAATTATGATAAACTCTGTTAAATTATTTATGATATCTCTGTGATCTAATGAAGGTTTATTCTGCAAGACCTTTGTCTCACGCTCACACAGGGAAAGAAATGGGGCAACAGATCACAAAACCCAAGTAAATGTAGACTCCAGAGCAGAAGCACTGAAGAGGCTGGTTCAAATTTATTCTTTAAAAAATTATGCCGATTTGTGAGAAGTAAAAATAAGAAGGAATATAGCCCATAAAACCCAATTCTGCCCTGTTTTACAGTGAATATGGTGGCAAAGAGTCGACTGAGTCTGCCAAGGCAACATTTCAGTTCCTGAGGTAGACTGCAGGAAGTCCTATAGTCCTGCAATTTTCACATAACCTTTATTGTCTAATTCTAAACTGGCTGCTGTAGGCTGTAAAAATGAATTTGTTAAAAAAACCAACCCAAATCCACAAGACTGGTGCTTTGGGATATCCAGTCTTAGTACCTGACCCAATAAAATACATATATACACACTCAACTTCCACACCATTAAAGCCAGACATTTTCTTTTAACAAAACCTGACCCTCAGCTGTAGTCAGTACCATACAGAGGCATTTAGAGAGTAACAAAATCTCACAGGAAATTCTTTATATAAAGAGATTCAGAAATGAAAATACCATGCAGGTCACAGTCATTGGCACATAATGGTGCAGTTAAGCCGCTCATTTTTAATTAGGTCTGTGATCAGAAAATAGCCAATTTTGCTTTCTGCTTCTTGGTGTGTTCAACAATTTTGTCAGCCAAAAACTGTTAGCTGCTGAATTTTTAACGATCCTTTATTGGATAATAAGGTTTTGTTTTCATTTCTTTCAAACGGCTGGAGCCTCCACTAACAATTATATTGGGGAAAATGTTTCCACAGTAGGTGGGCCCCTACTAAGGTCTGTCTAAACCTTGGATTAGCATTCTAGAAAAAAAATAAAAAAACAGAAGGAAAAACAAAGAACACTTAAGAAGGGCAGGTTTGGTCTTGGGTGCATACAGAATTGGGTTACTTCATTACATAAATTAGGCAAAGGAAATGAATCCATTCAATATGGTGAAACTTGTATGAATCTGCTAGTCTCTGGCTTGGCAAGATCCAGCCACCTAGCTGAAGTAGTCTTTAATTAATGGTCAAATAAAACTATACTTGTTACTTCAGGAATAATATGAGGTTTTGACAGTAGAGCTGGGCAGGTGCCTGCCTGGCTCAAAAGCTCCTTCTGTCCTACCATGTTTCAGTGACCTGTTTCGAGGACAAAGTGCTCTTGGCTTACAGAGGCACACGTTCACATTTAACTCAGAAAAACCTGATGCTCTTATCGCCTTAGGAACAACTTCTCTTCAGACCAAGCCAAGTTGGTTTCTTCCTTTTCTTTTCCAAGGCAGAAGGAGGGCTTCTGTTTGGCTTATCAAGATACATTTCTTCCTTCCTTATGCTCTTTATTTCAGAAGACAGCTTTGAGTCTTGTGCAGATCTTCTGCTTTGCTCTCTGGTCTCATGTATCAGCCAGCACCACCTTGAGATCAGTGAGATGGCACATCAAGAAAAAGTGCCCATTTTGGACATGGGCCTGAGTCCTGAAGTTTGAGTATAAATGAATCCTGAATGGTTTTCAAATTGGAGTCACAAAATCAGTGACTGCAGAGGAAAAGACATCAAAAAGAAGATAATTTGAAGGAAAAGAGATGAAGGAAGTTCAAATAGGGAAAATAGGGACAGTGCAAACCATAGAACAACAAAGTTTGTTGTTGTGGCTTTTTTTTCTTAAGAGTACATCCAACTTTTTTTAAATGGGTTTGCAGAAGAATTGTACTACGAAATGTCCAAGTCAGGAGGAGGAATGTAGACATAATATATATAGGGTTCACTGAATCACTTTTCCTGGAAGACTGCATGAAACTATGCATTAAAAACTCAGTATTGCTTTCAGCTTTGTCAGGCTTTAACAATTTCCTGTACAGGTATGAAAATGAATGATAAAATATCCAACCATACCAGATCAAGTATTTTTATGCATAGGGTAAAAGCAGGATTTGATTCATCAATATAAAAATAATCTAGTGACTTTTTTATTTTTTCAAAGACTCTTCAAAGGTGTAAAATTCAGCATTTTGGTTTTCATATTTGACTTGACTCTATATTATAGTAAGCAGAGTGTCTCCCTAAGGAATCAAGTAACATAGAGCTCATCTGCTGAAGAGCTGTATTTAACCTTCTATGCAGCCAGGAAATTGAGATCACCCAGGATCTCCCGCCCAGTTGCCTAAGGTTTTTTCACCTTTTGATTGCACTGGTCCAGATTCTTTCAAGTCTCAGAGTTGTTCAGTTTCTGCTTCACCTGATTTACCAGGGTAAACTTTTCCATCTGTGCTTTGCACTCTCCATGCTACTTTAAAAGGCTACTAAGCCTGAGATTCAGATGCAATGAGCTCAGTGAAATCAATGGGAAATATCTGTGCTCACCAAAGGCCAGATTTTGATCCATTGTGCTCAGGCAGAATGATCCTCATTAACCTAACAGATAAAGGCAGCACTGAGCAACACTTCTGTAATATCCATGAAATCACTATTTCATGATACCAGTGAGAGCCCAGGGAGGAGGTTTCTTGGTTGCAATAATTAATAATTTACAAAAAGCTTTAACTAAGCAAGACATTGCCCACCTGGAAATTGGAATGAAAGGATATTAATGAAGCTGCAATGCAGATGGTCATGTTGAAGGTGATGAAGAATTTATTAGGGAGACAGCCATCAGAGGCGGTGTAGTATATGAAGCATAAAACTGCTATAACTAATGACAGCAAGTAGTTTAGGCAAGTAATGGAGAGCACAGCTACAAAAGGGAACATGGAGATATATTATTTAGTAATAAAGTTCTCATAAAAATGTGAAATATGAAGTAAAAAGATTAATATGATTGCACAAGCCATCTTAAATATCCATACTGAACTTCTGCCTTTAAAAGTAGACTGAATTTATGCCCAAGTCGCAACACGTAAGTCATGGCACTTATTTACATAGTTTATGCAAACTATTACAGATCCATGCATTTAATTTATTGAAATAATGTTTGAAAGGGGTATAATTTATTGCATTAACAATACAGCAGATGCTATATTTCTACCTGCCAAGTGATCCAAGAAGAGTAGGTCAGGTTATCAATCATCATATCATACTGCACAAGATCCAAGGACCTGCAGGTTGGCGGCTGCTCTCCTTTAATAATTACAGTCTTCCCTGAGACTGAGCAGCAATCCTTTCTTTACATCTCCACTGCTGGGTTTAATCTTTGCACTAAACCTAGGTGAAAGAAGACAACATGACTATAAACATTGCTTAAGACACCTTTTTTCCCAGCACTTTGTGTGCAATTTGAGCTTGAAAATATTTCTTGCATGAAACCACCTCTTCTATGGTTTTCTTTTAGTAGTATGTAGCTGAAGAATTTTAGATTATGCTAACACTGGCATGCAGAGGAGATGAGTAGAGGGAAATTACAGAGGATTCTGGGCTATTTTTAAAAGCTGTTTAAGCCTGCTTTCCTCTCACCCATCTGAATTCATAATACATTAGGAAATGTGTCTTTAATGCATACATTGATCAAGCTACCTAATTAGAGGAAGCCATTCTTTTTACAGTTTTTTTTTTTTTTTTTTTAAATGCATGAATGCTTATCCAAGGCTGAACCCACTGTACTTGAAGGAAAATTTTCTGTCCAAAATAAAACATTTTTCTAGTGCATATATCCTGTAATAAAAATAGCATTGCAAATTTCTACACTTCAGTGACCAATAAAGGTTTATCTATCTTCCCAGATTAAAAAGAAAAAAATACCTAAAATATTTTTGAGGCTATCAAAACAGGGGATTTTAATGCATTTGCCCAAATTTAGCCATAATGCTTATCTTTAGTGGAATTACAGTAATGTGAGACTGGCACAAAGTAAAACATGAAAGGATTTTTTTGAGAACATTGACCTCATCATTCATCTAGAAGGACAGCTATTTTCTCAGCCACTCTTTTTTATTAAGTTTTTAATTATTTTTTGTGCCATATCATTTTTACCTATCCAGCACTTCTTCTATCCATTCAAAGACCACCAGCACTGGAGAACACTGCTTGCATGTCTGGTTTGCTGAGATGATTTTGGAAAGAAAATGAACTGACGTGTATTTTTGACTAGGACTAGTAACTGGCAAAAAATGGAATAGGATACTCTTTGTCAGAGTTTTCTCAGTTGTCCATTTCAATGCACAGAGTTAAAACGGAGCTCTCTGCTAACACTGAGGTTAGACTCTGTCTAAAGAGCACTCACTCTCTGATGTGAAACCAACACTTCAGACGTGAATAAAATATATATATATGAATACACACACACACACACGTATCCAGATAAATTAAATAAGCTTACATGACAGTGTTCTTTTTCTGCAGGCCCCAGCTCTGCAGGGTTGGGACAGGGAGCTAAGAATTGTAGCTTGTATTTAAAAATTTAGACTTTGTCTCCAAATGGCAGGTGATAGACTTGCATAATGGTGGTTATGGAATTAATACACCCTCAATCACAGTCTAACGACTGTGTGCTTGGTTTTTTAAAGAAATGGAAAAACTACAGTGTCAGTCATTTGCATAATTCAGAGACATACTGAATTAAATAAAATGTTTATTTTGATATGTCAGTAGTAATATTTTATTAGGAAAATCTGGGTGACTCACAATTGAGAGACATAAAATCTTCTAAAGGGTAGTAGTATGAACAAATCTATATCTTTTGTTGCTTTGGGGCCCTTGTTTACAAATCATATAATGTCTTTGATAAGGAACATTCAATTTTCCTTTTAATCTGTTTCTATTTTTTCCTTCTTTCTCTTTCATTTTATTTTCTTTCTTTTGGAGGGAAAAAAGCTTAGAAAAAATTAACCTACAGGGTGGATCATTTTCTTTTTCCATAGTACACTGAATTATTTTGCTACCACAATGTAGTTTGTTATATTGAGTAGAGGGTTTTTTTGAACCATAAATGAATAAACTAGTTCATTTAACTGTTACTGGAATTTTGCACTTTCCCCTTGTGAGTGGTTTTGCTGGCCTTATAATACTATTTTGGTTAGTTGAAATCTCATGAGTTATGAGTGTTATTTCCTTACAATTTCACATATTTTCCATATTTCACACAAACCAATTATTTATCACACACATATACATGTGTTTCAAATTATTTTTAAATTAGTTCTTTCCTATTTTATACTGTTTTAAATTACTCTCATTGTTTTGAATCTTAAAATAAATGATCTATTCAGCCCTTACTAATGTTTTTCAAGATTTCATAGAATAGCTGCTGGTTTGTTTATGAAGAACACACTTTCTCACCTATGCATCATATCCTCTTGCACCAAGGGGTACTTGGCAGCTGGTTCTCCCTTTCTCTCCTAGGAATGGTGTAAACCAGTATGATAGAAACTGGGAATACTTGAGGTTCAAGACATTCCTTAAACCATCCTCGTCTACTTCTGTTGTGCCAGATGGCAGAGGCTGCATAATTCCACATGTCAATCCTGCAAACAATGGGCTTAAGAGGAAGGTGATATGTGGCTGCCCATGTGACACCATAAGGCAATGTTTAATATATAATGTATTGAATATTTTTTAATATAATTTAAATTAAACATTTATACAATATTTTATGTTGAGTTTTTAAATGAGATATATAAATATAATATTAATATATAGATATCTCCTCTTCCATTTTAGCAGTTAGACAGAAGGGTGCAATCAGAAATAGACCTATAATACCAATAAAATTCTGGCTTTGTGGCTGGTGCTGTTGTGAGGGGTTTGGTTTTTATAACAATGACATATACTTTGATACCTCTAGACTATTAGGGAGGAGTGGGATGTACCTGCCTAGAAGAGGCAAGAGAATCTTTGGCAGCAGGCTGGCTGACTTGCCAGGCTTTAAACTGAAGGACTCAGAATGCAGGGTCAGGAGGGGCAATGCTCAGGCCATGGCATCCAGCCTGGGGATAAGCCTAGCCACCCTGAGCAGCAGCAAATGTTCCTTGGCTGCCTCCCAGGATGAGAACCAGAAGGCCAAGAGCCTCAAGGGTTTGTGTGGTTATGGCAGATCCCCTTGGACCCCTCCTGGGAAATCTTGCATGCACAATTACCTCTCTGAAATGCCTGCGCACAAACACATGCAGCATGGGGAATGCAGGAAGGGTGGAAGGATTACAGATCTGTGTGCAGTCACAGGGCCATGGTCTCCATGCAGTTCCAGAGGCATGGTGGGATAGTTCACATGACTTGGATACTGTCATGAATAGCTATGTCCCTTTTAGGAAAGACAGACCAGCAAAATGTGATGGAACTGATTTTTGGGTGGAAGTGGAATGCATCTCTGCCTCAGAGAGGATCACAAATGAGTTGAGAGCTTAAGAGTAAAAATTAAGGGGCAGGCTGATATGGGCAACACTGTTGTGAGAGTTTGGTACAGGTCAGGAAAATGGTCACCTGGTCAGGAAAAAGAAGTTGATTAGGCTGCCTACAGGCAGCTGAAAGTGCCTCATGACCAAGGGGCCTGGTTCTCTGGAGGAAATCAAGCACTCTGATATCTCTTGGAAAGACAACATGGCTCGGTACACGCAGTCCAGGAAGCTCCTGCAGAGCACTGATGATAACTTTCTGACATCCATGGTGGAGGAGATGCATGCTGCTGGACCCTGTACTAACAAACAGTGAAGGACAGGCTCGAGTTTTGAATGTTTGGGGGCAGTTTTGTCTGCAGTGACCATGAGGTGGTGGAGTTTAGGATCCTGCATGAAGGAAGCAAGGCAGGTAGGATTATAACCCTGGACTTCAGGAGAGATAACATTTTCCTTTTAAAGGATCTACTTAGAGGAATCCCACAGGTTAGGGCTCTAGAAGAGAAGGGGCTTGAAGAGAGTCGGTAAATTTTCAAGCATCAATTCCTCCAGATTCAAGATCTGTACATCCTTATGAACTAGAATAGGTTAAATGTAGTAGATTTTAAAGCCAGTACCTGTTGTCTTTCCTTAACCTCTTCCCTTTTCTGTCAATGGAAGTTTATGTTTTCTCTTATCTATGGTTCCGCAGTCACTTTTCAGGCTATGGAATAATTTAGATAACATTTTATGAGGTATGCTATCAGAGGTTTAATTAAATATCAACCTTCACTGCTTTTCTTCCACCCATTCAATTTTCATGCAGTAAAATGTTACCATCTTTATCTATCAAGATACAATATTAAAAGTCTTCCTGCTGCTCTAGATCTTCACGTTCCTGAAACTCACATTCCACCCCTACTCTCTTTCTGGTGAGGAAAACACTGCTTCTGGAGCACACCGAAAAACAAACAAGTTGACAAATAAAAACCTGCTGAGAAAGTCAAAATATTTCCCATTTTTATTTTTGAGTAAAGAAAATATTTTGTTCCTCTCCCAGAGCAGCTGTTCTATGTGGCAGGTAATGCAACAATGCAGAAGAAGGTTTTTTTTGTGGTTTGATGTTTTTTCACTTGTGTCTGCCTTCTTACATGGAGTTGACTTGGGATGTGAGAAAGGACCTGCTCTCTGGGATGGCTGAGTAAGCTAATTCACAGCGTGCTCTTTTCTCTCAATATTTTCTCAGTACTGTTCTGGGATACAGAGTGAATCTTCAGACAACAATTTTTTTGTTTCTGAATTTGTTTCCTTTTCTCTGTAGTGTTTAGGCAATTACCCAGATGTCCATGTCTCACCTAAAAATAATTGCCTGTGGAAAAGTTATTTAGAATGGATTAACTGATTTCCTAATTGCCTTCCTAACAGTTGGTCTGAACAATTTGCAAATTTTCTACTTTTCCAAATGTTTTTTTGTCTAGTCTTTATCAATGTATATTTAAAAATGTCATCATTTGCTAGTTATATAGGCTTCATTTAGTATGCCTCATTCTAACAAATATCTTTTAAAGGATAACTGAATGTCAGTAATTTTTAAATATTTCTAAAGTCATCTTCTCCTAAGTCTCTAAACTATATATTTTTTCCGTGACTTTTTTTTTCCTCAAAAATGAAGATTAAATTTTTTCCATTTCCTTAATTATTTTAGAATACAAGAACAAATGTAGATTAATTTTTACTGCCTCTATTTTCCTTACCCAAAATTCATTTTTTGTTATGTTTTCCTCATATATTTTGCTTAATTCCTTTTTTCCAATTTTGCATTCTGGAAATAAAAATGTTTCATACTATTGACAGATCCTTTTAAAAATTATAAGTATGAATATTTCTTCTTCCTTACATTCTAAATCCAATTACAAATCTAAATATAAAATTAAATATTAATTATTATGTTTCTCAATTAAACTATACTTTAAATGAGCTTCTCTGTAAAATGTCAGGGCATCCAAATGAAAAACAATTTACAGCATACAGTTAAAGAATCTTAGAATGTTATGGAGTTGGAATGGGCTTATATCATCATCTAGTCCCAACCACCACTGACATGGGTGGAGACACCTTCCACTCCACCAGGTGTGGTGGAGTGGAAGGTGTCTCCAAGGCCTTATCCAGCCTGGCTTTGAACAATATCGGGTTGGGGTACCCATGACCTCCCTAGGAAACCCAGTCCAGTGTCTCACCATCCTTAATAAAAATTTTCTAATATCTATCCTAAATTTCCACTTTTTCAACTTGTACCAGTTGCTCTCTCTCCTCTTATTGTGATTCCTAACCAAGAGTCCCTCTCTGGCTCCCCTGCGGGCTCCCCTCAGATACTGGAATGTTGCTATGAGGCTTCCATGCAGCCTTCTCTTCCGTAGGCTGAACATCCTCAATTTCCTCAGCCTTGTCTTCATAGAGGAGATGCTCCTGTTCTCTTACCAACTTCATAGCCCTGCTCTGGACTTGCTTCAACAATTTCATGTCCTTCTTATCAGATATCAGAACTGAATGCAGTACTCCAGGTGGGGGTCTCACAAGAGTAAAGTAGAGGGGAAAATTCACCTTCTTTGCCCTGCTGGCCATGCTCCCATTGATGCAGCCCAGGATCTAATTGGCTTGCTGGGCTGTGATGCTCATTGCTGGTTCATGTTGAGTTTTTCATCATCAGTAAGTTCTTCCTTTCATCATCCATAAGTCCTTCTCCACAGGGCTGCTCTCAACCACCTCTCCATCCAACCTGTAGCTGTGTCTGGGATTGCCATGGCTGCAGGACCCTGACTGCAGGACCTTGTGCTTTGCTTTGTTGAACTACAGGAGTACCCACCTCTCAAGGTCCCAAGGTCCCTCTGGATGGCTTCCCCTCCCTCCAGCACATCGATTGCATCACACAGCTTGGTGCTGCCAGCAAGTTTGCTGAGGGCACACTCAATAGTGCAGCTGCAGGTTGTAGTTGAACAATTCTAGTTGTCTGCTGTTGTGCAGGTTGTAGCTGAACCATTCTTTCCTCTGTCCTTCACTAGAGGAAAACCACAGGCCATGTCTTAGCTGCATAAAATTCTTACTGAATAGAAAGGAAAAGAGTAAATGCTGAATAAAGATTTAGAAATGTGAACAGAGACTTTTTAATTTTTCCATTATGTAATTCCTGAGCTGTGTGACCCTCTATGTCTTAAGAATACATTGGTTTAATGCCTAATTGGAATTGAGAAGATTACTCAACATTGGTAACCATTCTTATATTCCCTTCTTTTGCTGTACTTCTATAAAGACCTACAGAAGATTTAAGATTATTTCTCCTTTATTTAGTTCATCTATTTTATTAACAAATGATTTCTAGCCTCATTCCCTCCAAGTATGCTTAAAGTCAAATAATTTCTGTGAGCTATAGTTGTCAAAAAGTTTCTCCCTTCTCTCTCCATAATTCGGAGAAACATGCATTCAATAGATGTGCTTTTCCTCATTTCATTCTCAAACAAAATATATTTCACAACATTCTCCATTTTGAAACTCCATTTCACTAACATTATACCTATGCTAAATTCAAATTCTTGGTGTCCTATTTGACTTTTAGCTACACATTTTAATGTATGGTATCATATTCCCTTTACAGGAACCACACTTACAGGCATCAGTTAGTTTTGTTACTAGTAATAGATAGCTAGGTACCATGCCTATTTATCTATGCTAATACTTGCAGATAAATTATATCACTTCTGTATCCTCAGTTTTATGAGTATTTTTGTGCTCATCCTCTGATGATATTTAAATAAAATAATTCTCCTCTCAGTCATTACCTCCTATTTCAATAAATAGTTCATCCTCTGTCTTATTTTAAACTTACATGCCAGGCCACACATTAAATTGTAAAACAGATTTACTATAAAGCAGTGGATGCACTATAGAAACTTAAGAATAGAGTAACTGCATGAAGAAGATTCATCTCAGAATGGCTGAAGATAAGAAAAGATATAAAGGCAGTTTATACTGCTTATTATGTCTGAAAGGGACCCGAGACCAAGAAGGTGAATCACATGTTAACAATAGGGAACTTACCCAGTCTTGCCCTCAGGGTGGCAAACCACCTTCTCACTAGAGAAGGAAACGATCCTAAAGAAAAAAAATAATAATAAGGAAAAAATATGAGTAGAATAACAAAGATATGATCTTGCTTTCAATATCAGGTGTGGAGTCTGAGAGTTTCTAAGATGCTGAATTCTCTTTAATAATCATTAAAAGGTAGGCTAACATTGAGCAGGTGGTGAAGGTTATCTGTGTTACATTGACAGTGTTTGGAGCAAAGGATCGCAAAAATTTCCCAGGTTACCACAGAATTCTAACAGCAATTTAGTTAAAATAAAATACAAAAGAAAAAACCCAACTCTAACCTTTCTGGAAAAACTCAGCAATTAATTACAGTCAGTAGCTTTCTGCCTAAACTGAGAAAGAAGGCAGATGTTTACCATAAAGCACTTAAAAGCTGGAGATTACTTTAAAAGCTAGATTGTTAAAAGACCAGAAGAGGAGTTTCTATTATTGTTAGTCAAACAAAAAACAAACAAACAAAACCACAAACCAAACAAACAGAAAAAAAAATAAAACAATAAAAAACAAGAACAGAAAGTTATATATCAACCTTAGGAAGTTAACACTCAAGGTAAATAGCACAAACCTTTTATTCCAACAAAATTTATAGACATTATTCACAGAATTGTTTCTGCTAAGATAAATCAATACTGAAGTAGTGCACTTTTAGAAAACATCAATCAGTGCAAAGACACACAGAGTTTTCTTTTTAAAATGAAATATATAGTTGAAAGATCTAAGCATCAGAAAATGCAGAAATAATTTAAATAATTAAAAAGCAGCCTATCATAAGACATGCCATATTGGTAGGAAACTGACTGTCCATCAGAAGTGTATATAGATATAAAATATCTCAGGATGCATGACATATATATGACTGTGATGTGTCCATCACAGTGCTCACATGATCTTAGCAAGCTTTACAAGGGATGTTAAGATGAGAAAGGATCATCAGTCATCAATCCTGATTTCCTGCATGATAAAGGGCTTAGCATTTTCAAAGTGCATACATAATTTAGAAACATATAGACTGTGGGGTTCTCGTTAGATGCCCGACTCCTACTGATTCCACATTTGATAAATGACACTGAGTATCTTAAATCTCCAAGGTCCAGATCCTCAAAGGCACTTTGGAAGCTAATTCCCCCTACAATCAAAGAAAATCAAACGCCTAAATGTCTTTGAGGACCTGGGCCTAACCCATTTTTGAAAAATTTGCCCTTTATGTCTCTCTTGATAAAGATAGGTATAGTTAAATGAGGGGCCATTTTCATTTTCCTTTATAAGGAGCTGATAATGCAGGCACTTGTCTTTAAGCATTCATCCAGGAAGTGGATAACTCGGAATCAGCCCTCTCCTCAGTCTGAGGATATTCTCATTACATCTTCTGCCTCCCAAGAGGGTGCCCTAAGCACTACTCTCAGCTGAGCTATGTCCTACACTATGCAGAAGAGGATACATTATATGCTGGCAGCATTTTACAGAGCTGCCCTATCACGATGAATAGAGAATTCAAGATTCTGGGCCAGAGAGGGACAAAAACGAGCAGAAACATGGCACACATTTGCAGAAATGGAGCCAGCTTGGGTCCTGGTCCTTGCTTGAGTTCATTCCTCATTTATGCTAGTGATGTTTTATGGCAAATATGGCTGTGAATGTGGGAGCAGCCTTCTCCCAGCTATCAGAGTAATACCTTAGTCATTGGGCTGCTTTATAAAAGAGAATTATCACCAGCACTAGAACTAGCAAAGTCACAGGGCCTGTCTCCTGTTCTCACACGTGCAGATCCTGCTCTTTCTCTCCATGTTCAAACACCTGTTTTCAAGAGAAAATAACAGCCCTTGGATTCCAAGAAGGATATCTGAGCAAGCCTCCTAATCCTTGAGTACAGGCACAAATGTTTTCTTTTAAGAGGGTGTTTTTCATTGACATTTTCTACTGTCAGCTGTTACTAACTTCAGGTGTCGCCTTGCTAAATTATCCAACTTTCTGATTCCCATTCTGAGGAAATGTACCAACAGAACCAACCTGGGCTCCAAGACAGTGTGTGGGCATGGCTGGTATTGCACCATAAACACACCTTGTCTCTCATGTAAAGCATTTCCCTCCATGCTCAGGAGAAACAAAAAATAAAACAACCTACACAATGTTCCGATTTATAAAAATCGGGATGGGAAACTCCTGTACTGTTATCCTTCTGCCAGAAGAGCACTAACATACTCTGTTTAGAAAAATCAACAGTAGGCTTTAGGCAAGACATATAAGAGGGCCACAATAGGCCTGACCCTACAGTTATCCTATGATTTATAGTCTTCTTACAGCAATGTACTGTATTTGACACTGGCTAAGGGGTTAATCAGTTCTGAGCATTGGCTTGGTAATAGGGTCCTGCCCTCAGGGTCTATTCAATCAATCAGAGTTGTCCAATGCTGTAATGCCTCAGTTCTGTGTGTAGGCAGATGAGTGTGCTGTCATTCAGCATCCTGGAGGTATATGGGCTTTGAGAAGCTTAGTGGAAATTCCACCTACACCAGGGCTGTCAAGCTCTCTCCATGGAGAGCACTGACTATAAGAAGTGAGGTGACCATGTTGAAAAAGGGGTCACTAACTTCTCTGAGGGCAGCCTGAAGCCTTGGACCTGCTGAGAATAGGAAGCTACAGCCATTTTTAAGATCAAAAATGCTTGGCCTCATCCTCTTTAGAAGGAATTGTTCTTCAGGCCTTGTTGCAAAATAAATTTTTCATCTTGAGCAATAAAATGAAAATTGCCATTAAGTAGAATACATTTCTCCCCAAAAATACCCAAATATTCCTGAAGGCATAAGCTCAGGAGGAAAAGGAGTCTGGAATACTTCTGTAGATCACATGGGGGACTAAAGAAAATATGCATATGCTTAAAGGGACATTATGTCAGAACCTGGAGGAAACTAATTTGTGTGTTTCTGTTGTTTTATTGTACAATATGGCATCCAGCCTGTAGAAGATGCATCTCAACCTACCAGTTCAGTGCTTATGTGCAACATTTTGAACAGTTCCTAAAACAGCTAGAGCTGGACCATTGAACATAACTAGGTTGTGTTGCTTAGCTACATTGCCCTCGTGTGCTGTTGCTGCAGAAACTCTCAAGCTCTCCAGACCAGGGGGTCTACCTGGGTTTGCAGATGCCTTTTACCCTAAATATAAGGGGAATTTGAAGCAATATCAGGCATTTGCAGTGCTGGTGGTCCTGCTGTCAACTGCCTCTTGCTGGGGACTTTTCAGAATAGCTAGTACTCATAAGATGAGTAGCCCCAAAAGACTCACACTCTTATAAAACTTACTGCACTTATAATACAGCACATTCAGACAGTGCTTATATTGTCCAAAACACCTTGGCTACTGTGAAGAAGCAAGGTGTTTCAGAGGTAGTGGTGAGGGTCAGAGCTTCTGCAAAGCGTGGAAGGAGGGCACTTTTCTTAAACCTTTTGTTAATAATCATTCACAAAGATACCTGAAGGAGAATAATAGGTCTCTAAGGACAGAGTTCTTATTTATCCTAATTATAGTTCTGTATGAGTTTACCCAGAAGTAGGTATCAGAGGAAAACTAAAGAAGCTTTCTGCAGTAATAGTATATATGTGTGAGGTCAAGAGTTTTTCAGAAAGATTCTGAAATACTCTGAGCAGGGGAGGAGTGGAAATGTGATCTTTCTCTCTGGGTGGTAAATAGGAGGTGTAGGAAATTGTGTGTGTGCATATGGAGGAAGGGAGGAAGAAACGTTTCTGTTTAGACCTCAGCAGAGCTTTCAGCAGCCAGTATTTCAAAATACAAATGGGAACACATTGAATATAACTGCATATGCTCTTTCTTTTCAGTGACAAAAGATGACATTTACTTGGGTCAAAGTTGTGATGATGACAGAAAAACTAATCTCAATACATTCAGCATTGGTTTCAATGGACAAAGTTAGAAAACCCATTCTTACTAAAATTGGTAGTTAACAAAATATTCACGTATGTGAAATCTGCATATTTCAGATGATTTAAAATATATTAAATTATATATATACCTATATATATATCTCTACATATAACTTTAAAATCATATTAAATCAGGATCAATATAACTTTAAAAATATAGACCCACAGAAACTGCATTTACTTTTGTCCTGAATGAACTCAAATGTGATTATCACTTAATATCTAAAATATCTCTGCATATGAACAATTAGACAGAATGCATTTCTTACCTCTTTTTTCTTTTTTTCTTTGCTTGGGTATAGGACTTTTTATTCTTTTCTTTCTCAAACAAGATATTTGTATCAATAACATTAATTTGTATATATGAAAATGGAGCTGTGGGTGTCCATGGAGACATGATTACTTTTTTGTGTTTGACCTCACAACTTGGCCTCACCTCTAAGAAAAATAAATTATAATATGAAGAGGGTAAAAATTTACCTGTGTTTTCCTGCTATAGATAATTTCTGATGAAACTCCCAAATTCCATTCAAAATAGAGTTAGCACATATTTGTTTGGAGCAGGGGTGGGGCATTTGTGGGTTTGTTTTGTTGGTGCAGATGTGCCATGGAAATGATTGAAAATATCATCACGAGGACAATATCAGCCATTAATTACTTCTGATGTGGCATTCAGCAAACCCAAGGAAAGTCTTACTTTTTTTTAAACACATAATTTTGGAAACAGTTACACAGCACAGTAAATTAGACAAAACAGGTCATGACACAAGTTTTTCCCCTGCTACAGCAATGTGGAAATGGTCTATTTTGTCCTCTCTGTTTATTCTCACCCTTGCACCTGCATACACTTTTTCTTGGGTTTGTAGACTGATCATCTCCAAGCACATCTATAACATGTAAGATAAAACACTCCAAAGGATGTACAGCCATAGATATAACTACTACTTTTCAAAATGTTTCTTCAAAATATAAGAATGATCTGACACACGAAGTACAGGGGAAAACAAATAAATTCCTTTTCTTTCTTTTCTTTCTTTCTTTCTTTTCTTTCTTTCTTTCTTTCTTTCTTTCTTTCTTTCTTTCTTTCTTTCTTTCTTTCTTTCTTTCTTTCTTTCTTTCTTTCTTTCTTTCTTTCTTCCTCTGTGAAAGTTTCAATGTTTTGATTTTTCTCAAATGCTGTTCACTCCATTTACCACTGGAGGACAGGTGAGCTCAGCTGAGCATCCATAACCAGCACAAACCTGCTGTCAACAGCAAAGTCACATTACATAAGGAAGAAACATTTGGCAGCATTTCTATTGTTTAAATGTTTTCAAGACTGGTGGTGTTGAATGTGACCCCCTGAAATTCCAAGATCATTTCAATGGTTGCTTTCTAATAGAGGAGGTAGGAGAAAAATAGCAATATACCAATGTAGTCACTTCCAGATTAAGCTCAAGATAATTCACCCTTTGTTGAGAGACAGAAATAAAAAATTTTTTGTGAATCAAATGGCTATTATTAGTATTGAAATATTTAAATCATTCTGTATGAGAAGAAATTAGCTGGGGGAAAAGAAATCACTATATGTAAAAAGCACAATTTCTGGACTGTGCTATGCAGGCTTTTTTTAATGTTCAGAAATAATCTGCAATATACATGACCAAACAGATATGTAATGAAGGTAACATTTTTAACAGGATGTCTTTGACATCTCTTTCTTTGACATCAGCATTGTAATCAGCCACCAATGCTGCCATTTCAGCAGACAGTACAAAATTACCAGTCAAGAGAGAACAAAAGGAGGCAGTTGATCTTTTTATAATGCTTTTAAATGTTACAATTCAGAAATGAATGTTCATGCAGTGCATCATGTAGTACTGCATAGTGCTGTGAAGCTTCATTAACAAATAAAATATTTTTCAGCTAAGTGTTCTTGAAGGTAGAATCATTTATAAACTGGCCATGGTCTGACTATGATGACAAGTCCTGGAGAAAAACGTCTTCTCTGCCTAAATCCTTTTGCTTTTATTTTGGTTTCCAGTGTAAATAAATATTTTAAATTTAAAGCTGCATTATGTGATGTTTTTCTGTCACAAAACGTTTCTGTGCAAAACGTTCTAACAACTTCTTCACCTTGCATATGGGTATGAGAATATTATGCAAATGATGCTGGAGTTTAATAAAAAAAAATCACCACAACAAACATGATTCTGTAAAAAAAACGCTATACAAGTACTTAATATTTGTATCCAAATGTAAATTTTCCATTATTTTTCTGCTTTAAGTATGAAGACAGTAAATCAAATAGGAAACAAAAAAAAAACCTCACAACCCAAGAGTTTCAAAAACAAACAACAATTTTGCATATTTGGTATTTTGCTCATTCAAATTGCTGCAATATGGAGGGAACTGAATTTCAGGTAGTACTGAGAGCTGCCTGCTGTACACAGAGTATTTTAACTGCAGCATGATTCAGTAACACATGCTATGATCCACACAGAAACCATTTCAACAGTTAAGACATTGTAAATATGCAGCTGTCATGGCCTTACTGGTCAGAGTCATCACTGATGTCCTGAGTAATCCCATTAATATAAAAGTCTCCTAAGTGAAACTGGCCAGTAATTTCATTGAGTGTATTCTGGCCCACAGTTAAAGTGAGAGGCAAAATTGAAAAGGTCTGTGTGAACTTGACGTTGCAAACATTCTTAAATCTAAATCAAGAGATCAGTTTAGTCCTAAAGGACACATATCAGTCAGAACTCTGTGAGTTTCTCAAATGCCAATAAAACCTTAAGCCCCTCTTGCCCTTGTTTCAACACCTTGTGCTTCAGAAAAACGTGGAAAATATAAACCCCACAAACCATAATGGATGTCAGAAAGGTGGGAAAAAATCTTTTCTGTACTCTACTAGTAGACCAAAAATATATGTTACAAAAATGACATTAAATCCTCTTTCCATTCCTTTTTAAATAACAGCTAATTCAACACCCAAAGGTTTCTGAAAGGGAATGCTAGAGAGCCTGCCACACTGCTCAGTCTTTACAGGCTGGAGTGCAGACCCTGCAAGTGGAGGTTGTGAGGTCTCTGCTGTGGGGCTGAGAGCTGCTGGATTGAGCTCCCTGCCAACGGAGCGCACGGCTCCGAGCGGCTGACAGCACACTGATCCCTGATCTCATGTCAGCTGCAGCCACCTTCAGCGTCTGCTGCTGACATTGGCTGCATCTCACTGATCACAGGAGCAGCTTAGACACACAGTGCACCTACAGTCACTTGTGGGGAGGTGCTTAAATGGAGGATTTTTAGCTCTGAGTTTACTTTCATTTCTAGCTGGAAAGCTAGGAACTGCGACTAAAGAAGTAGTGAGTTTTTCTCCCCCCCCAAAAAACTCACTGTTGATATCAGATGTATTTCATATTGCATAAGTGACTTAAAGTCACTGAGCTAGGAGTGCAATTAAGAAACTGCAAATAAAACTGACCAAGTGAATATGTGTGTCACATAACCAGTATCCATGTGAATAACTCCCAAAATCACTGCAGAGAAACTGCTCTCTTTCCTTACCAAAAAGTTATGCCAGTCTCTAGCTACAATGCATATAAACTGCATGTTTTGTATCATTTTTCTCTAATATATAGTATATAACTACTTATATTTTCATAATTTCCTGTGTTCTAATAATGCCTTTTAAGTGTCTGGGAAATGGTGACTGAAGAATAGTCTGATAAGGAGGACAGGATACTGATGGCATTTGCCATAAACAGCAGACACATCCTGGATCCTGATACAGACCATCACAGCATGTCTGCTCTGTGTCCAACTTTTCCTTAGGAAAACACTACATTTTTCCCTTTTTTCTTGAATTTGCAGTTTTAAAAGACTGGGACCAACCAATGAAGTTGACAAAAAAAAGATACCCACTGAGGACATGGTCCTGCTGCCAAATTACAGGGCAAAGAACACATATAAGGAAATGGTTTGCTGGATCTTTTTACTGTTCTAAGATTTACTTATGAACTTTTTTTGGATTGAGTCTTCTTTTGGATTGAAGTAGAAAAATAAAGCTGCTCACAGCTACTTGAGAAGCTGAACAAGCACAAGTGGAAAAGGCTGAAACTTAAACATCAGCGTTTAGGAAGCTAACCATTATTACCTTTAACACTGCTGAAAAATTCATTCCAGACTTGTACCTGGATTCTTATTCATACAAGAAAAATGATTACATTAAGTTTTCTTAATATTGCAGTCTTTGTGTAAAAAAAAAAATACAATGTTAAAATGTCACCTATTTGGAAAAAAAAATGACTTAGTGTATGTTAGACATGCATATTGACAGAATGATATTTCCTGCCTGAAATCAAAAAGGGATCTCTGTTCCCATGGGAATTTATAAAGCAACTGGAAGAAAATAAATAGCCAATTTTTAGCTAGGGGGTGTGTGGGTGAACTTTTCAATAAGATTTTTCTTATTTTATTACTTTTAGGTGAACTATTTTCAATGATAAAATCTCATTTAAGGAGTTGATAGGAAAGAAGATTGGAAAGAGTCATTAGTTTTTGTATGAGGTTATTTCTAATTCTTTGAGGGATTTTTTTAATATTTCTTTTCTCCTTCCAGAATTTCCAACACAATTGAATTTTCATTTCTTCAAGAGCTGGAATAGTGCTAAGAAAGCTGAAAACTGGGGCTGCTTGCAACACAGTAATCTCTGTTTTCCTGCAGGGATTGGATGGGTTCCTCTGAAGTCCAGACAATATCTTCTACCTCTGACTACTGCCTAGACTAGCTGTCTCTCACTTATGAAGGTAATTAAGTTTTCTACAAAACGTTCATATAAAATCCATCAGGTGTACAAAGCTCTAGAGCCCTCTAGTGCCTGTCATTCTGCTCCCTGCATATCTCCTGAGGACTAATTCCACTGATTTTAATGGAGAGATTAATTCAGCCTGCCCATGCACAACTGTGTGCTGCTGTTGACACCTAAGCTGGTGCTGCAGCAGGAAAAGCCAATGTGAGCCTGAAAAGGGCATGGTAAGGCTGTAACTGCTGGAGCTTTGGGATGCTGTGATGGCCCATTTAGTAGTTCTATAAACAGTGCTGTGGCTACCTGGATGGCTGCACACTGCCTTGTGGAGCTGTGCTGGCTGGGGAGGAACAAAATGGGTTCTCTAAACTGCATATTGTTTTTTAGGTGTAGAGCTCATTGACACAGGGTTTTTCAAGGTTGTTTGCTCAAGAGTCTAATGAGTCTAATTAGAATGAGTCTAATTCAAAATACAACGTTTGAAACAAAAATTGAAAAGGATGTGCTCAGTGAGATTTGAAAACAAAAACCAAAAAAAGAAAAATAAAATGCAGGAGGTTTGGATGAAAATATGTATATACTGAAAGATGCATTTCCTGTTGAACAAGAATAAAACCTTAATTCTGGAATATAATATTGACCATAGAAATGGTAGATCCTAATTGCCTACAGATGGCATTGTCCACTTTGAAGCAAAAAAATATAATTCAGTTTGAAACACTGGACATCTAGGAAGCAATGCATAAGAAAAGTGGAAGACCATCACCATTTTTGGCCTACCAACCCCTGACCCTCAAAGAAAACCAAAGATTTGACTCATCTCTCCTTAAAACGTTCCCAAGGGGCTATTAGACAACACTGGAAAATGGAAAAGCAAACTATTTCCCCAGTCAGAAGCTCTCCTCCAACACATTGCCCATGCTCATGGAATCAAGATGGATAGAGACTTCACTGGAAGTACCAATCTTTCATTATTCAAGTGCACACACGTACATGCATACTCCAGTGGAATTTTTCAATCTACAGTTAAACAAGACCATGCATTATACTATATATTATTATACTTTGGCAATCGGGAATCACAAATTTTGTATGCATATTTATAATATTCATACTCTGACCTAGAAAATAATGGGCTCCATTTGCTCTTGATGTAGGGGTTTAGAGGAATTTTAGAGGAATTTGTTTATAAGGAAGCACAAAAAGCAAAATTATGGTTAGGATCTATGCTTTACTAAAGCTACCTTCTTACTGTAAGTTTTTGTAATTGTACTGTACTCATATATTTACTTATAACTTGAAGAAATTCCAGTAATTTGGACCTAATTTCACTGGTCAGATTTTAGACAGCATCTTTTAAAGGACTAGGAACACGAGACATCAGCACCTCTGGTTACAAGGTGAGGGGAATTGCTCTCTGGGGAATCAGCAGCAGTACGAACAGCAGTGCCCATCCTTTTGGAAGTGGAGGAAAGGCAGACAGACTTTTATCGAAACACAAGACCCTTCATACATCAAAACCCCTCTCTCCTATATTATGACACTCAAACAAAAAGAGAGGGTTTTGTTTTGGAGGTAGGGAAGTTCACACATCAGCCCTTGTTCACATATTGCTTATGATATAGAATGGAACAACTGCATTTTGAAAATGTGTGGATGAATATCAGAAGAGTAGAAGAGATGTGCTGAATTCCTCTCAAAAGTTAGAGCCAACCACCATAAAATAGGGTGGTTTTGGTAATCCAGCTGTTACAAACACAGGAAGATGAGTAAAGAGGAGACAAAGGGGGATCTTAACATTAAGACATTGAATGGTGTATTGGAGACTTGACTTCATCCCTTGAAAAGCACTGAAAAAAGTAGATGGGTTTACAAGCATAAAACACAAAACAGTAAGATAAAATCAAGGAAGAATCAGGGAAAAGGAGAACAAAAAAATTAGATACTGGAATGAACTAGAAATTATTTAAGAAGGAAACTAAGACAAAATGGAAGGCAGGACACAAGATGGGTATCAATAACCTGGACAGTGGTAACTATAGCCTGGAAAACTGTTTGCTATCAACCTGTACCACATATCCCTACTTGCAGAAGGTGCAAATAATCAGCAGGAAATGAGAGCCGAGCCATGCATCAAGTCAAATAATGAAAATACTTCTCTATCACTCTGGAAACATAATTTTAGAGTATTTTTCACCATGGTAATCACTCAACAAAAGGCTTTTGGCATAATAATGTTCAGTGCTGCAATGCTTTAAAGTCATGCACTCAGCATATTCAAAAAATGAAATTCATAAAGCTGAATCAGAGATCCAGCTTTTTCCTACATTGTCTGGAGGAAAAATTAAGCCTGTAGACTGGGATTCAAGGCAGAGAGTATGTGGAACAAAAAGACCTGTGATCTCACTTTATCAGAGAGTTTCAGTTTGTCTAATATGCCTTGCCTGCTTTAAACACCTGCTTCATGGTCACTGTTCAGATTTCCAGGTTCCAAGGGCCTGATATAATTTCCTGCTCTTAGACACCAGTGTGCTCCCAGGGTAGTTTAAGCATTTGGCCTTTGACAAAAATGAGAAAAAAGAGACTGTGCAGGACTTGACCCCATATGATCCTTCCTGGCCACATGCCCAAACAACTATTTACAGGGCAAAGCTTCTACTATCTGGTCTGATCACCTTTCCCTTTCTGGCTGTAATGTATCTCAGTGATAATAGGAAGACAAGCTAAGTCATGGTCAAATCACTCCAGGGACTGTCAGTACAGATGCCCTCCTAGAACACAAAGCTGGATGTACAAATCCTCTTACAGTGAGGCACTGGATCAAAGAGGTCCTTTTGGCAAACAGCTGAATTATTGGGCTCTCATGCAAATGTGTCCAGAAGCATCAACTTCCCCTTGCACCCATGAAGTTAGATATCATCTCAGGGATTCTAATTAGCTGTTCTTCTCCAGGTTCTGACATAAGCTGCTGCATGACAGTGTGTTTATCTAGGGTGTCTCATAAACCCCAGGACATCTGAATAAGATTTTCTTTAACTCTCAATTCTGGCTAAAAAGCATTGGTATTATATGTTTAAGTGGACCCTGACAGTCTGACTGTACATCTATTTAAAAATATATGTGAAGATGTCTATAAATGCTTTATTCTATCTACAGCGTGGATACCAAAAAGTTGCATAGGCAGCCTAAACTGCACTTTTAGCTTTTGACTATTTGTCCCTTCTACTGCAAAAGAATATAATGTGATGCTTCTAGACAGTAGGCTAGAGAGCTGAAAATATAGCAGCATTAATATCAAAGGGATATAAGAATAATTTAAAACAGTAGTCATGCAATGAGAATTAATAAAATGAAATAAAGAATTAGAAAGATGAAGTGAAAAAAGCACCCAAAGCATTAGAACTATTGGACTGCTGACTAATTTCCCATGGGAAGTAATAGATGGTTGTTTTGCATTTTTATACAAAGTCCAGTCAAATGCAAATGTTCTATATCAAATGTTCTGAGATTAAAGAAGAAAATGTACTACTTTTCCACATATGCATCGACTTTCTGTTTCAGTGTTTTGAGTAATAACTCAGCTCACTTAACTTATTTATAGTGACATAAATCTGTAGGAAATGTATTGACTTAATAAAATTCAGTACCCTATTTTGCAGGGTGCTGAGACCCTCCTCCCCAGCTCTAAGTTTGTACACATAGATTGGAAAAATACAGAAGGTTTTCTGTTCTTCACTGCACTTAGCATTACAGTTCAAAGGTGATTCGGTGCACAATTGTGTAATACTAAAATTGATTTCTTGGCTCAGTGAAAGCAAAAACTACATGGAAATACTACAAATGAAACCCAAGTCAAGACCATTTCTCTATTTGAGACATGAGTTAATTAGCAGATACCATGTTTTCTACAGTTTTCTGCAAATAAGAAAAAGGTTGCTAGGTAAATAAGTTCAAAAATAGAACAGAATTAGTGACATTCAGGGCCATATATAAGGGGCTTGAGAAAGTTCCAGAATTTTCCAATGAAAGTTGTAGAACCTTCCAGGAAATATCAACTTCTTTCACATTAGTTCTTCCAAGGAAAAGAGTGATCAGCAACCATTCCTGTTGGGTTAAATATCTATCAATATTTTGTTGTTGACTGTGGATCTTGTGAGGGTCAAATCTCAGCTGAAGAGTGTATTTTCTGTTCATACATGGCTTATTTTAATTCAAACATTTTTCTATTAAAGGAATATTTTAGTGTTCACGAAAACAAAGGAATTGTTGATTCTTCTCCATTTTTTATTTATTTCAATGAAGGGTTGTGTGTGGTAGTCAAAACCATGATAGAGAAATATAGAAGCCTCTGTTAGACTTCTTTCTTGAGACAGTAGACATCAGAATTCCTTATTGATGTATATTAAGTCCCAGTTTGTGCTGACAGAGCCCACTGTTAAATGGGTCCATTTTGACTTTTACCTAGATCTACTGTTTGTGAAGAATGCCAAAATTAGCTTGAAAAAGTCTGTGGATTCTGGACTTGAATTAAAAATGGTAAGACTTATAAAAGGAAAGATTTGTTTTGGAATTAAATGGTTTCAAATTTGAGTACATTCACTCGGTTGACAGCCAAATAATGAACTAAGACAGCTTGTGGTAAGCTAAAAGATATATGAGAGTTTTCAGCCACTTATTTAAATTGCATATTTAATATCTGAAACACTTCTAATTTGAACGAATATTTGTGGGAAAGAATAGGTTAAATTCTTCTCATGTACATACAGTCATGATTAAAGTAATTAAACTGATTTAAATCTGATTCAAAACATTAAAGGTACCAAACTTTTGAGCACAGTGGCTATGCTATAAACCCAACATTTTGCAATAGTGTTATGGAAGATACAAAAAATAGAATCTATCTTTCCGGTCTGTTGATGTGTTTGGGTTTTAAGCTCTTGAAAGTCAGAATACTGGCATAAGATTTAGCTTCCTTACACAATGTATCCATTGGACATAATTTTGTTGTCATTTCATTCAAGTGTGCACAATTGCATGCAACTGTATTGCACATACATATTTGACACAAGAATGACAAAAGAAGTTGGGACTTAAAATCAACAGGACATGTAAATCATTTGAAAGTCCCTTAACTTTTCTTATTTTACCCTCTATTTTATATTTAAAAGCAGTGAGGGACTGGCTGGCACCATCTCAGAGAACATTGTGGTTTGTTTCCTCATTATGGAAATTTGTGGTTAACTTTGCATTTTGTTTTTTCTTTTCAACATTGTTTCATTGTTCTCTCCCCTTATGCTTAGAAGTATCTTGTTCAAAAAAGAAAAGATACTATTTCGCTGTAGAAATAAACCCAGACCCACTCATGAAGAGAACTATTCATAATATAGGGTTAGAATTAATCAAAAAAATGCCCATCTGTGTTACAGAAAGGGCCTCTGATTTATGAAACTGTACTGAATGCCAGTTCAGCTTTCTGAAAGAGCTAATGTTTTACTGCTACAAAGTTTAGACAAACATTTGCTCCCTCTAAGTATTCGTCCAATTCTTTACAGGGGTGGTCATACCATGGCAGCTAATTTAGATACTTACTGTTCTGTTTATCATTTCCCAAAGGGGGCCAATCTAGTCAATGGGAAGAAACAGAGCCTTACAAGGCCTAAAGTCACATATCTATAGGGCTGTGGATCCTTTTTTTTTGTCTTGTTTGAGGAGTAGTTAACGATGCTGTTAGGGATGCTTGGAAAGTAAAGAGAAGAATCACACTGTTTTACTACAATAATATTATTCATTCAAGCTCCTCTGCCTCTTGTCCAAATAAGTATTTCTTTCATTCCTCTTTTGCCATCATATCAGAAGGAGACTCAGAAAGATTCATGGAGGGCAAGTGCTGTGTCATAATGTGAAAGGAAACAGATGGTCACCCATGACCTAAACAGTAACACTGCAAATAAGCAGCCAGGGCTGAACATCTGCACTCTGGTTTCTATGAGCAATAAGAGAGACAAGGTTCTTTGCTCAGCTTCATCTAACAGGTTTTTATACATATTACTTTATATTTTATTCATTTGTAGACTAAGAAATTTATTTATAGACTGAAAGGTAAATTTCAGTTTTAATTTTATGATTGTGTAACCCAACAAAGACT
The DNA here is from genome assembly GCF_001522545.3 of Parus major. Classification (NCBI taxonomy): domain Eukaryota; kingdom Metazoa; phylum Chordata; class Aves; order Passeriformes; family Paridae; genus Parus; species Parus major. Next base: position 121,906,190 of record NC_031769.1, read on the forward strand.
CAAATGTGGTTTATGCAATATACAGAAAAAGACAGAATTTGGGCCCTCTGTGTGGATGTGTGTGCACTTTTTTTGGAGTCTGTGCATAAATACACAAGAAGATCCTCAAGTAAGCCATGAACCAAACCAGAATTTCAGTTAAAAGCGAAAAGCTCACAAAACAAACTGAAGTGTCTTATGCTTGGTCGGTGATTATCCCAGAGACACTCTTGGTAGCATTGTTCTTCCACTAAGATAAAAGATCTACCAGTATCATCAGAATCTTCATTCCATTACTAATTCAGAATTTCTGTGAGCCCTTTGCTTTACATCTTGAGCAAGGAGTACTCTCTTCCCCAAAATGTTAAGTTCTGCTGATAGACATACAAATTAACTTACTTGAAAGCAGCAAACAGCCTTAAACAACAGAAATACATTGTAACAGTGATTCAGCTCTTCATAATGCCTCTTTTCAATGAGCAAGCAGTTTAGTTCATTTAGAGTTCTTGTTGGGTGAGTTTGGGGTTTTGTTTTTGGTAAACAAAAAAGGAAAAAAATTACACTAAGAATGAAGAGAAGTAATTAACTTGAAACAGATCTGTCAAAATATTAATCAGCAATTGTTTCTAATTCATTGGTCTCATTTTCAATGTATTCCTTTGTAGTCCATAGTGTAACTGTACTCTAGTTATGAATGGTTCATTGTCAAAACAGAAGAACACACTGTGTGAGTATCCATGGGAGTCTGCTCCAGATCTGGTATCCATTGACTTGGATGAGAGAATAAAGAGGGTATTTATTTAATGTGCAGATAATTAAATTTTCAGATAACAAGATAGGAAGGACAGCCAGAATTAAAACTCACCTTGAGAAACCAGAGGTGGAGATCTGACCTGAAAACCGGTCAATAATAACAGTGTCAGAAAGAATCAACTTCACAAACTGTCCCTGGTGCTAGAACAACACCTAATCAGAAGCTCTATGGAAAAATAATTCCAATTTTAAGGCTACCATAAGAATACTAAAAGACCTAGCACTCTGAGATTACGTACAAAGCAGCCGTCTTGTACTTCACGTAGACTCCAAACGAATATTATGTGTCCATATAGTCATTCTGTGTTGGCTGTTCATCTATGCTAAAAATTAATCAAAAAATAAGCACTGGGGCCCTGACTTGGGTAACACATTCAGCAAGTGTCAACAACATCATCCTGCTGCAAAAAAATTATAAGCACCATACTGGTAGATCTTAGCTAGTTTCCTTGCACTTGAAGGAAGGTGTGGACCAAGCAGAAATTGAAAAACCATAAGAATCATCAGCTGTCTAGAAATAATACCTTGGAGGAAAGAATGAATACATTTAGTAGTTTACACCAAAGAGAAAGTGAGAGTATGATAACATGTCCCCAAAAATATCTAAGATCAGAATAATCTGTTGTCTCAGCTTACAGTGGATTGCATTAAAAGGGTAGAAAAAAAAAGATTTGGGTTAGGTAAAAAGACAAAAAGACTGTATGGTAATAAAAGAAAATGAGGCATTGCAAAAGATGGGCTAAGGAAGTTGTGGAATCTTCATAATTGGAGGTCTTTAATATTGTATAAACAAGGAACCATCCAGAAAAAATGTAAGTAAAATTGATTATGCTTGGGTTATTGATGAGACAATCTGAAAAATTACCTTAAAGCACTACAGTTCAGAGTGAAACAATCTTTGATTCTCACCATTCTACCTATAAAACATATTCTAATGATTGATTGATGATTAAAACCAAATTGTTCAAGATAGATATTCTTGATCCACATAAAGAATTCAGACCTTTTCAATAATCCTTGTGGCTTTGTTGAATTTCAACTCAACAGTATCTGTAGAGCTAAAACAAACATGTAAACAGCAGAGCAGTCATGTAAATCTTCCATTTTCCCTGCCATATAGTGATATTCACAAAAAACCTAAATTATCTAGGTGGGTAGTCCTCAGTTGCAGGTGTAACTCAGATATTACAGTCAGTGAGCACACATAGTGGTTTAACTACTGATTGTCCAGTTTTTGAGTGAGGCCCAAGTCATTAAAACTAAGCTTTCTAAACCTGGTTGTTTCTGAGCTCCAGACAAACCCATTTCCCTACCCTCTCTGCACTTACTATTATGATCAAAGGAGAATGGCTCTAACTAAGCAAAATTGTATTTTGAAATACCAAGGCAAGGATTTAGTATGAAAACACTTTAACCCTAACGACAGCACAGCAACAACAGATTATCAGCTGCAGTGTGATTTCATTATGACACGCTATCAGAAAATATGGAGTTTTGCTTGAAGTGGCTAATAATGATGGACAGCACCTTCAATAACCTCACTGGGAAATTTGGAAACTCTGCCCCAGGAAGTAACAAATCCCGTGTAACAACATTTCTGAAGTAGTTGTTCAGGGAGATCTCAGCAATCTGATGTGAACCACCAGTCTCCAGTCACCTGGAACTTGTACTAGTCACCATGACAAATGCTACAAGTTCCTGAACCATAATCCTTCCGGCTCTCAGTATACTCTTGATAGGAATGAAAGTGTATTTTAGTTTGACTTAGATAATTCTATACTACACGAGAACAAACCTACTACACTTGAATAAAAATAAAATATTTTTAATGAAGTATATTAATGAACAGGGACGGCTAAAGTGCTTATACGTTTTTGTGACAAAGGCCAACATAATATGTCAGACAGACAAATGTGCCACATTTTACATGATCAGTTCCATCATATTCATGAGTTTGGAATTTGTCTTTTTTTAATGCAAAAACATCAGAGAAAGTAGAACACGTGAAGATTCACAAATGCAATTAATCTTACAAACAAACCACAATCACACCAGACTGAACAAGGTTAGCCTTGGAAGGAAGAAGAAATGGATGACAGCAGGGGAGGATTCATCTGATCAAATGTAGACTCCTACAGTGCAAATCTGATCTAGCCAGCTGGATTACCCTTCTTGCTAGTGGAGAAAAACAAGTACACATAGGGTGTTATTCCTCACATCTTATTTAGGATAGGTCAGATTAATTATTCCCCACAGTGCCTTTGTCTTTCTTAAGACTGTAAATGTAGCCCAGGAAAAGTAATTCAAATATAGACAGCTAGATTGCAGAGTTGTAAAGTGATGTGAGATGAATTCCACTCTTAACAACCACTGGAAGCTATGCAGAAAAAGGGAGCTAAAAAAAACCCAGTTAAGCAAGAAACCCTTTTTTTTTCTTTTTTCTTTTTTCTTTTTTTTTTTTTTTTTGCAAAGTTTTCTAAGGAAACATTTATGTCAGGAACATAAACCTGAAAAAAAGCAAAATATTTTTCCTGATAAGATTTTTAAAAAGAAAATATGCAGAAAAACCTATTTCAGTTTAGTTTTCATTCCTCTTCAGTTTTAAGCATTTATTAAGTTGTCTTTTCTTTTCTTTCTCCAAGTGGTTCCAATGGAGATAAAAAAAACCTGAAGATTTGGTACTAATGAGAGGCTAAAAGTACAGCTATAGACTCAACTCCATCATGGTGTGTGTCTTTGTTGACTTCAGTAGAATTCCACAAAATGAATTTGACCTTGGATGTTTTCAATCAGTGTGTTCCAAATGAGAAAAAATTGTTGTTAGTAAAGACCAAAGAGGGAAATAAATCAAAGACACAAAGGGCAGCCAGTCGTCCAATTCTCTCTGATGCTCAGTGGGAATTGGGTGCTTAACAGCCCTTAGTATCCTTGAAAATATCCTCTTGGGATTTGAAAACGAAAAGAGAAATGAGTGACCTTTTTTACCTCCCAAAAATTGCTCAGTGAGAAGTTAGGTCTTTCTGTTATTTTGGGGTGGGGAAATAAAAGAGAGGCAGAAAGACTGAATAATTTTTTATGAATAAAATTTTACCACAGTGCATCACTCCAGTAAGAAAGTGGGGGGAAGGGATGTAATTTGTTTGCTTCAGTTTTCAAAATGTGTGTTTGAATCCATTTGCTTTCCTTTGTGAAAAGGCAAGGTAATAAAAAAAACCATGTCTAGACCAAAATAGTTCCTGTTCTGAGGGGAACATGTAAGGTTCCTGCAAGAATGACAGTCATAGCTCCTAACAACATACATGGATGGGAAGCACATACTTTTGCAGACTATATACGTATTAATTAACTCAAAGAGCCAATCAGCCTAAAGAGCTGTCTCTCTCCCTTCTCATACATACATTAGATTTCCTGTCTCCTTTCAAAACCAAATTGAAATTAAAACAACAAATGTATATCATTTTCCCTTGCACATGGTGTGGGAGGTAGGAGAGAAGTCATTAATATATAGGGACAAAGTTAAGATTAAAACATGAATCTCATTCCAGTTGTGACGATAAGTCTGGGTTGAAATGAATTCAGGTCTCTGGACCACTTTGCCTTAACCCAACCATCCATACAGAAAATTACCTGGAATGATTAGATTGCAGAATTGTACCCATGGGCCCCTTAGCCATTAAGCAGGGGGTGCTAGAAACTCTGTCACTGCTTCAACAGAAATGAAAAGGGCAGCTAACATTATACAGGATGTTTCTGTTCTGCAGCATGTGCCAGGAAGGCAGCAGCTTCTAATCCCTGCTAGGGAGTTCCCTTGTCCTTCCTCTTTTTTACATGCATTTGATTGAAAGCTTTTTACTCATTCCTTGCACAAAAAGGAAGGTAAACACAGCTGTAGGATTTTAATGGCCTGAAGATAAGTGCACATATTTTTGTTGTTTTGGTATTGCAGGCTGTTGACTGAATTTCAAAGAAAGCAGTAACAACAGAACAGTGAGGGATTGTACTGACTCAGGAGATGCATTAATATTCAGACCATTCTACCAAATATGCTTGGGAATATTGTCAAGTATAATAAATTCACCACAAACTCCTGAACTGCTATACATTGCAGGCTTCTACAGGCAGCTGGTGAAATCTAAAGTAACTGACCAAAAGCATGAATACATGCTTTATAAATGATTCAGGCCTCAAGCTTCCTTTGACTAAGTGAGAATATGCAGCCAGGTATAAAATGAATAGAGGGGCAATGGCCTTTGTTAAAACAATATAAATGAACACAAGCATGACACGGTTATAGCATGTGACTGTACTCAGAGCATGCTGCACATATCTGATGTCATTACTCGTATTAACTTCATTGTGTGAATGCTGACAAAGAAGAAAAGGAATTATTTAAGGTCTGTGAGTCTATTCTGTTTTAAAGATCATTTAGCTTCATGCAGTCAGGTTACAGCTTGCAATGAACATTTCTATTCCTGGGTGGTAGAAAGCTAAACTCGACACCCTGATGACATTTGGAAATGTTCAGATAGCATGTCTATGCCCTCAAAAAAGAAAAAAAATAAAATAAAATTTAAAAAAAATTTAAAAAAAGGCTACCAGAACAGAAGACTGAAGCAGAACTGAGCCATAATTCTCTAAACATATACTCATATACCTAGTGTACATGGATTATCTCTCAGTACAAGAGTTTGCTATACTTATCTACATATAGAGTTATGTATATTTATATAGATATACATTTATATCTTTACATACATATATACAGATGTGAAACAAAGGATCTTCACTACAGTCACTATGCATCTAGAATGATTCTGAATTACTACTGCTTTACCCAGGCTCTTTGCATCTCCGTATCCAAGAAATACCCACTGGCTCAAATTTTCTTCAATTACATGTGCAAAAATCTTTTTCACATTAGATTCTCCTTTTCCTATCAGAATTATATTTCAGAAATGCTACTTGACTCTCAAAGAGAATGGATCCTTAAACACACAGGAAAACACCTTTACTTTCCTGGGAAGCATCCAGATCCATGAGAGGTCCTGCAATTGGAGCAAAACGAGGTGAAGGCCTAATAGAGGCTGAATTTTACTGCTTTGATCTGATTGTCATTAATCCTCCAGCTCAACATCCTAGTCAGAAGGAGAAAAAAAAAAAAAAATTACAGAAAGAATAAACAATGGGTGGTTAATTGCACAAGACAAGTTATTAAAAACCTAGATGGGTGACTCTTATTGAATTACACAGCTCATCAGTGAATTACAATACAGAAAACATTTATACTTTCTAATTTGAGGGAAACTGTTCTTTCTGGTCACAGCAACTTTGCATGTTGTACCATAAAGACATCACTTGTCCTGAAAAAACCGAATTTAAGATGGTTGTTCACTCAGGGATTACCTACAGTTTCACTGACAATATTACTTGTCTATACACAGTCACTTCCATATATTGGTCTGTTAAAATAATATACATACCAAGCAAAGCATGGACCAAAGCAGTGAATAACTGAGTAAACCTCCATTTCAGTTGCAGCCCAACTGGGGTGTTCATTGCCTGTTACATCTGTTTAATCTGCCCATAGGATTATTACAAATTTGCAAATTAATGGAGAACCACTCATATGAATGACTGATCAGCCATATTTATACATGCACAATCAAAAAGTCATTTAGGTTGGCACTTTAAGATCGTTGAGTGCAGCCATTAAGCCAGAACTGCCAAGGCAACCTCTAAACTGTGCTCTGAGTGCCACGTCTATGTCCTTTTGAAACACCCCCAGAGATGGTGACTCAGATAATTCCCTGGGAAGCCTATTACAATGCCTGACCACTCTTTCATGGAAGAAATTTTTCTGGATATCCAATCTATATCTCCCCTGCCACAATTTTAGGCCATTTCCTCACTTACTACTTGTATGAGAAGACTGGCCTTTGCTACAGCCTTCTTTCAGGTAGAGAGTGAGACCTTCTGTGAGCCTCCTTCTCTCCAGGATAAACACATCCAGCTCCCTCAACCTCTCCTCACATAATTTACTCTCTGGACCCTTCCCCAGTTCCACTGCCCTTCTCTGGACTCATTCCAGCACCTCAGTGTCTTTCCTGTAGAAAGCTGGATCTGAGGTGAGGCCTTGCCAGTGCTGAGTACAAGGGCAAGATCACTGCCCTCATCCTTCTGGACATTGTACTAATACAGGCCAGGATGCCATTTGACCTTCCTGGCCACACTGGCTCATGTTCAGCCACCTATTCATCACTATCCCCTGGTCCTTTTCCATTGGGTAGCTTAATATAATCCTAAAATTCAGTGCCTGCATCTCTGCTTGAATCAGATGTCTCTGCGTTCATGCATCCTGCACATATAATTGCACAAAGAAAAAGGTATGAAAACAGGAGGTTTTAAAATGTGATGAGATAAAGCATTTTAAGCATAAACCCAGCATTTCAGGACTACATCATTCTAGTGTATTTAATTACAGGGAACACTGCAAGCAGTATCTAATTAGCTGAGCACTTGAGGCCTCAAATTTCTCATGATGTTTTCAGGAAAATATTTCACAAATATCTATCATAGCCTGCTTGGGCTGTAAACAGAAGGGAAAAAAACAGGCACAAAAATTCTAGTACTTTCAAAATAATAATCCTAGTATACTAGGATAAATATGTATTTTCAAACAATTTGGAATGTGAAAATAAATCCTTATGCTATGAAACTGAAAATCTTCATGAAAACCTTGACTGCAGTCTTATGGCTGCTTCAGCACAGCAAGGCACAGAGTCAGTACCCAGAAAAAACTAGATGAATCGGCCCCTGATTCTTGGACTAGTTTTGCAGCCCTGGCTCAGTTCTCTAGAACAAGACAGCTGCATTTACAAGGAATCCTCTCTTTGTCTGGCATATGCTCTTTCCTCCAAATCTGGAATGCTTTGAAACACGAAATCCATGATCAGATTAATTACGCAAAATCAATCAGGTACATTGGTTTTCCAGTGGTGTCACTGTGACATGACAGCAGGAATTCCCAAATTCCACAGACATGAATAATCCAACAGCCTGTATTCCTAGTGTTATTCTTGATATGGATTTCACCATTAAACTCAGACAAGTGACTGTAATATAAATAGGAAAGCTTGACTGGAAACACATCAGGCCCTTGGAGAGAAATTGAATTTTGACCCAAATTTAATGTCTGGTACCAATCTACACTGGGCTAAGTCAAGTCATGACCTGACATTTGGGCAAATTCCCAGCTGGCTTTCACAGTGACTGTTCTGGCTCACCCTTAATGCTTTCTCTAGCTTTGGAGATACAAGATAGGGCTTGAGGGTTCTAGTTTTCAATAATATTCTCTATTCCAGGCCCAGACAAACAAAACTAAATTTAGTTAGAACTATGCAAAAAAGTCTTTCTCTTCCAAGTATATTCTAACATAAAGAAAACTGGAGATAATATCTTACAAAATTAGATACTATTAAACAGAAATTCCTTACAGTCTGCTGTAAAGACCTAGCTAGCAGTATTATCTTTGCTAATGAGACGGCTTCCTGAGAGTTTCACATACAAAGGATTAGAAACACCAATTGCATTTATATCAGTGCATGAATGACAAGTAATGACAGTTAAAGAATCCTTAATAACAATCATGATAACTTCCTCTGGAAAACACTCCTATAACTTTAATTGATTTACAGTATTTTGTTAAAAGGTATGTAAATTCTTAGGAACAAATGGAATATGTCTTATTATTCTGACTTTTAAAGGACCTACAGTTTTCTCTGAAGAGATCTTATGAATCTGTGAAAGTTTTTAAGCAGAATTTTTATTACAGTTTATATATTTGCAAAGATTAAGGTGTACAGTAACTATTTTATTTACCAAGTCTTATAGTAGAGGGGCAAACATAATAATAGCAATTAAAATGGAAAACAGCAGGAACACTGAGCACAGCAGTCTGGTTACAATGGAATTCCTGCTGGTAGGACAACAGGAACAGATCAAACAAGAAGCAGTACTGAAGAGAAAAAGAGCCAGCAAAAATAATGAACTTTTAAATTATAAACAGAAATGGACAACCTTTTCTTTAAACAACATAAAAAAGGTGAATATAAAATTCAGTTACGTGAAATAGGCAGAAAACCACTATGAATAGAAACACTGTAGACAAGTTATTATAGAATGAGGGTTGTTTGCTGCATGGTTGTCAGTGAAAATGTATTGCTCTTATATTCCTTTCAAAATTAAAATGCTGCATCTGGGGACAGCTGTTGACTGATAAGGAAGGACTGCCTGGATTTCAGTGACATTATTTCTCTGCAACAGCACGTAGAAATTAATTTAGTTAAAGGGAAGACATGAAAATAAAACTGAAATAGAATGGATTTAAAAATGGATTCAAAGATGCTTCTTTTCCAAAACCCAGAGTTTATTATTATTATTATTATGATTATTATTATTGCAATTGTTATTATTATTATTATTATTATTTAGTTTTTATTTCCCTTCAATTTCTGGTGCTGAAATATGGTTTTTTCAGATGATTCTCTCCTGTCTGTAAATCCAAATAACTGATATGTAATGACAGTTGTGAGCATTAGGAAGAGTATTCTATACATGTTTTGACTGAACATTTTTCCATTCTGTATCCTATTTTTTAAAGGCTTTATATTAGTTGAGTGAATATCAACCAATACAAGATTTGCCTGGAAATGGACCAATAGCCACACTTTTGCTGTCATTTGTGCACAATGCCTAGGGATTTAATGGAATAGAATACCTGCTTTATATAAAAATACTCATTTTAAAACAAAATGAGATCAGGTTTTTTTTCTGTTTTTTTTCTTTTTTTTTTTCCACCTAGAATCAGAAAGGAAATCATAAACAAGCAATTCCCAAATGCTATATTGGATGGTGGTTCTCACAAATTTATATTTAAGGATATTTTTCCTGGAAAAAAAATTTCTTTTGTGTTTATCTCACTGAAATTCAGTATCTCTTGCTTGAAAATAATATCATTTAATATTTCCTAACATTCTATGGGAATAAAGGTTCATTCCCAACATTCCCAGTGGAAATCTTAACTATATGTTGCCACGAAAAGCTGAGTTATTAAGATACATTTCTACAACTTTCCAATTTTACTTATACTATAAAAGGTGGCCCTTGTAGTACAAAACACAGTTCTTCCAGATGCATCAGATGACTGAAAAAATATCCACAGATCAACAATTTAATATGTAACAGAGGAGACAGAACACTTTTCTCCAGCTTAGGAATAGAGCTGAAAAACATTGCTACTGTGATCCCTAGATCTCCTGATTCTGATGAAATTTTATTGCTATTACAGGGTCCTACTCAAACACCAGAGTCTAGACTCATATGACACAGCATTAATAATTTACCCGTTTATTTATAAAGCTCATCCCCTTTTACAAGTCAAGATGCTCTAAGGTAACTACTCAAGATATTCAGTGTATTTTAAATGAGGTCACAATAACTTTGGATAACATGACAAAGAAGGCCTTTACAAAGCTTCCAAATGGCAACAAAATTTAAAAAGCATTAAGTTTGCAAAAGGAAGCACTCACTACAAGAGTACCAGATAACCTTAAGTCTGCCCTTTCTGTATGTGAGCACTGTCCTTCTCAGTACATAACCACCTATTCTTCTTATTAAAACAAAAGCCCCGTGGTTTCTCACTCAGTGCCAGGGAGTATTGTGCTCAGGGAGCATAAGCTGTTCAATACTCCATTTGACCCACATAGTTTATTTACTGCACACAGTCAAAGTCCTTCTCCAGGCACTTCAGCACAATTCAATGTTCTTGGCCTTGTTCAGTGTCTAGCAGGTAGTGGGACAGCCTGGTCACGAGCCTGCTCAAGTCAGTGAGGATCTTTCTATACATTTCACCGCTCTAGTGTTTGACCTGAAGGAGGTGGACATCCTATGAAGAGCAGAACGTGGTCCTTTAGGCACAACTGGTGGCATGACACATAACAGTCAGGCATGGCTGAGGATGAAATCATTCCTGAGTGAAATTTATCATTCTTGTTGTATAGATTTCCAGTGGAAAACAAAGACTCCTCCCTGCCCAACAGAAAAGACAAAGAATAAACAAAAAGTAGTTTATTTATTATTTGCTTTGAAAAGAAAAATGTACTGATCTGAGCAAAATACATCTTCATGAAACAACTCCAAGTCTTTATGCACTGTCATGTGCGGCATGTAAAGGATTTTTCTCAAAACTTTGTATTTTTATGTATCCACCCTCATGCACACGTATTGAGTCTGAACACAATCTGATTGAGGAAAAAAAAATAGTTTACATGTGCATTATGACGCAGAGAAATAAAAAAAATTATTTTTGTGAAGCTGCTGAAAAACAAATCCCTGAGGCACTCTCAACCCAAATCTCAGCTTTCCCGTCTACTACAAAAACATAAGATTGCTTCCCTCTTTTGAAAATTAAGGTCTTTTCAATAAAATGTCCTTCCTATTCTCCCCTCCCACTAACTCTTTCTCTCCTTGGGGATAGAAACATACCAGCTTTTCTTGTTACAGTTCTCAGAATAAAACCATCTCCCTGGCAGCAACCACGCAGAAATCTTTTAAGTAAGTGACTCATAAAAAAGGGAGAAAAAAAAAAGTCTATGAAACTCTGTGAGATCCATTTGGACTGTTTAAGATAATTCAGAGCTGCCCATCAAGAAGAACAATCCTTGGTTCTTCTCTATCAGGTGTCTGCACTTTTTCCTTTCACCTGGAATTTGTATAGATGCATGGTACAAGATCAATAGAAAACTAATGCAGGTGAAAATAAAATTTTTTTTAAAAAAATCTGTTTTCTTTTCAGTTGAAATCCTGGTCCCACAAACATTGCTCACTTGTTTTTTGAGATTTTTATGATATTAAAATCTTAATCATACAAAATATTTTTTTAAAAGGATAGTTTCTCCCTCACAATGCTGGGGAGGAGTAGCTGGCCTGGCTTTTTACTCAAGATTTGGCCCTCAACAGTATTCATCCCAGAAAAACTTCCATCACTGTAGCCAGGAATTTATGTAAGTCAGGAAAGAAGAAAAAACTTTAATAACTGTTTTACCATTTATCTGTGCACACAGTGAAATTCACAATTAAACAAAACAAGGGAAATCTTATTAAAATTCATACTAACAGTGGTACTTCAAAAATTATTTTCAAAAGAGAAATTAAATGTTATTTAATAATTTGAGATAAATGTTCCAAAGAATAAAGTCTCACAACACACAGAAAATATTTTAAGATAATGCATTAATCACACCTAATCAGTGAGGGGCTGAGGTTTTGACCTGTGTTTTTCCAGGGCAGATAAAAAGCCAAGTTTTTGCAAAAGTCAATCTGTTATGAAACATAAGGCAGCTAACAGAGCATCATTGGTACTTATTAAATATCTTGCGTACTTATTGTTTCAGAACTCCTAAAATTAACAATAGATCAAAATACAGGTAGCTGAACCAGTGCAAATATTAGCTGTCTAACTAATATATTCACCAAGCTTTCTTCAAACAGCAGCCTTGAGGAGAACTGCAAAACCAGATGGGTTTGCTGCTGCTTTCTTAGCCTGGCACTGCACTTCTGTTTTCAAAGCTAATGTTTCACAAGCTTTCTCTAAACCAAAAAGCATCTGACTCAGAAAAATGTCCTTTTCTGTATAGAGAAAGAAGCAGGCTGGATTGCTTTCCAGCACACATCTGCGCCTCTCCTGCTAACTCAGGGAACGACTCGTGACTGCAGGAACAAGTGATTCCTTAACCAACTGTGCCACCATGAGGCCAGAGAACCCAAATACACTAAAATCACACAAGTATCTTTGCTATCAAATGTTTCTTTAAATTAAATTTTCAGAAATTCAGAAATTTAAGAATTCATATATTCAGCCAGATAAAACACTATTTTTATTCCAAATTAAGTACAAATGGCTTGCCAAAGCATTGGAATTCACACTGACTTTTTTTCTGTCCCTTGTATTTACCAGTGTGTAAACGAGTTTCAGAAATTACAGAGTGTGAGGGATAAGAACAGTGGTATTGACGATTATATGAATTAGGTATAGCTTCATTATCATTAATTTCTTTCCAGTTCTTGCAAATTAAACTTAAGTACCTTCAGCATCTATAAAATGTATCAGTGTCACGTGGGGCCCAGAAAAAACCTCTAACTGTATGAGGAGCTCAAGGGACCCAAACAGAAGTTCACAGTAATCATTTAATACATATTGAAAGCATTAAGATGAGCACAAAGCACGGTAGCAGTCATGGCTTCTTGGATCAGGGAACCAGAGTGAAACTGCAGGTCTCAGTTCTCATAGCACATGCATCAGTTAATGCATTCTCCCAGAAATAGGAACTAGACTCCTCAGACTCCTTCCTCCACAAAGGGATCCACTCTCCAGGAGTACTCCTCTCCCACCATGTAGAGGCACGTAGTGAGGATGGAGTATGGACACTGCAGGAAGGAATGAAAGGGAAATGGCAGAAAAGAAAGAGGGAGAAAGATTGTTTTCACATTGCAATTGGGGCCTGTTTATCAAAAATTTTAGTAAGTGGGGAGCAGAGAGCAGAACTCAGGCCTTCCCTTCCCAGTCAGATGGTTCCATCACCATGTTATGGATGCATATGTTAAATTCAACAGCAGATGTATTCTTTCACCCTCAGCTCAGTTCCCTGGTGTGCAGGGTAATCTCTTGGAGAACAAAGATTTGAGTCACTTCAACTCAAAAAAAAACCAAACAACAAAACACAAAAAACAACAGAAAAACAAACCCAAAAAAAAACCAAAACAAAACAAAAACTTCCCAGTGGAACCTTCACCTCCAGGATGAAGGTAAAGATAAGTAGGAAAATAAGGAAGGTAGAATGGTGGCAGTGTGGCTTGTTGGGTTATTTCCATTCATCCTGAATTGTTGGGGGCACCAATCTGTCCCCAACTTAACTTAGAGCTGATTCAGACATTGCATCTGATCTTTTCCCCATCTCCTAATCCCCCAGAACACCTGCAAGAAGTCAGGTGAAATGAGGTGTAACGAGGTTTACCTTACTTCTACTTCAAATCCCATTCTCATTTTCCAAAGCACAGATGGTAAAAAGACAATTTAAGGAGTACATTCCACACAGATCACAGAAGGAAAAGTCAGTTCAAAACAAAGACAAGGTTACTCACTGTTATTGCCTACGTGCAAGTACCTGGTTTGGGAAGATCAATTTTTCAGGTTCCATCAACAATATGAACAAAAAGTCTCAATTCAAAACTCTGAGCCCTGAAAAGGAAGTCACTTTTGAGACACCACAGGATTTCTGAAACACCATCATGATGATATCAAATGTAAAACAAATCTACAGGGAACCTCTAGCTGAATCAAAAGGTCTGCATGGGACCTACATTTCAACAACAGAATCATGCCCTAAACCATGCCCTAAATAGTTAGTTCTACTGGTATCAAGGACTCATGTAGACAATTACCTATAAAAAACTGCATTTCAGTCTTCTAGTCCAGAACTAGTTCCCATTTGTAAGGTTTGAACTGATATATAAGACCTTGCAACCTGGCAGACCATCTACACCATCCAGAGAGCCAGACAGTGGTGTTTATGCTTTTGTGATGTCTTCAGATGTTTCACTTGGATCTAAGATGCCTCTCTAGATGACCTAGAGCTTCCTACAGGTTCTATGTCATCACTGCCATCCATGCAGATGCCTTAAATCCCCAGTGTGCCTCAGGGAGCAGTGAATACCTTTGTACAGGTAAACAAATAAAGATTCTAATAAACTTGATTCAACCCAGTTGAGATAAATGTCTGCCCATAGACACAGCAGCAGTCAATTTTCCAGAACAGAGACTGGAGTCAAATGCAGTCTTCACACAGGATGCAGATATAGCTGAAACATCTCCCTCCCTGAGTGAGGGCTCCCTTAACAGTGGTTTCTGCCTGGAAGACTAACGAATCCTTCTTAAAAAGTCAAAAAAATAAAAAAATTACTAGGAATAATGGGAATATATAGAGCAAATTACATAGCAAACAACATATAAGAGATTTATTTTATGTTGTAGGTCTCACACCTCTAATGCAAATTATTTACATGTCCCCTAAAAAAAGAAATTGAATTGAAATTAAGGAAATAAGCCATTTCCTTAAGCTGTCATAAAGAGAGAGAGACCTTTAGCTGCTGTTCCTTCCTGAATAAGAAAGCTGGAGGAGACTTAAGCCATATGTGTGAATCCTAGCCTAACTTCTACCTCAGGGAGCCACTCGTGTGCTGTTTCTCTGCAAATTCCTGACTGACTGGCTTTGCTGATCCCTTGCTCAGGGGCAGCAGTTGTTATGAATCCCATCACAGATGTCTAATGCCTATTCTGCATTGTAGAAGTAATTTTGGCATCTATGATGGAATGGTAGAAACTTTGAATGATGATTCTCAATAGAAACCTTTTTTTTTGGACTGTCTTCACTTCCCAAGCTGCTACAGGACCAGCAAAAGAGAAAGATACAAAACTACCTAATAACTCTTAATCTTCTAAATTTTTATGTTTCTTAGTAATAAAGTAACAAAGAAGAGAATCTTAAATTTTAACATCATTGGAATGTATCCATTTAATTTAATAAGCTAAAGCACACACTAATTTGAGAAGTTGTACTGGGAAACGCATAAGAGTTTTTTATAGGGAAGGGTAGCATTTTAAATGATGTTCAAAGAAGTTGGTTGTTTTATAAATTTTATTTTTCATGCAATGTTTTGTAACTAAAATCCAGCATATTCACACACATGTACCCACACACAAGGTGTCTGTTTGGAAGCTCTGCTTTAAAGACAAGAGTCAGTATTTTCAAATTTGTCAACTTCTGCTCACACAGATGGGCATCTACTTTCCTCATTCTCTGCTGCCTCATGTTTTTGCAGCCCTTGCACCTGGGTTGGGGCAACTCCTGGTATCAACACAGGCTGTTGGATAAGCAAATTAAGAGCTGCCTTGCTGAGAAGGACTCAGGGGTGCTGGTGGATGAGCTGGACATGACCCAGCCATGGGCACTCATAGCCCAGAAAGCCAAATGTGACCTGGGCTGCATCCAAAGCAGGGAGGGCAGCAGGGGAGGGAGGGGATTCTGCCCCTCTGCTCTGCTCTGCTCTGCTCTGCTCTGCTCTGCTCTGCTCTGCTCTGCTCTGGTGACACCCCACCTGGAACCCTGCATCCAGTTCTGGGGTCCCAGCACAGAAAGGACATGGACCTGTTGGAGCAAGTCCAGATTAGAGACACCAAGACAACGAGAGGGACCCTTCCCATAAGGAAAGGCTGAGACCAAAGCCTGAAAGCCTAGAAAAGAGAAGGCTTCAGGGAAACCTACTTGCAGCCTTCTAGTACCTGAAGGCAGCCCACGAGAAAGATGGAGAGGGATATTTTACAAGGGCATGTAGTTACAGGACGAGGGGGAATGGCTTGAAACTGAGAGTAGGTTTAGAAAATAGGAAGAAATTCTTTAGTGTGAGGGTGGTGAGGCACTGGAACAGGTCGCTTAGAAAAGTTGTGGATGCCCCATTCTCATGAGTATTCAAAGTCAGGTTGGATGGAGCTCTGAGCAACCTGATCTAGTGAAAGATTCTTCTTTTTTACTACACAATTAAAGACAGGACTCAAAAATGTGCTTTTCATTTATAAAAATGTCTCAAAATATCTATCTTGATCTTTGACTCTTAGTTCTGAACCCCATGTCATAACAAGATGAGCAAATACATCACAGCACTGTAAAAAGCAATACCTAGATATTCTAATGGAAGAAAAGTAAAGCCAAATCTTATCCTCAGAACTAGAAAAAAACAAAATTATTTTTCAGAAAAAAATAGTTGTATGGCATTCATGTGTACCCATCTACTCTTTTGGAATTCTTTCATAGCTTTTCCTACATACTATTTTTTCCCCAGTTTATTTGAATATTTCTTCATTCTTCAGATTATTTCAGAAAAGTACCATTACTTAAGATTTCTGCCTCATTTTAATACTTCACATTACCAGAATTCTTGAATAATACACAGGTAGCCACAGTTTATTTTCCAGTAAGATGTTTTTTAAAACACATTGATCTTGACAGCTTTCCTGACTTGAAGAAAATAAGATTGTCAAAATTTGGGGAAGAAGATCAGGAAAATCTATCATATATATTACCAGCATGGTCTTCATTTGTCAGTGAAGGGTACTTTTTCTCATGCAGGAGACAGAAATAGATGCAGCATACTGATGCATTGTGATGTGTGTGTATAGAGGTACTCTCCTGCTCTGGTATGATAGAAGCTTATTAACGTTTTATAGTCTTTCTTTCCAAAGACATATCATGAAATAGTTTGTAATTAATTCAGCACGAACACTCAGAAATGAAACGATTCAAAGTCAGGAAATGCAAGTTAAAAAAAAGGCTAAAAAGCTTTTCTATTTTCATTTTGATGCCAGTAGAAAGATATATTAGACCCCAGATTGTTCAGTTTATTTTTGCACTTAGTTTCACGGAACGTAATTGAAATTCTCATGAGATAAAGGCAAATGCATTTGGCCCAGTGTGTTTTTGAGCAGAGTATTGTGAGAAAACGATACAGATACTTAAATGCATCTCTGACTTCTTTATAAAGATACAATTCCCCACATATATCAAATTTCATGCATATTGATTGTCTCTAGACATTTTACAGAGAGCCGGTTAGATTTAGAATGCTTTATTTTGACTTTGTGTTCCTTTTTAAGATTTGACTCGGTAGAAGACAGGCTTTTTGAGAATCGTTACTTCTAAGGCAAGATCATCCTGATTTTTACAGCCCAAGTGGTCTTTACATGTGGTTTTTACAGGCAGCACTTTACCATTACAATGTAACAAAACACGGACAAATGCACGAACACAAAAAAAAATGAAGCAATAATTATCACTATGAAAAGCTGTTTTTATCATTGGGCTGAGCTGCTCCAACTTCAAATGAATTTATCTCAGCCAAGGATATTTCAATCATTCTAAGATGCTGGAAACATAAAAACCCCTTTATTTTTTCCCGTCAGTTAAAAATGGATAAATGTATTTTTTCTGTCTCATTCTGAAACATCACATTTCTGTCCCAAAACTATTCTTAACTTCACCCAGAATGGATAGCATTTAGCTCTGACTTCAAACTAAGTCATAAATCAAATATTTTATGATTTGCAAGGTGTAGAAATGAGAATTAACAAGACTTTTTTCAGCTTACAGAAAGAATAAAAAGGTTTACAGTCCAAGTCAATATACAGCTATTAGCATTAATTATTGATGTGATTGATATTAATGTTGCTTATTATAAAGGGGTGTTTGAGTAATTTTTAGATGTCTATAACCATTATGAATTTCACCTTTTGTCCTTCACACACCTATTTAGAACTAGACCCTTAGCATTCAAGTAGACTTATCTAAGAAGCAAAAAACATTATCTTCAAAAGTTAAAATTAGCTGAATATCAATTTTCCTGAATACAATGGTATAAGGTGACCCTAAATAAATTTCCATCTATTTGGGAAGACTGCCCTTTGATTTTTCCAGCTTCTGTCTAATTTTACATGAATCTAGCATGGTCTTTCAGGGTCTGAAGATCCAAGTACTGTGTTTGATTAACTAACTAGGAAGATACTGGAGGTAACTAACCACACATCAGTTGCTTTATGTTTTCTGCCTGTGTATAAATCTCTTCCCTCTATCATATTAATTTACTTTGAAGCAGGCTTCTAATCAGTTAAAATAGCTTTCTCAGGTTGACTGTGGGTAGACAGTATGCAGTCAAATCACTGTGCAGGATTTGCTAAGTCAGAGCTGTGTTCAAGTTATTACCGGTGAAGAGTCACCCTTCATCTCCCCATGGGAAATGCATCATCTCATGAAACATAATTTCAGGCAGTTTAGGCCTCTAGAAAGTTCCAGGTGCTCTAGATTGACAAGACATGACTGAAGGTCCAGTGGAAAAAAACAATTGTTGGAAAAGGAGATAGAAAAAGGAATTACAATATAAAACTGTTTGTTCCCCAAAACCACTTGTGCCGAAGAAAAATAGGACGGTGATAGCAGATCCAGTAAATGAACAGTATTTGCCTGCTTGGGCTGTAAAGTTAAAAGGAAAATTCAGTTACTGGAAAATGTTGTTTTCACTTGTAACTTGACATTTGAATAGACAGAAAATAAATGCATATTTCATGCTTTATATATCTGGTCAAAATGTTACTCAGATGTTTGCACTAGAGAAAATTCTCAAATGGCATGGCTAAAGCACTTTGACTGTACATTGCTAATGTTACCTCAGGTGCACAATTTCTCTGAATAAAGAATATTTAGTAGCATACAGTCCTCATCCTAAACAAGTCCTGACAATAAAAAAACTTATGACTTTACCTCCCAACCTCACTCCCACACTCACACACACACAGAAACAAAACACGCCATTCCAAATGACAAGAAGAAGGCAATTAAAAGTGAAGTTGTCCATCAGGATGCACTATTTGTATCTTGTCTCATAAGGACACGCTGTATCACTGCCACAAGTGCTGTTCTCCTGACTTCTCAGCCTCAGCTGTAAAGCCTGGACTCCCAATGTACCCTGCCAGAATCTTTTCTTCTCTTTGCTGTTTACTGTGGATCATGGCTTAATGGTGGGTCACAGAAGGTCCAAAATGAAGGGATGAAGAAGCTATAGAAGAATACACTTTAAAAGTTTCTCAGTGGATTTTTGTTCACTTGCTTTTCAGTGTTTCAAATTTGCCTAGACAAAGTGCTATGGTTCTGAGAACGGGGCTCAAGTACTGCTACAGCTAGAATATTATTTTCTTTTTAACAGCATAAAGCCTTTACTTTCTAAATTGTAGGGAAAAAAAAAACCTGATTGAAAATATTATAAAATTTTAATGTCCCCTTGCTCTAAATTTCCAGTGACAAACAGTATTGGCATTTTTAGAAGACCAATTTCATATTGATATTCATTTACTAATCAGTCTTAGAAGTTTTCTTACAGTTCTTAATAATTTTATCCAACATGAGTTTTAAAAAGCCCTAATAAATTATATAAAAGGAAACCAAACAGAATAGAAAAAATCAAAGAAGTCCTGCCTGAGTGTGACACAGCAGCTTTTACAGAGAACCTGTCCCTTCAGAACTGCATGCCCCTTTGGCAATCTTTGAAACAGAAGCTTAAGCTGTCAGACCCTGGTTTAATTCAAATATCTGGTCCTCACTACTAATAAAAATTTGTTTGGAGCAAATAAAGATACAAACGTGCCACAAGTGGTATTACTCCAGCTTTGCCACTTGAGGGCAGTCATTTCGTGTCCTGTAATAAAATGGTAATTCAGCAGCAATT
This sequence comes from Parus major, assembly GCF_001522545.3. Classification (NCBI taxonomy): domain Eukaryota; kingdom Metazoa; phylum Chordata; class Aves; order Passeriformes; family Paridae; genus Parus; species Parus major. The sequence goes on from NC_031769.1 coordinate 121,926,362, forward strand.
TCCCATGTTGGCACTTAGGTTGTTCTGAGCCAAACTCCACCATTGATACACAGAAACTGAAAACAAACACAAATTACCTCTTCTGAATAGCTAATTTGATCTGAAATTCATCTCAGTCAAACATCGGGAGAGGAAGCTAATAAGCTGCGGCAAAATCCACAATCACAGGATAAGTGCTCAAATGAGAATTCAAAAAAGGAACAATTTTAAGGATACTGAGAAAAATTAGATGGTTTCAATCAACTGGGCCTCAAATATTTGTCCTGAAGTATGTAATGCACTTAAAAGCAAATATATGTGCCTTATATTACACTTACACTGCAAGCAAATCCTGAAGGACTTGCCCTGAAGCAACCTCAGCATTGTTAATAGCTGTGGTTGAACAAAATGAATAGAAGATGGGTGACATTCCTAAAAAAAAGGAGAAAAATGGAAAACGTGTGGGAGATCTTGAGAGCAGGGCAGAATAAGGAGAAGCCAAATTATTTTAGATTAGCCATCTCAATTCATAACTATAAAATACTGTCAAGCAATAAAGAAATTTGTAAGTTCTTGAAAAGTACAAAGGAAAGGAGGAAGTGCCAACCCAGCCTGCCTAGATAAAAACCTTGTCACACCAACTTAGTTGTCATCCATGACAGAATACAGGGTCTCATGAAAAAAGAAAGGAGAACTGGGTGTTATATATATATTGGTTTTTCATGTCAACAATAGCTCAGATAGCTTTAGTGAAAAAATGTTGTGAAATCATGGTTTAGCTAAAGTCATAGTCTAGAAAAATCATGCTTGAAAATATGTACATAAAGAAAAGTTAACGAATAATTTTCAGTTTCAACAGTAGGACATATTTTGGATTTCCCATTGATTCTGTCACTGCATTCAACCAACACTACTGCACTGCTCTCATTCAGAAGTCCCCTCCAGCCACTGTCTCACAGAATTAATTCAAACACAAGATTGTCCTGAATTACTCTACAAGGCCCACACTCTATGCTTCCAGCTTCTTTTTCAAAATGTGTTTCTGCTTTACTCTTAGATTCATTCATCCACAGAAAGCAACCCTCCTTTTAGCCTAGATGCTCTTGCTCTCTCTGCATTACAATCCCCACAAAACTCACATATCTTGACAGAGAGTTGAACACATGCTATTTGCTATGAACCCATGTTATGTAATTTAAATTCTGTATACTTTTACATTGAGATACTCCTTTAAATTAAAAGGCTTCTTGCTATTTTCTATTTTGTTTTTTAAAATTTTTTCAGTAGAAAGATGCATTGTTTTGCAAGACAGCCAAAGTAATTTTTTAAGCAAACTTAGGTTTTGCATCAATTAATGGACTGCTCTCTTTGTACATACTTCCTCACGCCATGAGTGTGAAACCCTTGTATGCTCTCTGTGATAAATGTAAACTATATTTGTATTCAGTGAGGATAGTGCTTGGATTCCATCATTTTCTCTATACTGAAGCTGCTGTAAAGGACTTATTGTCACCTCCTATTGTCCACAAGAAGGCAGCAATAGGAGGTGGATGGATGACAGAGATTCCTTCATTTCAGTGACAAAAACTGCTCTGAACTTTGATTTTTACTGTAGCTTAAAAAGTGTGAATTTGGTTCCACTGATGGCAAAACTACTATTTTGAAAGAAGAGTAGTAATACATTTTACTAAAATATTAATATTTTGCTGAAAAGACAAATGCTTTTCTTACTACAGAGAAACCAGATTCTACAATATGAATCAGATTATAGTGAAGATGTTCAATATTTTATTTTTCTTAAATGACCTTCATAAAATCTCTTGAAAGAACAAAAGAAACTTGTGACACTGTGAGTGCCATAAGCATCTGAAAGGCTGAGTAGATCTTGACTGAAGGCAGCATCACATTTATTGACACTGCAGATATCAGATATCTCCTCTTCAAAAGGACTCAGGGATCTTATGAAGTGCAGTCAAGTTGATAGGATTCATATTGCATTTGGAACTTACATTTAATATGAAGCAGGGTTATTATTAAAATCTGTACTGTATTTGCAATTGTAGACTATCAAGGTTATCCAGAACATTGGAAGGGTAGAAGGGAGGAAGGCAGAAAGGGAGGCAGGGAGGGAGCATGGGAGAAGAGAGGAATTGTTTGGTTTTCATCCTGTTATCCCACACCAAAATAATTTCATGTGATTTAGCCATAAGACTGAGAGCTACACGGTTTTAGCAGGACACCAGAAGGCAAACCAACCCAGCAATGCCTGGACAATACTGCCTGACCCAGGAAAGACTTGAGCACTGATATTTTAAAGAAAATTTAAATTTTTTCTGAGCTGACCCAGTTATACTGATTCATTGCTCAGTTGCTCATAGTGGTTTTAAATACAGTCTGCAGTCTTTCTTGAGATGAAGGAGGGTGACTTAAACATAGGAACAGACCTTCTAAAAGCTCTGAAAAGAGGTGGGGAAGCATTTTGAACACAAATAGTCTGCCTGACCATATAGCCTACATTGTTAAAACACTCTGGAATTTGGCCACAGCAATGGTGCAATTGAATACTTTTGCAAGAAAAGTGGTTTTAAAGTGTTTATACAGTATTGAGAATAATATAGTTTATATTGCATAATAACTAAGTACAAGCTTAATTATTCTTAAAGACTCTAAATTACAAAACCACATTGCCCCAAAATACATTTTCTCTTCCTTATAACTTATAAATCAGATTCTCCAATTATTGCTCCAATACTTGTTTCTGTGCAGAACAATGGTCCTTTTTAAAATGCTAAACTATGCTTCAGGATTAGATTCACCTACTGAGTGACTATATTAGTTTGAGAAAAAATAAATTTCATTCTTCCCAAAGCATTATATCTCATTTTTAACTTGGAAAAAAGAAAAAAACCAACAAAAGAATAGTTAAAAATGGTGTTCAAAATTTTGAAGGTAATATTGTTTCCACAGTATTATAATCATAGAAACATAATATACAGAGTTGGGAGGGACACATCAGGATCACTTAGACCAGCTCCTGGCCCTGCACAGCACCATCCCAAGAGTGACACCATGTGCCTCAGAGCCATGTCCAAACACTACATGAACTGTCAGGTTTGGTGCTGTGACCACTTCCCTGGGAAGCCTGTTCCACTGCCCAAACACCCTCTGGGTGAAAAACCTTTCCCTTATATACAACCTAAACTTCCACTGACACAACTTCAGGCCATTCCCTTGAGCCCTACAAGAGAGTCAAGAGAGTGAAGAGATCAGTGCCTGCCCCTCCACTTTCCCACATGAGGAAGTTGTAACTGCAGTGAGATCTCCCCTCACTCTCCTCCAGGCTGAACAGACCAAGCTACTCCTTATACTCCTCAGACAGCTTCCACTCAAGGAAGGGCCCTTCACCAACCTCATTGCCCTCCTTTGGACATTCTCTAATAGTTTAATGTTGTTTTTGTATTGTGGAGCCCAGCACTCAAGGTGAGGCCTCCCCAGTGCAGAGCAGAGCAGGACCATCCCCTCTCTTGCCCAGCTGGCCATGCTGTGCCTGATGCACCCCAGGACATGCTTGGCCCTCCTGGCTGCCAGGGCACTGCTAACTCAGATTCAATTTGCCATCAACCAGGACCGCCAGATGCTTTCCACACCACTACTCTCCCATTCCCCAGTCTGCACATCCAACCTGGGTTGCCCTGTCCTAGACATGGAATCTGGCTCTTGCTTTTGTTAAACTTCATACAGCTGGTGATTGTCCATTTCCTTAATTTTTCATGGTCTCACTGCTGGGCCACTCTACTCTCAAGTGCGCTGACAGCTCCTTCTAATTTGATGTTGTCAGCAAACGCAGTATTCCTTTAAGTCCTGCCTCCAAGTCATTTATGAAGACATGGAAGAGCACAGGGCTGAGGATGGAGCCCTGCAGAACCCCACCAGTGACAGGTCACCAGTCTGATGTCACCCCATTCATTACAACCCTTTGTGCCTGACCTGTGAGCCAGATGCTTTCCCATCCCATGATGTGTTTATCCAGCTGAGGGATGGACATTTTGTTCATTGAGACACAGTAAGAGACAAAAGCTTTGCTGAAGTCCAAAACAATTACAACTACTGTCTTTCCTTGATCAGCTAGGTGGGTTATCCTATTGTAGAAGGAAATTCAACAAGCAGGACTCTCCCATCATGAAGCTGTGCTGGCTGTGACCAATGACTGGGTTGTCCTTCAGGTGCTTTTCAATACCTCTCAGACTAATCTCTTCCATGATTTTAACAGGCACTGAAGAGACTGACAAGCCTGTAGTTTCTGGGGTCCTCTGTGCCCTTCTTTATATCAGAACATTAGCCAGTTTCCAGTATCGATAAAGGGCTGTATTATAAACTTTCTAATTTTCATCATGATTTAATTTGATGTTATTTTTGATGTAAATTATGGTGATTTTTGACATCAAATACTTAATCACAAGTTATCACTGTATTTGGGTTGTTGGCAGCATGTATAGTCTTGTGTATTTATTTAGGAGAAATAGAGCTAACTGCAAGTCTTGAGGTAGAGAGGTATTACAGTTTTTAGTAAAACAGATACTTTAGCCTTACTAATTTGAAAGTATTCTTCCTCTCCAGGATATTCCAAGAAGTCTTTTCTGTTTGCTTTAGGTTGTTAGCTAATGTAAGTCTACATGATCTTTGGATGGGATTCAGCAGTTCTGGAGTCATGTGTGGTCTAACATCAAGAAAATGTGGGCAAATTATCCATTGCTCAAATAAATGTGTAGCTTATAGTATCTAAATAACACCACATGCCTTTAGAAAGTTGATCAAAACATCGATTTTAGAAAGAATTCAGAATTTCAGATTGCACTGATAAAGCAAAGGGCATGCCTGGACAAATGCACCAACCACCCAAACATTTATATTATACCAGCCATTTTCATTCCCTTATCCCACTCTTTTTCACACTTATTCCTCCCCAAATCTCCTAAGTCCCTCCCTTTTCATCACTGGTTCTTGCCTGGAATCCCATGACTGTTGTCTCATCCCAAGTGCTCTTCCTCTGCATCCCATCACATGTCCCACCACAAGGCAGCGAGTCCTCCCAGTCAGAAAGATGGAGACCTACTCCCAGTGAGTATGATGATGGATTTTTTGCCTGGATACTGGGGCTGGGACTCTCCTGGGGCAGCCATCATCTTTGTGAGATATTACTCTGTCTGCAAATTAATGGAGAATAAAAACAAATATTCACTTCTAGCTAATTGTCCATTTCCTACAGAGCAAAATGCACTATAAGTCATAAAATGATCCTGACAGTGCTGTAATACTAGATTTCTTTCTCATCTTCCAGAATTTCAAGATAATAGGAGCTATGTCATTTTGCTAGTTTTAGACACTTATAAAAGTTATGTGCATCCCTTTATCTCTACAGCTGAAAGCAGCTTAAAATGTTGTGTTACTTTCCAATATTAAATTTATCCCTAGAGAAGAAACTGCAATTTTTAGTCTCTCTAAAGAGGAAGAAGATGGATTGGAAGAAACTTTCCATGACTGAGAACCATTCCCATTTATTTAATGACATAATGCATTGATGGTTAAGCACCAAAGAAAAGCTGATGAAAAATTATTTTTTCACAAATTTAATACACTTTAAGCAACATGCATTTAAACAACAACATAGACATAAAGACATAAAGAAATTTATTTTAGCAATATACTCTCAATATACCTGAATATAGCTTTCAGACTTAACATTCATGGGTCAGAAAAAAAAATATAAACCAAACCCTAAACTCCAGTAGAAAGCAACCATTTCACTTTCACAAAACCACTACAATAATTATAAGGTTAGAGCCTGACAGAAGACATACTATAGATTGTTTGCATAAGAAACATTTTAATTGAGAGTCATTACTCTCATACATTAACAGAGTATGAAAATTAGGAAATAACTAGTTTTTCTATCTTCACATCAGATTTTCTCAAGTAAACAGTCTTGGGAATTCTGCAGAATCTTGCTAAATATTAATTCTATTCAGGCTGAATGTCAAACTGTTTTCAATTACATATTTATATACTAAATATTTTTGGGGAGTGATGTTTTGAAATACATTAAATCTGTAAACCATTTAAATAGCAATTTGAGGCATGCTGAATTGTATATATAGGAGCAAGAAAAAGATAGATTTGAAAGAAAAGGTCTTAATACTCTGGAAAAAATGTCAGTTTTTTCCATAATAACATAACATAACCTTTTTTTAACATAATCTTCATATTCTTCTATTCTCCTTGTATCTCTCTGCTTTTTGCCCATCTCTCTGGAAGAGTCCCTGAGACTTCTACAAGAACCCAGTAGCTCTGACAGTAATTCTTTACCATGCAGATACTGGTGTTTAGTGTTCCATGAAGGACTAATTAGTCAATACAGAATATTGCAGAAATGCATTGTTACTGCAATATTGTAACTTAGGAAAGTTACTTATAGACCAGGAATCTGATTTTAAACTTTTTTTCTTCTTTTATATCATCATCCACAAGCCCTCTTGGTTATAAGCAATAGTGAAGAAAATTTTCACAGAATTATTTATGTTGGAAAAGATCAAGTCGAACCTTTAACTGACTTTACCACAAACAAGTTCTTTGCTCCTTTCAGACAGTACAAAACAAGCAATTTGAGTTCAATATTTACAAGGTGCCATCATATCAGCTGCATATACTCATATCCTTTCCTGTAACAGTGGAGTCCAGGCCTGCACTTTTCAACAAAATTGCTGATAATAAAAATAGCTTAAAATGTCAATATGGGCTTAGACCACGCTGAGGGCTTTTGGGTTTATGTGCAGATAGACACATTTTCTTGTTTCTGACATTATCTTGGTTATTTTATAATTCTTCCATTTTAACACTCCATCTTTGAGTACTAAAGGCTGCAGACTATCACATCAATCCATTAGTTTCTGCATTAAAAAAAAACAGATCCTGAAAAAAAATTGTCAGTTCCTGAGAGCAAGAGCTGGAGTGTGTGTGAATTCCAACAGCTACACCCTGTGCAAAAAGGCATTTTCATAGCAAGTCAACTACAAAAAAAGAATTTATATATTTCTTTTTAATTAATAAATAAAAAGAATTAATAACATGTCATATTAGCTTTACAACATTTATAAATTTTTATTTAGTATATTTGCAAGCTAACTACTAAGAATGTTTTAGCATCATTTTTCCATATTAATGAAGTTTGGCTGTGTTTTCTATCATTTTCACACAGTATATATTAGAAAATACCATATGCATATAGACAAAGAAAGACAAAACTAAAGTTTATCAACACATTAAAGATTATTAAACATGGTGCAAGATATATAACTGGTGAGTATAGTTTGCAAATGCATGCATCAATTAATTGACTAGGACTAACTCAAAATATTGCTGTACTGGTGTTATTGTTCCCATTGTGTCTCCTGAGCTGGAAGATTCTCTTTTGTGTATGTTTTATATATATATATATATATATATGTATAAAAATTATATTCATTCTACATATATATATATATATATATATATATTCATTCTATTGATTCTTGCAGTTGGAGCAGTCCTTTGTAGTTACACTACCACATTACAGACATCAGCATTGGATGATCTCATGTTGATTGGTGTGATTTTGGCAACACAATTTTCACGGATTCCAAATTTGACTTTTTTGCTGCTTCTTTTTGTTTCAGATTATCTTTTCTGAATTGAAAATTGGCTTGGGGTTTGTTTTGGGGGATTTTGTTTTCTTTTTTGTATTCTCTCACACTCATGCTACCAAGAATTTAACTTTATTCAGTAAGTTTTCATGTGGGTTGACAAATTTACTTTGCTTGGCAAATTTAAATGACTTTGATAAAAAATAGTTCTTTGTGTTTGAGACCTAGGACAAGTTGTAACATGATTTTTTATAAAACCCCCAGCATTCTTGCATTGCTAGATATTCTATCTTGCTTTTATGCAGTCTTTACAAAGGTTCAATTTATGTATGCCATTCTAGTTTTTCAACTTACTGAAAAAAAAAAAGGAAGAAGAAACCAAACTCAAAGTGCATACAAAATGTTTTTCTGTGCTCATAATAGGCATTTCTAGAGGAGTCAAAACTCAGAGTATCACAGAATCACAGAATGGCTGGAGTTGAAATAGAATTCTGGAGATCATCTGGTTACAGTCCCTGCTCAAGCACCTGAAGCAGGATTGCATCCAGGCAAGTTTTAGTAACTCTGGAGAGGAAGACACCACAGCCTCTTTCCTCATTCTCTTTGCTGCTGTCTCTCATTGTGCTCTCTCAAGTTGGGGTGAGGAACACAGCCTCCCTGCAGGGGTGAGGAGCACCATGGTTCAAGCAGCAGCAGCCGGTGGGTCTGGACTGGACCCAGCCCTGCTGGGCAGCCCCTGAGTCCTGTGCTGGGCTGCATCTTCTCAGGAACAGGGGAGTCCAGGCCATGACCCATCAGGAGCTCGAGCTGGGGCTGGGCAGAACTGAAACTGCTACAGCCAGGGGAGGGGACTGCCTGCGGGTCAGTCACTGCACTAAAACTGGGTAAACTCCTGAACCACTGCTGGTTGCACAGCAGACATCTCAACCTTCCACAAGCAGGGCCACTGCTCAAGGTCCCAGCATATGATACCTAAAACAAGGCAAGTAATACTTTACATTAGGCCTCAAATATACTGTAGGCTAAAGTCCTTTACATATCTCCAGCTGTAGCTTAATTATTAGAAGTGTGGTAAGCAGCAGTGTTTGCTGTCTAAATTGTTGTCTCAATCAATGTCTAATCACCATCTAAACTATCATTTCAATGAGCATTGAAATAATTCTCAATTAACTTTACATCACAGTTTAATGAACATTAAACTATTTATTTATCACCATTTTTTCATTCAATCATCAATTAATTATCATTTAAATATAATTTTATCATTAATAAAATCTTTTAGTTATCCCCATAATTATGACTTCTCTTGATACTTTATTTGCAAGATATAGATAGACTTTTTCTTTTTCAAACAGATGGATAAAGCAGCTTTTCTTACTTTACTAGATGCCCCATGGAAAAAAAAAAAATCTTTAGCCATAAAATTCATACTCTGCATTACATATATATGTATGTGTGTGTGTGTGTGCATGAATTTATAGTGCATCTTACTCCCAAACAACAAGATCTGGTTTTCACAGCTATTTTGCTTCTTCTCCTGAGGCTTAGATATGAAGGTTGCAAATAAAATATAGATAATATATTTCAATATATAATAGATATATTTGTAATACTATAATAATAAAAATATATTTATTATATAAATAATTATAATATATTGAAATTCATATAAAAGCTTCAGAACATTAATGCACTGGATCTAGACAGTTCCAAGACAGACAAGGCATCCACTGCAAAAAATATTCATGCAAAGTGTTCAGACAATACGTATATTGTAAATGAAACAAGGGAGGCAAGAAACAGAGCTGCCCAGTCCATTCTAGGAGAAAAAACATGCCTTTGTTTTCCCATGGCATTGTTAGACGCAAAGAATGCTGAATGAGTGATGAACTTAGCTTTTGTGTGATTAAGTGCACAAGCTGTATTTCTGAATTTTAACAGTCAACTGGATGATTTTCAGTAACCTTTGTAATTAAACATTAATTCTTCCATGATGTTCTTTCACATAATGTAGATTTGAATAGCCACATTCAGTAGCAACCTATTCTAGAACCAGTGAGAAGTCTCAAATGTTGTGCTGCTTCAAATCAATATAATTTGAGGTATCAGACATCAATGAAATTATTAAATTATTAAATTATTAAATTATTTATTATTAAATATTCCACATGATAAATTAATGCAAAATAGCCTAAAAATACTAGTCTTCTGAATCTCTTTATTACATATTATTGGTATAATCAAGAGAGGCTAGGACTTCCCTATAAAATCAGTATAAACATTCTCCTCAAAAGACTATTTCTCCAAATAGTAAATAAATAGAGAAAAAGTAGAAGAGAAACCTAGCAACACAAAAGAAATAACTTTGTCAGGGAATGCTCCTGACACAAATATCCTTTACAAAATTTTCACCTATACAAGCACACAAATACTGCATAACATTAATTCTATCAAGACTTCGTTTACTTGCTCAGTTTTAGTTTCCTCATCCAAAATTATACTGTGACAAAGGAAAAGGACTATAAAGCTCCCTGGTAGCTTGCAGGGAAAACCATCTCCTGAAGGGGAGGAATGGCTACATTTAAACAGCTGAAGACATGCTGGTTCCAAGCCTTGTTTTTCACATGCAGGATTAGGACAGAGATTCTTTCACTGTTACCCTCTTACATAAATATGTCCTTCCCTGAGGCTGCATTCAATTTAGAACTGGAATAATGAAAAGTCAATAGTAGCCTGACAGGGACAGGCACACATGGATAAATTTTGGCACTGTTCATTATTTTCTGTTTGGTGAAGCTTTGAAGGAACATTAGGAAAAGCTTAAAATTCACATGCAGACATCATACCTACCCAGAATGGCAAGCTGAAGCAGACTTTTCCAGCAGATTCCAAACCTTGCACAAATTTTAACGTGCTTCCTTTTCTCCATTTGTAAAGCAGTAATGAACAATTCCTTTTCTCTTTCTTCTAACCCCTTTGTGAATGAATGATTCAGATTATAAGACATCTGAGATACCTCTGTACACACCATATATACACTAATGCCTTTGTAGAGCTGCATGAGGTGAGTACCATGCCATGCTTTTTAGTGACGCCAGTGCTGTCAGCACCAGTTAACTGCTCTCCAAGATGTAAGGCAGAATTACCCTAGGGCTTTGCTGGAACCCTGGACACAGAATTTCATGCTTTCTGTGCTGACAGACACAGACCCACAAGAGAACACTGTGTTTGACCTGAGGCTATGGAAAGGCTTCCAAAATTAATAGACAGAACTGAAACTGCGAGTGTGTCGTTTAAACAGAAGTGTGTTGTATCACTTGGTGGAAAATTTACACTTTTAGGCTTTAGAATATGGTAATATGTATGCAACAAGATGCAGGGTTTAGGGCGTTAACCTGCCTTGCTCTTTCTTCCTTTTTCTTCGTGGTTTTGGGTGGTATTGGGTGATTGGATAGAAAAGTACGCAGTGCAGAACACAGGTGTTTGGTTATTGGGTTAAAAGTAAATATAAATTAGTTGGTATTTGATAATTGGATAGTTTATGCTTAAAAGGCCTTGTGGACAGAGCACTAGGTGGCCATTTGTATCTTGTTAGGTTAGTGTGTAGAAGTGGTTACCGTCTGTAAAAATGTAATATAGATAACAAAAATAAACATCCTAAATCTGAATGCAAAATCCGCCTCTCTGCATGTTGTTACTGCTGAAGATCAATAGATCACACGGACACAGGTTGAGGTATGGTGCAGAAAGAGCAGAGTTTATTTTTCCTCCCAGGATTTATAGGCTTGTGACCATGGCCAGGGATTGGATGGTCAGGATAACACTTTCTCACTGCACTGGCCATGAGAGATGCCCATCAGAAGATGTGTAACAGAAAGAATGTACTCATATCTATGTTTACAGTTACTGTCCTGGGAAAGTCGTTAGAAAACCATGTCAGCAAGCTCAGAAGCTGAGCTTTCAGGGCGACAGCATGTCAATCCCAATCCTGGGGAAAAGAACTGGACACTTTTACAGGCTTAGGTAAGCAGGCACAAACTGTGCTTAGGCACAAGGCAAGGATTTCTATGCTCAGTCAGGGGTTTTCCTCAGTATATCCATACCCTAATTTTAGGTATACAAGGAATTTTAAGAAAAGTCAGAGAATAAGTATTCTCTGGGGAGCCACTCCAACTTGGACTTGAGCAAAATTTAAATCCTGAGAGTCAAGGCGAGGCAGAATCTAGGTGACATGGATGTAATTTTTATCATTATATCTATGTACAACAACCAAAATATTGTGTTGTCCAGACTTCCTTTGAGAATTTTATTGCATGCCAGGGAATTAAAATACTAGCTTTGTTTCTCTAGATTCGCTAGTCACATTGCCTTATCAGAGTTTTAGACAGTATCTCACTGTTTGCCCAGCAGAGTTCCTTCTCAGTAAAGATGCAGCAATCATGACAAATCTATGAATAAACAAGCTGATACACAAGTCTGTTAACTTTGTCTCTTTTAAGATAAAAATTAATCAGCTAGCTTAATGAAGATTCTCGTAGCTGCAAAATTAACAAATGGACATTATCTGACATTCACAGATAAGCAGCATCAAACACTTAAGGCACAGAAATGTTGCTGTGGCTGTTTGTAAAAGTATTTTCTTTAATGTCTCATTGGCTGATAATTATCTTTGACATTTCATAATTAAGTATCTCCAAGCCCATACTACAAAGGTATGTCACATTTTGGGTGGAGTTTTCACTTAGAAAATGTTTTATACAATAATTAAATAATTTTCTACAATAATTAAATGGAAGATCATAATCCAAAGTCTTTTAGACACATTTGAAATAATGTAACTGTAAAATGAAGAGTGTATTCCCCATCTAAAGACAACCTGAAAAGCCCTGCAATATAGAGCAATAAATCCCTGAAAACTCATATTCTAGAATAAACTAAAAAAATCAACAGTATCATTGATTCATGCAATAGCTGTATTAAGAAACCAAAGGAAGGGAATTTTTACAGTGGGAAGGAAGGGAAATGCAAGAAAAAACAAGGTTCTGCTCTTTCCTACCACTATTCTACCAAAATCTCAGAACCACGAGTACTTCCTACTTTCCACTAATTTTCAACCTGTGGACCGTGGAATCTCTTCCTTTCTTCATTTGACTAAAACAGTGTCCTTGGTCTCTTCCCACTTCTTTTAGGGTGGCCTTCCAAGTAGCTTTCTTAGCTCCTGTCTTTGTCTTCACAGTGTTATGTCCTTACTCTTCTTCTGCTGTCCTTCCAGACTTTATTTCAGCCATGGTCTGTCTTCAAAACATTTCTAAAATATGCTTGGGGTTTCTTTTTTCTATTCTGCTATGCAACCAAAAATCTCATTTATGTTCATATGAATTACCACAAAATCCTTTTTTTTTGGCTTTGCCATGTGCCCTGCCTGTACAAAGTCATAACACTGTCACAACAATGAACTTGCTATCCCATAACTTCGATTGCAGCATGCATTTCTGTGCATTCCTACATCTGTGGTTTCACATGTGAAGGATGATGAAAATTGTAAAAACTGAAGTGAATAAAACTGTAACTTTGGGTATCAGCATCAGAGGTCAGATAAGAAAAAAAAAAGAAGATATATATGGCCTACAAACTGAAAGCTACAGGTCTGTGCTAGTCAGCTACTTATCCACTTAATTAATCTTTTATTGCCTTGAGATAGCTGGCATACACTGTCCAACAGCATTTCTCAGGTGGAGCACACTCTCCTGTTCCACTGTCATGCAATTTGATATCACCCCTGGAAGATATTGCCTGTGCATCCAAGGCTCATTTAATATAATTTTATCTGTCTGAGTGTTCATAGCTCTACAAGTACAATGAAATTCCACACATTATAAAATGTCAATGTTCCACTGATAGTACCATTTTATTCCCCTGTTTATCACAATAACAATATCTGAGCTCATTAAAACACTGACTACATCTCTTACAAATTATTCCTTGGTAATTCTTTCTTTCTTGACTGGAAAAAAAGATCCTTGCAGAAGACTTTTGTGACAGCTGTACCTTCCATGCAGCTCTGGCTCAAATGATCTACTTCTCCAGCATCTATTTCCCCCCACCACAGCACAAAATAATACCCCACTAACCTATTGCTGTGAAAGTAATCTCCAAAAGACTATTGTTTCTTGTGTTTCATGTCTGACACAGCTTGCTCTAGGAACATAAACAGACTCAAAGAAATCCACAATTATAACAGGAGAGTGACTTGAAAGTGAGATTCCTATATAGGCATCAAGCTTGTGAGTGGGCAGGCACAAGTAGCAGTTACAGAATTTTCTAATATACTCTCAGAAATGAAAGAACAAAATTTAACCAAAACAAATTACAAGTCAATTAGTTTTTATACAATTATGTTTTGGAAAAGAATATTCACTAGCATTGATACAAAATCACTAAAGTACTTGGTTTGGGAAATAATTATTTTTAAGCAGAAAGCCCCAACGCCCTGACTGCTTTAGCAAAACCACCAAACAGCTTTTGGCACAGCAATTATAATTAATTTTCTTCTTCTTAGTCTGCAGGGAAGAAAAAAATCATAAAATATACATACCTGTACAACTGAGAAAAGATTTCTCAGGAAACAGGCAGCTGTCTTAACTTACAAAACATGTTCCTAACGATGACTATCAATCAACTTGAACTCCAAATGTCCAATTTGTTCCTGACTGCACTAATGTCAGGAAGAATTACACTGGTACAAGAAAAGGCAGGAGGAGGGACCTAATCAAAAGTTTCAAAAAATGGTACCCAAAGAAATAACTGAGAACTGTAAATGCCTTGAAAACCAGAACTAGATATGTTTAAATGCCACCTACTCACCAACATTTAAAAAACTACAAGCAACCCACAAGTGTCTTTTATTTAGAAAACTAAGATTAGTTACCATCCAAAATTTTGGGGTTTTTTATTTAAATCTGAACTGAAATTTTTTACCCAACGATACTAAACAGAAAGGGAAAGGGAAATGGAAAGCAAACCTAATATACAGAATGAAAACAGGCAGTCTTCAGTTTTAGAAATTACTTTAGGCAAGGTTTTAAGGGTGCTGAGACATTACTGAGAAATGGGTTGTGCTAGACCTGGAATTAGGAAAATATGCATTTTTTCTGGCCAGGTGGACTGGACTATCATGTTTCTTGGCTGATTTTTATTGTTTTGGCAATGAATAATAATCAAAGATATACAGAAACACTGTGACACATTTTTGCTGTCAAATTTCCTGCATCTGTAAAGGCACTGATTTTTGGCAGCTCTCACTATGCACTGCAAATTTTGGTAGAATTTTTCTTATTTTTCTTTTTTTAATTAAAGATCTGTGTTGCAAGAGGCTCTCTGCTGCATAGTAAATGAAGAGAATACAATCTCTTGGACAAATCTCTTTCTAAATGCTTTTACATAACAATGAATACCTGGATTCATTGACTCATCTTAAATGGGTTCCTCCACTAAAACAGACAGATGTAAGAGAAAAAATGTGAAATCAGGCCTAAAACTTTACAGAACTCTAAATTTATATTAATGACAGTCAAAGAAATAGGCTGGTATAAGAAGCCTGCAGATGGAAATTAGGTTGAATATCCAGAAGGATGCAAAGACAGAGTTAGAAGAGGGCATGAACAACCAATGTCAGAATTCTCCCATTTTCGTACTGTTGACAAACAGTAATGGCAGCAAAAGATAAAATAGTACATCTCACTTTAATATCATAGAATTATAAAATTGTTTGGGTTGGAACGGACCTTTATAGAACACCTAAAACAAATGCCCTGCCATGGGCAGGGACAACATTATAAATAAACATACTGAAGACCTATGTAGGTATCAGAATTGTCATGACAGTATTGTTTTTCTTTAAAAAATAACAGATTTCACAGACTACTTTGAAAAATGTGAGAAAACGAAGGCTGAGAAGTCAAGAACTCAGAAAACATTGTGGCTAATGCCAGAATTGAGATTGCCTAATGTCTTAATTTCTCCCCTTATGGGATATGCATTATAGCAACATTATATTGTTCTAAGTTATTTTTTCACACTTGGAAGGATGCTTTATATTACAATTCTAGTAATGTCTTTTTAAGCACAGAAAATGCTATGATGGGACTATTATTCCTACCAACTTTAGAAAACATATAAGCAAGCAATGAAGCTGGCAGTGGAAAATGAGAAAACCCAAGCAGGTTTCAATTTAAAGCATTAAGAAAGTCAGACTCCTTTATAATAAGACAACACTGGAAGCCCCAAGAGAAAAGAAAGGAGAACACATCTGTTCCTACTGACGTCAAGGAGGCTAAGGGCCAGGCTCTGCCCCTGTGCACACACAACTACCATTACTTTCAGCTGAAATAACTTCTAACTTCAGGTTCAGCCGAGTCCCATGCATCGAAGTCAAAAGTTCATAATATTGTTGTGTCATAAATTATTATCAATGCATTTTGCTCGTGCCTAACAATATTGTACAAACTGAATTTTTGACAATCCCTGACATGAAAATTTGAGTATCCCAGCCTAAGAAAGCAAGCAACTAGCATTAAGAGGAGGATACTGAGAAACACTGGCAAAGACTGTCTACACCCACAGTTTCGTTATTCTAAACTATGTACAACCAGATCATATTACTTCAAATTTCCTATTGCTGAAGATTAGAAAATAATATACTGATTGTTTTTTAATTCATATTCTTTTGTTAGATAAGTGATCAACCAGAATTTACTTTAAAAATTATTCCTTTCCAAATGGTTTGGAAATGATTGTAGAAATAGATCACTACTTTAAAAATGTTTTCTTGGTAATGGTTCTGTAATAAAGAAGTCTATTTGAGTATTGTTGACATTGCAGCTCATCCTGCAATGTTCTTCTTCATCATAGTACTTTTGAGTCACTGCTTCTGGCATATATATTACACCTCGACCAATTGAACAAAATGTGTTAATCTTCCCAATTTACTTAACAGCTTATAAAGCTATAATGAAAAGAAAGAATAAATAAAGAAAGGAGGAGTAATGAAGTGAAACAGTGGTCATAGAAAAACAGGTTAATCTCTTTGCTTTTAAAAATTATCTGCAGAAACAATACTTCCAATATCAGTATTCTTAAATATTGACTTTTCTCAGTAGAAAGCCTACAGCAATTTTTATTTTGTGCATAATTTTATTTGTGGGACATGAAATTACTTCAAATAAACAGTTCCAGATGGATCAGTTGGACATTAACTTATTAAGGGGTGTAACTAAGGGCTCTTATGGTGCACTCCTACATTGTATTTCCACATGAGTAAGACTATTTTGATATCCAGTAAGAATATTACTGTACTCTACTATACTGTACTCTACTATATTCTCCATGGGAACCATAAAATAATGCTCAGTATCTTAAACCACACTGCTGTTGACATGTGACAATTGGGTTTTCTCAGTCATTTTTTGATTTATGAAAATTTTTATGTAAATTTTTTTGCCCATACTTGTTAAAAAAATTTGCCAAAATTTCATAAGAACAGTTCATCCATTGTCTTGATTTGATCTAAATGCAGTCTGAGGATATCCAAAAAAACCCTGATATTAAAGTGTACATTAGTATTCAGTTTAATAAAAGAGAAAAAAAACTTACAGCAAACTGACAAATAAACTAGTTATAACAGAATTATCTATTGCTCTTCAGGAAACAGCACATTGGCTTGCACTGCAGAGATTCCCAAAGAATCTGAATTTTGGAAGACATTAAAATAACTTACCATAAATAATTGCCACATAAGCAGGTCCATAAGAAGTAGGCTATTTAGGCAGGAAAAAAGTGAATGAGAGATCAGAAGTCTTTTTTATACTCAGTACAACCAGTTTTCTCTAGTTTTGGGAGTATAAACTTTAAAGAAGACTCTGTGCAGTGGTCCTTGTCTCTTATGTTCTTGTACTGTGGTGTTGCATACTATCACCTACTAGGCCATGTAACTGTAAATTCCTAGATCTCTTTTCATTTCATAAATACTGGTATTGCCTGACAATCTCCAGGAATGGGCAACACCTCTGAATTCACAAATTTAGATGGAGCTTTATTCCTCTGACTTGAACACATTCTTGATTTTAACTTCCCTGTGAAAACACTAACATACATTTGTATATATTCATTCATTCCCCTTCATTGTTTTTCTTTTGCCCCACCTTTTACTCCAGTCAGCAATTATCAGAAAAGACAGTTTGAGTAAGAAAGTCTTGATTTTTCACCCCTTCCTCACTAAAAAAAAAGAGCTCAATATCTTCATTTTAGGATTTCTTTACATATTTAAAAGCGATGCACTTTTTGCTGTTTATTATTTATTTTAACAAGCTAATTTAATTTGAATGTTGGCAAATCTCACCTTATCCTTGCTGTTTCTAAACTCTAAGACACAGCTTTCTCCTCCTACTACTTCTGTCATCCTTTTTGAAGTAACTCCGTTTGCAAATAAGTAGTCCTCCTTATACAATGTTCTTACTTACTAAAGACATTTACAGACTTTCCCTATATTCAGGTATTCAAGAGATCTATTTCCTTTTATTTTCCCTACAGCATACTTTTTAAAGCTGAAATGCTTAGAGTTCAATCAATTTATATTGACATTCATTTTAAACTGATTGAACCCATGACTGCTAAATCAAAGATTATATCCTCTGAGTAAAACAGGCTTTTTGAATGTTGCTAAATGATGGAAATCTGAATGTTTTTTCTATTAAAATAAAATCCTATAGATGTCTCACTCATTGCCTTGTTTTTGCAATCATGTATATTGAATAATACTAATTAAAACCCTTGGGCCAAGAGCATTTACTTCTCTTGACTCTGGAATTCACTGCTACCAAAATAAATATAAAATAAATAAAAATAAAATAAAATAAAATAGAAATAATAATAATTCCTGCTTTTGCACAGATCTGGGATTTTCTAGTATGCTAATCATTTAGCGAATTGTGTTATGAGTTGCTGAACCATATAGCCCAATAGAAGAGAGGCTGCCATAGCAACGTTTTCCTATGCCTAGTCAGTAGCAAGTCTGAACACATATTCCTAACAGGCATACACACACAGAAAGCATGTACACATAAATATAGATATAGATAAGCACATAATAGATAAGCACAAGGCCAACCACAGAGATCAACATAGACAGAAACACACTCCATCAAACACAGATGGCATGAACAGTGAAATCCTGTCCTCCTCTCTGGCATGAGTCCCTGTAACCTGAGGTGTGACGCTTGCTGCTGGCACTTACACCCATGCAGAGACACACACAGGGAGACCTCTCACACAGTAAGATTCAGAAATAGAGTCTAGTCTAGGGCACTAGTCTAGGAGAGACTGAGCTGATCAGGTGCAGGGCATAGCCAGACAAGCAGACTGACCCACAGTTTGTTTACCCCAGGCTAGCCCTGTTTACCTCCTCCTCCCACTATTTTCTCACACCTGCTCATTCCCATACCACTTTTATCCCTTCCTTTCCCTGTCTTTGGTTCTTGTTCTGAACATCCCATAAGTCTTAACCCCAAAATGCTCTATTATCCATCCCATAATGTGTCGTGTAGCCCTAGGCAGTAACACCCACACAGAGATTTTTGGCTGACTGCTGGGTGTGTCCCCCACCTTCATGGGAACTGAGGCATCCCTGGGAGGGGCTGGGCCCTTTGCCCGACCTGGCTCATCTCCACCTGCCCAAGCACCCCTAAACTCTGTGCATGTGGAGATGAGCCTTCAATCTACTAAACTAACACACTGTCAACTGAGATTAAATATCACTGTTGAGATGCTGCCAGTGCTGCATATTCTGGTCTGCAATGCCAATCAACAGAAGAGGTTCAAGGCAGGGACTAAATAGGAGCAGCCCAAAATAAAGCAACTGTAGAACTGCAGAGGTGAAAAGCTGTACCATAGCCACTATAAAAATAAACACAATTAATTTCCAAAAGGGAATTTAGGTTCAGAGTTTTTATATTTCATCTGAGAGACTAAAAACTTTACCTTATTGATATTGCTCTTTGCTGTTTTCCTCTACCACTACAGACAATATTCCTACCTATACCCAGGCCACTCAAGCAGCTCTCCACATTTCAGACCTTAGCACAATGGAAATCATCAACATTTCCAGCACGAGTCTACTCTAAAACCTTGCTGAGGCACCACTTGACTACCGGGTCAACGGAGCAAGCACAGGATCTTGGATACTCCCGTTTGTTTTTTCTGGGAGCTCATCCAGCATGGCTTCTCTCAAGCAGACACAACCCTGCCTTGCTCGGGAGATATGAAGAGCTCTCAGACGACAGTGATTTGGCATGCCCCCGTGCCATGCATTATCAATCCAAACTAGACTGCTCTGTGTCATTTACGTACCAGCATAGCTGTGCTTGTCGTGCACATGGGATGGGTCATGGGATTGTGAACTGTGATAGGAATCCAGCCTTCTTTACAAGCCTGTCGGTCACTCAGTATGTGCACAGCACTCCGTAAGTAACAAAAATAGACATGCTGCCTACTGCTGGGTCTCAGAAATATCAGGACGCCCTTGGTAAGGGGGAAGCATGCCCAGCTGACCTTGAGCACAGCACAGTGCCTGTGCTCTGCTCTCCCCTTCCAGGCACAGAGCAGAAGCCACTGCCAGAGGAGCTCTCCTGCATCCCAGGCAGCGCCGCATTTTTTAGGGGCACGAACCCGGGAGCGCTTGAGCGCCCTGAGGCCGTGAGGTGAGAGTGGAGACAGGGAGCCCACACACCAGCACGAGGGATCGCAGCGCATTTTCCTTCAAACGGCGAGAGCCAGGCACACAGCTCTCCCTGGGGACGCTCTCCCTTGGTCCTGGCCGGCCGGGAGCTGCCCTCCCGCCGCTCAGCGCGGTACGGCCGGCCGGGCGGCGAGGACGCGGTGCCGGGCACGGGGCTCGGAGCGGGGCGCGTAGCCCCGGCCGCCGGGCGGGACTCCCGGGAGGGCACGGCTGGCGCGGGGCGGAGCGGCCCATCCCGCCGCCGTGCCCGGGGAGGATCCCCCGGACCGCCACCGCACCCGGGAGACGGCACCGCCCCTCACAGGCTCCCGGGCGGCCGGGCACGGGTGTTCCGACGGGAGCGGCGGCCGCTCCGGTGCGGCTGGAGCGCCGGGGCCCCGCGGGGCTCGGGCTGCCGGGCGGCGGGGCCGTCTCCCCCTCCGCGGCGGGAGCGGAGTGCGGCAGCCCGCGGAGGGGGCGGGGAGGATGACTTCATGCCGCCGGAGCGCCGTGAATTTAGGAGCAGCAGCTGCCGCCGCCGGCGGCGAGATGTGGGGGTGAAGTGACAGCGGGAGCTGCCGCCGGCTGAGGGACGAACAGCGCGGGGCACTCGCCGAGCCCGGGGAGTCTGGGCCGCCACCAGCAGCCGCTGCGGGAGGGAGAGAGAGAGAGAGAGAGAGAGGGAGGGAGGAAGATGCGCTGAGCCGGTCGCTGAAAGGTGAGCGGGAGCCGCCGGGCGCGGGGGCGGGCGGCGAACGCTGCGGCGCTGCCCGGCCGGAGGAACGCGGCGCTGCCGCTGCGAGCTGCGCTCCGGCTCTGCCGGCTGCCCAGACCGGGCAGCGTCTGGAGCGGTGCTTGGGCTCGTAACCTCCTTCTCCTCCTACCCTCTCCTCCATTCTGCCGTAGTTCCCTCCAAAAGCGGCAAGGCTGCCCTCTCTGAAGCGCCACGGTGTTGCGTTTTATCTTCCATGGCCAGGATGAGCGGTGGCTCGGTGCCAGCTGCCGCTCGGGCTGCGCTCCGTGCCCGTGTCGGGGGCACCCTGTCAGTGGCGCAGCACAGGACGGGGGAAGAGCGGGAGGGCTGCGACAGGTGCGGGACTGCGCCCCGCTTCCCGGGCTCTCCCCAGTCCGACGCGCCTTCCTCGAGTGACGGGGAAGACATCTTAGGGCAGAAGGGCTTCAAGGGAACAGAAGCAAAAAAAGATGCCATCTCATACACATTCCTGGATTTGGAAGTCGCTTCACAGGAAACTAAAGAGTGCAGAAGTTGGGGAACCGGCCCTTACGCCAAATTGGATTCTGTCGCCTTGTTCGAAGACTTTATGGTTTTTTCCTTTTATTTATTTTTATCATCTAGCCCAAGATTTACGACAAACAAAATAGCAGCAAAATTGAAATGCATTTGTTTGTTGATGGAAGAATTAGTTGAGTTGCTGTTCCATCATATCACCTGTAGAAGTGGAAAAAACAAGAATGCATGCATATTGTAGCTTGGCTATTAACATTTTACATTGTGGTACGTACATACTTAACATCAAATGAATGGTATTTTGGAATGGAGAAAAAGGGAAAAAAGTCTGTCTGACCTATTTCTGTGCCTTATACACTGGTGGTTTTTGTTAGGTTGGGTTTTGTTTAGTTGGTTTTTTTGTTTGTTTGGGGTTTTTGTGGCTGTTGTTTTTGTTTGGTTGGGGGGTTTTGTTTGTTTTTTGAGGGTTTTTTTTGTTTGTTGCTTGGCTTATTTTTATTTTTTAACTTTGTTCTGCTTTAAAAAAGAAAACTTGCCCTAAAGCAGGTATGGCAATGCAGGAGGTGTGCAGAGGCAGCTCATTAGAATAACCACTAACTGCGCATGTAGTGGTTAATGGCTCCGTGTGGTTTGGAAATGAGAGCAATGACTGTGTCTCTGCAAAGTAAAGAATTGGGAATTAGTCTGTTCTTAATGAAAAAGGCAGCAGGATACTGGAAGCTGAAAGATGTTTTATTTAATGTATATTTATTTACCTGTATGTTCATCTTCAAGGATCCTGTTACCCAAGAGTTCACAGAGAAGCTCAGACAGTTGTGGGGTTCTTGGTTTTCGTTGAAGCCTCTGGACATGGGCTAGGGTGACACAAATAATACTTAAGGAGGTAACAGGGAGTTGCTTTATTTGTTGTTATTATTTCTGGGAAGACACTTAAATACAGTAAATACTGTATTTAAGCCTTCTGCTGGTTATGCAGAAGGGAAATGTCAGCTACAGGGACAGAAAATGTGTATAAAAAAACAATTGAGGCTTCATAAGGCTGAAACAAAGAGTGATTAATTGCACAGTCAGAAATCAGTCCAACACACAGATCTTTTCTCTGAAGCACAGTAATTAACTATGATCATGTATAGACTTGTTGCTTTAAGCATGTCATGGCACATGCAATATATATATTTCAAACTAGAAAAAAAACCATGTTTTTGTCAAATTTGTGTCTTTCATCTACCATACATTTATTTTGTTCCTGTAAAAACTTGGAAGAATTGGTTTGGACATTTCTATTGTTTTCTCCTTTCTAGAATTAAGCATGGCTGACAGTTTGAGTTGCAATGTTTGGCTGATTTCTTCTTTAGTTGGATTTGGTTGAAAAAAGAAACAATGTAGCTGAGTTCAGAGTTCAGATGCTTCACATATTAGCCCACCCATTCTATATACAGTCAATTGCTTCACAAGAGTGAAGAAATCAAGTAATGGCCTCCTAGACAGTTGTTGCAAGCACAGGGTAGTATTAGTCCTCACTGATGTTGACACAGTGTTCTCACGGCAAATTTAGCTCTTTGTGCTTCCTGGCAAACCTAATATTTTAAGATTCTTAATTAACATTATTTTTAAAACAATATGGTAGCAGAGATGAAGTAGTGGTTGACCAAAAACCCCACTGCAAGCTTGAATTGCTTCTGTTTTCATCTTGCGTACTCTAAAGGCAAACGGTGTAACGCGCATGTGTCCATAGAAGAAAAAGTATATCCAGTTATCAATGTGAGTTCAGTTCAGTGGTGTAACTGACGGAAATCCACTTCCTACAGATTTCTTTCCCAGAACTCTTCTTGCTCCTTCTGTTACCGTGGCTTCCATACTTCTACCGAGTGAAGGAAAGTATCTTTATTGTGGTTGATCTGGGGCAGCAGCACTACTGAGTGGAAGAGCAGCCTAGGTGGCCAGCTGGTTGGTGCTAGACAGACTGGGGAGCAGCTGAGATTCAGTTGTCTTTTCCTCAGAGCTTCTGCTATTTTGGAATACTTCATCTGGGTTTGTTCTTCAGATTTGTTAGAGCTTAATTATCTTTGAGGTTTCTAGGCTGCCGTCAGCCTTTGAACCAGCAGGTTCATTTACCCAGTTTCATTCGTGGGGACCAGATGGGTATGTTTGCAAAAGGCTTGTTTCCTTAGTAGAGCAAACTGGAAAACCCAGTGACCTTGAATGCACTTGAAGTTGCAGAGGTTTGCTTTCACTTGTGGTCCTTTCCAAAGGCTAAGATGAAACACTTCAGTTAAATTTGTTTTCTATTATTATGAGAATTTTAAAAATGATGTTAGCAAGTACTGTTTGAACTGACTGAAATAACCGTATCTCAGAGCAAGCAGGTCATTTTTCGTTTATGTTGCTAGGCTTTCAGCTGGATTTTTTTTTTTCCAATTTAAGAATTCTATTTGAACAGGTTTGAGCAGGGTAAAAGGGGACAGATACTACACAATGAACTTAAAACTGTGTACTTTAGCATGTGCAAACAATCAAGAGTATTTCAAAAATAGTGATCTCATTTTTATTTTGAAGAAGAAATGCATTCACACTTTCCAAATGCATGTCCTTCATGTGCAATATCTTGTGTTTCTGAGAGAGAAAAAAATGATTTCTGAAAAAGAAATGCCAGGCACTAACTGAAACTTTGTCTTCTACTATGCAAATAGATTTCATGTTGCACTGTCAATAGAGGGTCTTTGTTTGAGTACCCAGTCAACTGCAAAGGTAGCAATCATTAAGGAGAACTAAGAGTTTTATCAATTTAAAATATATTAGTGGTAGCATCAAGACAGGTATTGATAATCTTCTTATTTTGAATTTGACACAGTCAAGTAAGTCAGCGCTTCACAACCTAGATAATGAGTCCCTCTGTTTAATATGAAATATGGAGATAGAAGTGCAGAGTTCATGTATTCTTGAAAAAGAAAGGTGATTGAAGCTTTTTCCTTGAAGGGGACTGTGTGCAAACAGCAGCACAGGCATGGATCTGTTTATAGGTATTGTTTTCATGATGTGTCGAGAGACTAGCTTTGAGAAAGCCTCTGTATTGTCTAAATTCTTAAAGAATTACTTTATTAAGACAACATTTTAAAAGAAAGGATCTGATTGTACAAGAGCTGTATGTTTCCAGTATATATCCCAGTCTAAATGTATAATCATATCAGAGGAGAAAGTAACACAAAATGGACTCTTATAGGACAGTAGGTGCAAATGTCTTAGCTGAATGCCAGATCAAAAAACTTCTTTACTTTTTCCCTTAATTCTTATGGTAGGACCAATAAGTTATGATAGTGACTTTTGTCTTCCCTAAAATACTGAAGGCATGCTGCATTTCTGAGCTGGTTATTTTCTGTGATTGTAAAGTGATTCCAGGGTACCTCTGCTCTTTTTCCCTAGTTGAACCAAGTATACAACATGAACTGTGAGGCAGAGCTTCAGTAGAAGAATTTCCATGTCAGCTGGGATGTAGTTCTTTTTACCAGAATTTGGTTTGTTTTCTAACCTTTATTAAAATGAATTTTAAAATTGTCTACTTGCTGTTCTTTGGCTTTACAGGACTCATGGGGAATTTAACCTGCCTTTATGGTAACTGCCTGGTCTCTGCACAGTTCTTTATCCCTTTCTGCACTCATGTCCCAATGATTCATCAGATGTGATAGGCAAATAGGTCTAATGCCAACATGCAGTCTTAGTTTCTCTTACTCTGACTGCTTCTTTTTGTCACATTTCTGTTCTAGCCACTATTCCAAAAGATTCAAAGGAATATCGAAGTTATCTTGGCAGCTGTTAGCTAGCCCATGAAATGTGCTGCAGCTTTAATGAGATCATATAGATCTTAATATATCCATATAATTATATATATTATATAATATATATATTTGCTAACTATTCACTCATTTGCCTTCTACCTCCTACAGTATTTCCACTTACACATATGGTGAGCACATAACTTTGGTGAAACGATCTCACCACCTGTTGTTTTAAAATAGCACAGATGCTTATTAATGGTCCTTCCATGATACTGTTTATAGTGCATGTGAAACCTCACTTAAAATACTGTGGATCATGTTGGTAAAGGATATTATTACTTCAGCAGCAGCCTTAAATTAATTCTTGTTCAGCATCTTGACTTAACTTTTCAGTCATTAGTAGGTAGGAGAGAGGTAAACTCCACAGAAAAGTCAAAGCTGTGATGCTCATCAAGTGAGCTGTCATTGAATCCTTCACAAGGTGTTCTGTGGAAATACCTGCTGCCTTTTGGATAACTAGTCAACCCCAAGAGCTGCAAAAATCATTATCTACACATATATCTGTCTATCTATCTGAATCACAGGTTATCTACATTCATAAATCTTGCACCCAGCTGAAGTGAATTCCTCCAGGCCAAGCTCAACATCATTTTCACACTTCAAGGGAAAGTAAATAATTGCAGAATTTTAACTGTGTCCAAGTCTGTTGCCTAATATATATGTATCTTTTTGTCATAGAACAGTAATCTCTAAACTGACTAAATTATGTTTAAGTACATAAATGTTCCATCAAGTCCTTTTTTTTTTTTTGTTCAGTCTCATGAGTCACTTGGATTCTTAGTTTTACTTTCAAAGAATTTAAAGAGTTCTGCCTAATATTTCTGATCGGCAGCTCTCTACATTTATCTTGGATTTTTTTTTTTTTTTCTTTGTCTAACATGGTCAAAGTGGAAGTTAAAAATGTATTTCTCCTTTGGAATCATCTATCTGCAAGCAGACCAAGAAAAATTCTTGATGTTAACGGTCAGTTTGCTGAGATGTAAATTTGAAAGTGCAATCAGGCTAAACAGGCTCAGGTACTTTCAACCTTCCCAAGGTACTCATTTGAGGCATCGAAAGTTCTTGATATCTCTATGATGCTAGTGAATTCCAAGACAACACTATTATACACTGAAAAAAATACACAAGGAAAATAAGAAACAAAAGATGTTTCATTCAAATTTAGCAAAAGCTCCTCATAACAAGTAGTATGAGTAGCTCTGGATTTTTTGTGACTTTTTAAATGAAATATATATGAAAACTTGTTTTCCTGTGGTACATGACAGATTGCATTGATTGATTTGGTTTAGTATTGCTAATAAATTAAATAAATAGTTGTTTACTCTAGAACAGTGACTGTCACATCCCAGTTCCAATTCTATAGGATGGGCAAAAACCTCTTTTTCAGTAAAAAAATTCTGTGGTGTATGTAGCTTGTAAAAATGTAAGTCTGCTGTTAAAATAAGATGGCTGGCAAGATTCCAGTAAAGGATGCTTAGAGAAGTAATGACTAAATTAGGTGGAGTAATCATCTTTTGATGCAGTCTCCCAGTGTTTGGTGCTCAGCATTGATTAGGAGTTCCGTGGGCATAAAGCAGTGTTTGCACTATTACGTTTAATTGCAGGAGACGTCGTGTCCTCGCTGCATGTGTTTGGTTGATCTGATTTCTGTACACAGGCTCCACAGTATCCTTTGGCATGATGCAGAGCGTGTAGAGTGTAAGGAAGAAAGTCTCTTTGTTTTCCCTTAAAATGTGTTGCCTAATGGCTTAATTGGGTGCCTTTTTAATTGACATGATGTAATGTTAAACAATTGTTTCCTTTTCGGTTTATCACGAGTCAAGATTTTCTGTCACATTCTTTTTCCTCAAGAAGAGAGTCATCTTCCTGTATGTACTCTTTCTGTACATATGGACTCTATTTCATATTTGATTTATTCTTTGACACTGTTTTTATACTTCCTGAAAATTTATTTCTCATGTGCAGGATTTAGAAACTCTATTTAGTAGTACAATAATTTCATAATTATGTCCCATTTCCTTGCAATTTTTTTCACTATGCATATTTTTTCCAGTTACTAATTATGTTTCAATTGGGCTGATCTCTTAGGTCCCTATGAGGTTCCTTTTCATTGTAGGATCAGTACAATAATATGTTTGCCTGACATTAAGGTACTGGTGCCATTAGCAGAAGACGTAAAAGTTGATAGCTGGATATCAAAAATGCATTTTAAATGCAGGAAAGAACAAACTGTAGTGTGTAGTCTTACAGAGAAATTCAGTCATAAACCCTTCCTTTTTTTTGTATTATTTGTGTTGTGAAATAGTTGGATGATGGCAGCTTTACTGAGTTGGGCTAATGTTTTTGAGCTCAGGCATCAGAAACAGAAAAGAAGTGAATAGGATTTGTTAATGCATATAAGAATTGGAGCATGTGAAAATAATCAGACTCTAAAAGGCAGGCATAAAGTGAAACACTTTATATAAAAAAACTCCAAAAACAAACCACACAAAACCAAAAATAGACTGCTGCATTTTAAGTAACTGTTATTTGTAAGGTCTCATGGAGTCAAAGCGTGATAAGAGATGTGAATGGAGTCTGCATAAATATAGAAGTGGTATGACTTGAGAAAGAGACATAATTTATCAAAACGATTACAGCATGCCTTTAAAGCCTAAGGGAACTACAGCTTTTTGCCAGTGAAATAAGCCGATTTTATCATATATTTGTTTATATACAAGCTAATAATGTTTGCAAACACCAAAACCTTTTCCAGCCAAAATATTTGCCCTGAATAAGGAGTTCTCTCAAGTTATTCCAAATAGCTTTAGGCTTTATGGAACGCTTTTTCTCTTCTTTTTTTCTTTTCTTCTTTTTTTTTTTTTTTTTACCCCTTTTCCTGTGTGTTTATTTGCCTGCTGGGAATACAGATGTTAATTTATTGAATGGCAGCTGGAATATTATATGATAGTAAGAATTATATTGATGCTAGTGTCATTCACTCTAAGTGACAATATGCAAAAATAGTACCACCACTGCAACATGTCCTTTTAAAGTCTAATTTTTCTGTCTATACCTAATGTGGTACTGCTTGGGCCTGGCTGGGGCAATGGCAATATTCTCTTCAGTTATACAAAAGCAAAATCCCTGATACATGGTGAAAAACAGGTGCAAAGCCTTCAGTCATCCCCAACTCGTGCACAAAGCATCTCCAGAACAGATAAAGTTTGAATGGGTATTTATAGAAGATGAACATGATAGCCTGCACCCACAGGAACACAGATACTGTGTAAGAAATTTAAGCATGTAATATCACTTCCTCACTGATACTTTAGTATTCATTACATGTTCATGTAACAGTAGGCTTTTAATATTAGCTAATAATGGAGAATGACTTCATTAGCATTTAAGAAAGGAATTGAAAGTGTTTTGCATGGTATAATTCATTAGCTAATTGTCACTCTAGAAGATACTTTTCAACTGTACACTCAGGGAATTGCTGTACAGACCAAAAAGCAAGAACATTTTTGTTACCCCGTTTTTCTCAGAAACTGGAGAAATGTATTATTTATGTGGCCCCTTGCATCATGGAAGCTTTCAAAACGCTTTTCAGCGCTTCCATTTTCATTGACAATATTTGGAAATAGGGGATGAAAGCTGTTACTTAAACATTGTTTTCCCACAATTGTATAGCCAATAAGGCTGCAGATCAGGGAGTTACTTATGCAAGTCTCCAGAAAAAAGTACTGATTTCTGATGACTGCTGCAGCACGCTGAACCGTGCTGTTTCCTTCCAGGCAGAAAATTCTCTTTCCTTTCACTCTTGTGCCTCATAGAAGCAATTTTTGAAGACCATTCATCCGTTACAGACTGCTGTTCTGCTTGTTAAGCAGTGTTTCTAGTGGGATAACACACTATGCACATATATTTTGTGTAAGTTTTCTAGGTCTTCCAAGTCCACTCTTTGTTTGCATTTCTGTACCTCCATCCCCCTCTAGCATTCTTGGTCTGGCTAAGGCAGGAACTGGTACTCGTTTTGCAAGTATATTTTTCTACTGAAATTTTTAGTGTAAAATTTTTGAGTTTAAAGTTGTGTTCCTCTTGGTAGCACCACGTTTCTTAGCTACTGTTTTGAACATTTATTTGGAGACTAGCAGTTTTACATACCTTAAGTAACTGCATATGATTTCTTAAGCCAACTACAAGGCAGAATAGAAAGAAAATTTCAGTAGTGTTCTGAGGTCAGTGCCCAAATGAATGCCTATCTTCCTGTGGTGGTACGTTGCTTTAATTTCCTACTGCAGTGGGAGAAAAAAAAAAGTGACAATAACATCCCAAGTTTCCTGTGCTTTATAGATGGTGTAATCTGAACATTGTGTATTTTCCGAGCCTAAGGTGGCACCTGAGCATTTCATTTTGGTGTCCAAATATGTTTCTGGCAAGTGAGCTCTTCTATCCAGCTTCTCTGTGTCTGTGCTTAGTAGTGATTCATTACATTCTCAGGGCTGCTCTTCAGTGTCATCTTTCATGATTCTATTCTTGTATGAATTTTGGTGGCAAGTATGGAATTTCTGAGTTTGGGCAGGTTTGGGGTTTTTTTTGTGTGTGTGGAATGGCTATCAGCAGGATCAGAGTTGCAATCTCTGTAGGTTAAACAATGTCTCTGAATTCTGCTGAGGACTAGGACAGTTTCATATATGACTTTTAAACTGTTGCTGAGGATTTTTGTGCATTTTTGACTTATGTCAACTTGTTCTTCCGAACAAGGCAAAACTTGTTCTTAGACATGTTGTTATGATATGATATGAACTTGTTCTTAGACATGTTGTTATAATGAGTTAGATCCCATTTCCCAGTAGGTGATTTGAATGTTGTTTAGAAAAGAAATTCTCCTTTTATTAATCTCTTAGTTTACCTGACTCTTCTTTGATGTGGTTGCTGTTGAAGCAGGCCAGATTTTTAGCTAATGTGTCTGTTTTATCTCTGTTCAAACTGCTGAAAACAGTGGAAGCTTTCTATGCATCCTGCATCCTGTGATACCTGTCCTTCAGCTAATGTTTCTGTGACATTCTTCTTCAACACTTAATCATATCTGCCATTTGTTCTGCTGAAGAAATTTCACCTTCCCATCCCCCTGTCTGAAGTATTCCTGCTCTGCTCATAGAGCAGCAATTCCAGTAAAGTGTTCTGCTTTATCTCTATTTTTGAGCATATTTGAAAGCCTTGTTAGGTAAAGGAGAAATATTTTGGAGTATCATGATTTTCATAGTAACAGGTGTAGACACTGCCAGTAGTTTTACTTTATGCATGCGCGGGTTTTTGTGAGTGATGTGAAAATCAAAGATAATTCATATTTTAGCACCTTAAATTTCTGGATTATCCCTATACAGTGGTAATTTATAATGTAATTAACATTCTGATAACCATGGTCAAAATACTAGACTTTCACTTTGTCACCAATGCTCCCTCTGTTGTAAGAAATCCTTTTGTAAGTGATACATCCATATTATTATCCATAGATATGGACAGGTTGGAAAATTGTTAATAGGACTTAAATGTCACCAGGAGAATGGGAGGGTGGATCTAGTGCCTGTCCTTCTGGATAAGTCAAAAACATAAGAACTGAAAACTTAATTGCATACACATAGTAATGGTGATGTGTCAGTTGTTTGTCCAGTGGCTGACTTTTTCTCTCTTCATCCATATGAAGTGCTGTCTCAGTGGAACTATCAGCTGTGAGCCCAATATGAGTCAAGGAGTAGTTCCTTTTACAAAGATTAGTAATAGCAAAATTTGAGTAACCCAAAGTAAAGGTAGCACTGCTCTGAACTTTTTCTTTCCTTTTTTTTTTTTTTCTTTTCTGCATGTATATGTATTTGGGTATTAGTTAGGTGCTTCTGTCTTAACAGTTTGGGCATAAAGACCTCTTACAAGCTAAGGAACAAGGCTTCTGTGTTGGGTTTTTTTGCACATTTCTACTATTCTCTCCAACTAGCCAGCTCACTGAAAAGCCAAAATCTTGTATTTGGCTTGAAAGCTGTTTATATCTAACCCAGCTGATGTATCACTAAAGGGAAAAGTATTCAGAGAAGCATGAAAAGATTCAGTAGGATTAAATAACAAAGCATAAGGATTTGTTCCATGAGGGAGCAGCCTTTGAAAGCTAAAAGCAAGCTAAAGAAAGAGGCATTAATTGTGGGAATTTAATGTAAAATGGGAATCAGAAAAGACAATTTGTCAAATCCTTTCAGCTACTGAAAGCATCAAACCAGGGTCTCAGGTTTACAAGTTATCAAGTGTAAGAAGAGCTGGAAAAGAAGCCCATTAGGGATAAAGTAAAATTTTTTAAATGGCTGTTACGTACCTGCTCACAAAGCTGAGTGTAAAAAGAGTCTATTCTCTCCTGCCCTTGAAGGATGGTTTTAGACACATTTTGCCAGAATTGTTGGTTATTTAAGGTGGCATGAATAACATCTGAGAGTGAGCCAGAGTTGAAGTCAGTATCCATGTGGCTCTATAAATAAAGAAGGTTGCATACAGGGCCTTGCTGAATGCTGGCTTGTCTGTTAACTGGAAGGGCTAACTCTCACCAGCTTAATTCCAGTTTTATTCCTTCAAGTGCTTGATTGTTCAAAACCTAACCAAAGCAGAACGCCTGCTACTTTGCTACTTTCTTTTTGGATTTCTCCTTTCCTGTTTACTGATTGCTTCCAGAGCTTCATGTCAAGCTTGATGAAAACTATTATTAAAACAAAATAATCCTTGCTTTTGTAGTCATTTGCTTAATTTCACTTGGGAAATCTGCACACAACTATATCTCACAATAACGAGTTACTCCGGAAGGATCCTTTTTTGTCCTCTGAAAATCCTTTTGCCTCTGAACATGAGAGGAATAAACAAAGACTGCAATAAGCTCTAAAATGCCAACTGTGGGCCTCACCATGTGCACCTTGGTAATCCACAGCACGCTTACACAGACTGTGCATGTCCTTTCCATGGAAACAGGAATGAGGGTGCAGAGAATGGGAATGCCTAGATCTCCTCCTGACATTTAATCATGACAAATCTGCAAAGTAATTGTGAAATATGCAACTTTATTGTTTGGTCTCACTGACTGTCGCGTTTTCTGCTTTTTCTACAAGTGGACTTTTTAATTTATTTTTTTTATTTCCTATAATTTTTAAAATTACAAAAGCTAGTCTACTATTTGCACTGAGTAATACTTCAAACCTTTCATTTGCTGATGCAGATCCAGTAGGATCTTTCAGAAAGAATGGTTTAACCCGAGTTTTCCGGTGAAAATACCTTTGGCCAATAGTTTCTATTTCCACAATTGCTCCAAGAGGATGTATTTGATGCTTTCCTATCTATCTGAAGCTGAATAAAAAGTACCTATTTACAGTTACAAGACTTACCTGAACATGCAAATTTTCTGCCAGGTGCTTTGAGGGAACTAAAATTGTGTTCCTTCAAGTAACCCATTTCAAAGTAGTTAACCAAACTGTTATTTGTAATTTTCAGTACTCAAAGTGTCTTTTTGAAAAGATACTGTACCTAATAACTGAAATAATTCTAACTCCTTCCTCAGACTTCCTGGGAGAAGACATAGGCAAGGGAGTTTTCATATTTAAGGAAATTTTTCTACAAGCCTTTTATGACATCCATTTATTTCTATGCAACTTTCATGGTATTCTTCTTATCTTCAATAAGAAGAATACTTTGTGACCAATTTTCTAGTCTTTTTCTCTTACTCTGTGTATATAAGCCACCAGAAAGAGTGGAATTTATTTGTCCCACATTTGTAGATAAACTTGCTTAAAGAAACTGAACAGTGTCACTCAAATTTAAATTAGACTGTTCACCATTCTTTCTTCCATGCTTATGTACTCTTCACTTAATTTTTTTGGAATAGCAGGGAAATTGCAGGTCAAAAGAAAGCTAATCAAAGATCTTCTACAAAAAAGGTGAATATAATAATTTAGTTACCAAGGTCTGTTGATCTGATAATTCCCAGGCAAAACAGTAGAAAAAGCAAAGCTGTAAGTGTAAAGTATATGGAAGGACAGGATTATAATTAATGTAAATCACTGATGGTTAATGAAAAAAAAATCCTGTCAAAGAGACCCTGACATGCTAGCTTTACTATTTTGGAGGTTACAAGAAGTACACTATCAAGCCTATCTTGCTCATTGAAAACTGAAGTTGATGTTATTTCCTGTATGCCAGGCAAACACAGTGGTAGTTTCAGCACTGTTCAGCATTCAACTGTGTTCAGCTCATACCTATGACTTACCTACTGTAGCTTTTTTTGTACCTGTCCTATATGTGTGATAACTTCCCAAAAAGTACTTCGTTGTGGCTGTTTAGATCAGTACTGGCCCAGGCTGTAAGCAGCTCCTTCTGTGTCCACTATGAAAAGATCCTCAGAAAATACCAGTGACTGACTATTTGAAGGCAAATGTCTGTTTTTCCCTTTTTTGCTTTGTCTCTGCAATGGTTTGCAATATTTGTGAGTGCTCCCTTACCTTTCTGTCTCTTCCCTGACTACCACCTCCTCCCTCACCTGCCCTGCCAAGAAATAAAAGCAAGAGGGAAGTTTTTCCTACAGCAGAGAGTAGAAACAGAATTCAGAAGTGCTCAAAAGAGCTCTGAATATCTGGAGAGCTATATGATGTCATACAGCTTCTGTTTTGTACCAGTCGGAAAGAATTATTTTCCTAGTGATAGCTTACCTTGACGCAAATCTTTCTTTAGAAATAAAACTCTGAAACCAAATAAATACATACTAAGTCCACTTGTTCAAAAGTGTTGGTACTCGGAGTATATAAATATAGCAAATTTCTCAACAGTATCTTAAAAATACCTCTTCAAAAGGTTCACTAAGAATGTTTGTTAGATGAACTCAAAGGCAGCACAAAGCAAATTAAGAGTTCTCCCAGACCATCTTAAAGACATGCACAACTAGTGCAGTTTTGTCTGTTTACATACAATGCATCTGTGATCCTGTTCATAGCAAACTTACGTATTAAATCCACAAAAATGCTCCCTTCTCTTGCTGTAAAACTGTCAAACAGTTGAAACACTGAAACTGGACATCTCTGTTTTTTTCCGCATGACTCATCACTGTTGCCTCATTTAAATGTTTTGCACCTCATTAATTTTTTGTCATTATTTTGTGTGTCTTGGTGCTTTCTACTTTGTTTGTACTGGACAACAAGAACTTTGTTTTATTTGTCTTTTTGCATTTTAAACATTGGTACAGGATGTTCTCCATTACAGCTCCTTGTTCCATCTATAACAGGGTAAGATTCTTCCAGACATCAGCATGTTGCCTAAAAATCAAGGGAGTGGTTTAATGTCCCATGCTCTTCCCTTCTCCTCTTCTAGGAGATACAACAAAATTGTGGCTGTTGGGAAAACAGAAGACTGCCAGCTGTGCCTTATGCATATTACCTTGTAGCATGAAGAGAATCTCTCGTATGTATCTGTTGCAGCCAGAGCATGCTGACTTGGTCTTTCAGATCAGTTATTGAAAGTGGCATATGAAACACAAGATGAAGAAATGCAAGGAAAAAGCTCACCAATTGTAATGAACAAGATCTTCTAAGGAGTCTCTGAGGAGCAGCTTAAAAAACACCAAAACACCAAAAAAAACCCACTAGAAGAAACCTAAACACCAAACAAAAAGTTCCCAAGCCCTCCCAATTTAGAAAGTACCTATTTTGCAGTGCTGTGGCCAGAACACTATATGAGACTTGCTGTTGCAGAATCCTTTGTTTTCAGCCTCTACCAGTTCCAGATCACTCTATGTTTGTATCCCTCCACTTTCTTTGTTTTCTCTCTAAAAGCAAATATGAAGGTCATTTCTGGGCTCAGTCCATATGTCTGAGTGATTGTTTCGTACTGTACATCTACTGCTTTTTTTTCCTAGCTTCCTTCACAAATTCCTAGTTTGAAAACAAAGGTTTTGAAAGTTCATAATTGCAATATACTAATGAGGAAACCTCTCTGCAGAACTGTATAGTTAAGCTATTTTTTTTCCAGATGCTGTTAACAGATATCATTTCCTGTTCTGTTTTTTTTTTTTTGTTTACTACTTCAAAAATTATTTTAAAAATAAAACCTTATTTCATTGCCTGCTTGCCCATTGTCTTCCAAGGGCTCATTTGTGGGCCAGTTTACAAAGGAGATTATCATTCTGCCTTCTGTACTATGCTACTGAGCTTGTAGGTATAGTTTATATGTATGACTTTATTAGATAGTATATGTATTAAAAACCAGCTGCCTAACAGCCTTTAAGCTATCATCAAGCTGAAGGCCAGAGAATGCGGGTTCTTGCAAGTTTAGGAGTTAAGTATGCATATCCTCATCTTCTCTTGAGAAATTGCATATTTTTGTCTGTGTTGGTAGAATCTGATGAGAATTCAGCCAGTGAAAATTCTCCAGTAAAGTTAATTAAGGCTGGTATCCTGAGAACACTTTGCATTAATTTTGTATTAGATTATACTTCCAGTTTCTGCAACCTTAATTAATCAAACCTTAATGCTTACTCAATCTCTAACACAGTTTGGGGCTTAAAAATATCAAGGGGTATGTTCCTAATTAAATACTGTTATGTGGGAGAGGAGGGATAGGTAGATATTGGTCCCCTTTTCTAAAGGGGAAATAGATTCTGAGCAGAAGGCAGAGAAAGATGAAAAGGGCAGCTGGTCCTTCAGGACAAGAAATGGCAGTAGAAGAGAGGCAGCAAAGTAATTAACAGGTCTTCACATGAGAGGGTAGTCTTTACTGTGCCTAATTACACAGACGGTAATTTAAAACATGCTGTCTTGTCTCACAGTTGGATCAATCAGAGCCTGGCTCATGCAGGCAGCCTCCTGGAGTCTCAGGCCTGTAAGCAGAAGTCCAGGTAGTCTTTGCGTGAGGCCACAAGCTGAGAGGACAGGTTTCTTGTGAAGAGTTAGAACTCTCATCCTTTGTGGATTAATGTTGTAGTTAATCCTTTGCTGATCAATGGCCTGTAATTTTTTACTGTACCAGGATACAAACGAGTATCAACTTCAGTCTCAACCTGGGCTCCAGTAAGCAGAAAGCTAAAATATGATTTTACTAACACTGTGCAGATGTGTGATTAACCAGAAAAAGTTTAGTTACTTTTACTATATGTCAGGAATGAGCAAGTCTAGAGCAGGCTCTATTAATGTGAGGGAATCAACTTGCTAGGCCACAGTTGTATGTCTAAGTTGAGGGCTGTATTTTAACTATTACATGATAACACTTTTTACACTCTAATCATGGATTAACCAATGTTCCTGTGCCCTTCACTTCTCTGGTGCTTTTAATGAGACTGGACTCTTGAGCCAAGAAAATATCTGGGAACTGCATATAGCCTTTAGGAAACTGAATTCAAGATTCTAATCTTTCATATTTTACTTAAAAGCACTAAGTATCTAGAACTGCTGGACAGACTCTTTGTATTTGCATAGCTTTGTATTTTTCTCATCTAAGATCTGGTAACGAAGACTCTCTGAGCAGCTACAACAGGCATATATTGTCATGCCTACTCAAGTTTAGTGGTGGCTACAAAAAACATGAGGTTAGAGCACATGATGTACAAGCAGGAACTGCAGGAAATGGGTTTGTCCATCATGAAAAGGACACTGCAGGATGAAAGAACACTACCCAAGGACGCATTGTGGAGATGTTACAGGCTTTTCTTGGAGTTCTGCAACAAAAGGATAAGTGACAATGGTCACAAGTTGCAGTAAGGGAAATTCCAGGTAGATGGAAGGAAAATCTTTCACTTAAAAAGCGGTTTAGCTCTGGTACTGCTTGGTAAAAGTGCCTGGGGAACCTCCAGCCTTGGAGACACTCTAAATTCTTCTGAAGTCCCTGAGCAACCAGACTGAAATTTGAGGTTAGCCTACCTAACCTCAAGTGGTTGTTGGACTTAATGGCCTCCAGATATCCGTTCCTAAGTTTTTCTGTGATTCAAAGAGTGGTGGTTTACTAGGTGTGCCCATACAGACCTATCAGTCCCGACTCAGGATCTGAGTTTAACTCAAAACCCTGTGTGGAGGTAGGGAAGAAGTGAATCTCACTGCTCATCTTCCACATAATAGCTTCATTCTAAGGAAGGAGAAGACTTGGAGTCCAGACTGTCCTCAGTCTCAAGGAACCCAGACAGAACCACCAGCATAATAGGTATGTTGAAACTGGTTTAAGAGTTACAAGCACAATTGTTTTCCTTCTGGTCCTTTTGCAGATGAGGATGCCTGACTCTGTAGTCTTGTGATTTGTATGCTGAAGAGCAGGAAACCACTTCTGGATCATGCTCCTTAGATTAAGTGCATTGATATTAATGGTCTCTGTAGTAAAATACAGGAGCAGTTCTGGAAGTCCTCTTCACTTTTGTTGTTACCCTTAGGACAAGTTTTTCCATCACACAGTGTCATTTTACAGGAGTAAGCTGATCTAAGATCATGTGAGTGACATTGTTTCAGTTACATCTGAGATCCCCAAATGCAGGGGAGCAGTGCTCAAGTGCTGAGATGAAGTGGGTCTCAAACTCTATGTGTAGAAAAGAGTGGTGGAAAGCTGCTTTTCCCCTGAACCTGCAAGACATCACCACGTTCTTTTTCTTTGAAGAGATGACTTCTGATTTCCATATGCTGCCACATGTGAAGTTCTTACTAAGACAATGAGACATGAACAAAATAAGCAATTCCATATTTAGGTGTTAATGACTTTGTCATTGTTTAATGTACCTTACTCTGGTTCAGAAAAACATAGATATGTGGCAACAGGCCTTGCAAACTAAATTTATCCTTCTATAAAATCCACCCACGCAGAAGATATTCAAGAAAAGCTCCATCACATGCTGAAATCTGTGAAACATAAAAGAACCCTGGGAAGTAAATTAATTTAAATTAATAACACTATATAGTTCATATTGTACTGGGAGGGAATGACATAAGAAACCACAGATAACCCAGAAAATCCATTAAAGACTGTAGAATTTCAAGACCATTTGGGGGGTGTTTTTTGTGTTTTGGTTTTTGGTTCATTTTTAATTGTGTGTATTGACATTATTCTAGGAGACCCTGTAGCTTCTTCTCCTGAAGTGTATTCACTTTAAACAACTGCCAAAGTCTTTCTGTACAGACCTCTTATGGAAAGCTAGTGAAAAAATACTCATTCTGAATCAATAAAACAGTTATTTTTTGATTCTCAATAAAAAAGGAGTGTATTTGGTAGTAATGTTGCTAGTGGCATAACATGAAGTAATCGCTTTGTATGGAGCACAGGGTGTTTTTTTATTTCTGCATGCTGCACTATTATAGTTTATACTTTTTTTTTTTTTTTTCTATTCATAAAGCTTGCTTTCTTATAACAAAGAAGTATCTTACTATAAAAATGTATCTTCTAAATTCTGATCTATTTGGTGTTAACCATGATCAGCACAATATTTTCCAGTCTTCTTCAATGCAAATAAAAATACCCTTGTGACATGTTTCTGTTCGTGGTATGTTTCTGGCATGAAAAATATACTCAACCTTATAATGGCATAATGAGAGTAATTTTCTTAATGAAACATGAGAGCTGACCTGAAGTACTTATTCTTCTAGATGTACCTCATCAGGATTGTTTCTAAGAACCTTTTTATCTAATATCAGGCATGGTTCTGTCTCTGGACCTCCTCTGCTCTATTACTGTTGTTTTAGAGTGCCTAAGATTAGTAGGAATAATGCAGAAAAAAAGAACATAATGTGAAGCTGAAAAGAGCAAAAATTATCTGAGTCTCATATGGTTTTGTTTTAAAGGACTTGGTTATTACTGTTGTAACATCTAAAAGACATGAGGCTGTGCTGCTTCCTTAAAACTTCATGCAGTAACATTAGAGCTCAATGGAACCTTTGATTACCTGCCTAATAATCAGACTAAACCAGTTTGCCTTTGTTGGCAGTGTAATCATAATCTGTACTTAATTAAATTACAGGTGGTGATTTGTTTTGTTTAGCTTTTCTGGGTTATTTTTTCTTCAAGTTGTCATTTAACCAGAAAGTTAACTGAAATTGTTCCAACTAAATGTCATTGGGTAAGAAGCATTTGTTTGGTCTTCTGTCTCATGAGTGGAAGAGGTATGCTTGTGGTTCATGGAATTATGGAGGGTTGGTTTGATTTTTTTAATGCTAAACAACCCCATTTGTTTCTGCATATATTCCTAGAGCAAATGTGGGGAATGCCTTTTCTTGTTCTACTGTTTTTATTATGAGGATGGTGTAGCGATTTATTCTTGTCTTCATATAATATCCTCTTTTGATTGTCAGACTCAGAGAATCTGTGCACATTTACATGTTCTCAGCAGTCCAGTTGTATTTTTATTAAGTAAAGAAAAAAAATCCTTCAGTATTTATTTTCTATGGGGAAATTTTGATTTAGTTTGATATTACTTTCTGTTGAATCCATTAACTTTTGAAGTCTCTTAAATGGCATCCTGAAGTAGGCCAAACAAGAGGAGAACTTAGGAAAAATAGCTTTAATGAACCTAAGAATCATCATATTATGTATTGTGAAAGATGTGGAGTTTCAGGCAATAACCAAGTTTGCTTCATTTGGCATACGAGTCAAATGGCTAAAATTTGTAGTGATTCCCAAAAAACATCTTGTCACATGTAGATCACTGCTGTCTGGTTACAAATGTGTTAATCCTGTAATGACATAATGAAAAATGGCTTTGTGGAAAGGAGGGGACACATGTCAAGACATGTGGATTCAGCAGTGCTTCACCCAGGAATGTAGAATCCAGAGTTTGTGAGTCTTCACCCAAAAGTCACCTCTGGGGAAGTAGTTTTCTATTGAAGTTAGCCTTCCAGATTCTTCATATATATTTTTTTACTTTCAATGCTTTGCATGTTTAAATTTTTATATTTCTTAATTTGTAACATTAATGTTTTTAATTTAATTGATTTTAATGTTTGAGTGCTAACATTTTAATAATACTCGCAGGGGGTTGAGCAAGAAAAGGGGCAACATACAAAAGGGAGAAAATATTGCGTGGTTCTGAAAGTTGTACTTTAAAGATATTCCCAAGAAAGGGTTAACAAGCAAATTACTTGGAGTGGTGGGGGGATAGACACATTTTGTGAAGAAAAATTTAAAAGACTTTGAGGCTGAGCATGGTATAGTTAAGATGTGTCTTACCAGAATGTTATTTCATTCTGACTGCTGAAAAGCTGTTTTGAACTGAAGATACATTGCCTTTCCATTTTTAGCTTGGCTCTGAATTCATTGGAGTCTGAGGAAAACAAATATGGAATGTTATCTATTGTGCAAATATCAGTGCTATTTGTTTGAAAATACTGCTGGTGTTTCTGCTGGATCATGAGGAGGATGTAGATATAAGGTATGTGGTAGGGATGGAAAATTTTGTTAAAGGGGAGGCTAGAAAAGATAATTCTTTGTGGTTGAGATAGCAAATTTCAAATGTATTGAACTAAAAGTTAAAATTTACTTACCTAAAGGTTACCTGTGGAGTACATGTTCAGTGAAGCTTTTAATCCAGCTGTAAATAGGCAGGTTAGAAAGTGTGAGCATTAATTGGTTAGGAGTCGAAAAAATAATGCATACTTTCTCTCTCTCGCCCCTGGTATGTCTTCCCTTAATGTTTGTTACAGTCTGGGTGAACTTTTGACTGAGCTGAAATCTAAGTGGGGCTTTTCTTCAACAACGTTTGGTCTTGAAATTAGCATTTTATCTTCAAATTCCATGGGTGTTGTCCTACATTTCTATGTTACATTAAGTCAAATTTTCAGAAATTATAGAAGGGCTTGCATTTGCTAGTTTATTTCACTACTTAACCCTAAATACTTTTACAAAGGTTAGTTCATAATAATTTCTGAAGCAAGGATCTCTGTAGTATCCCATGTTGGTCACCTGAACCTTAAAATATGAGTCTTTATATGCTCTAATTATTCACCCAAACTCGGCATATGGGCAAGTGTTGTCTTTTTACCTATTGTTCTTTTGGAATGTTTACTTTGTGAACAAGCTAATCAATGCTTAGAGTAGACCCAAAACCAAACATGTTACCTCTTGCAGTGTGCTTGCATTCTTGGCACTTCTGGCTCTTCTGAGAGGCATTAGTTCAATTGAATAATATGGTGTGATCTTGAGGAAAACCTTGTACTTTAGTTTCTATAGTGAATGCTCTCTTGGAAGTAGCCGTTAAGTTTGAAAAGCTGGTATATACTTCTCTTTTACCTTTCTTGGTACAGAAACCTAAAAATGTCAAAGATAATCTTGTATTAATATTACTTAAAATAACAGAAAAGATTCATTGCCCTCTCTCATGTAAAACAGGGCCACATTCTTGGGGAAAAACACATTGTTTCTGGTGCTATAAAAGTCACAGCTACAGTGATCGTGAACACTGAGATTTTCTTGCTCTGTGATGGTACAAGCTGGTGAGTAGAGAATAGTGCCTTACTGTCTATCTCTCATGGTGTTAATGTGCTTACCCACATAGCCTTTGCTTGGAAAGAAGCTGCCTCCTATCAGCTGTGAGATACCAGGGATGAGATCCTCACATGTTTGTGATTTCTAAGTCTTCACATGAAGCAAAGTGACAGAAGGGCAGTCTCAGCAGTTAGGTGAGTTTAAGGAAGACACTGGGAAGCACATTAAGTACTTATGGTCATTTACAGCCACAGAGCATCTTCTGACAGATAAGAATTTTGTTGTTAGGTAACTCTGGGTGGTGAGGAGGCTTTAGGAGCAGCCTCTGTGAGGAAAGGTCAGGGCTGCCCCGTGCTGGACACAGATAAGATCAGCTCCATGGATTTACTGCAGGATACAGCTGAGCCCCTCGGCCAGGACAGTGATGTCTCTGGGAAAATATATTTAAGCAAGGGAATTAAAAAAAACAAACCACATAGGTAGAGGAGAATCAAACAAAGATAGTGCAAAACAGCGCAGAGAACACAAAGGTTGAAGGAAAAGGAAGAAGTGGATGTGTTGCTCCAGGCACTGGAGCACAGATTCCACCGCAGCCCCTGGAGGAGACCACAGTGGAGTGGGTGTAGAAGTAGGTATTTATTTACCTGCCAGTGTGTGCCAGACCAGAGCTCCCTGGTGTTTCCTCCAGCCCACACTGGAGCATGTGGGAACAGCCCATAGGAAGGACCATGCTGGAGCAGGGGGAAAGCATGAGGAGAAAGAAGCAGCAGAGAAGAACTGTTAGGGAGTGATGTGACTGCACATTCCATTCCCCATCCCCTTGGACAGCTGGGGAAGGACCAGAGCAATCACAAATTGCAGCAGTAAAGCTGAGCCTGGGCTAAGGTGGGGTGAAGCTGAAGGTAGGGGACTGATGTGGAGGGAAGGTGTTGTTTTAACTTGTCTTGTTTCTCACTATCCAAACCTGGCAGTAAGTTTGTTTTCCCCAAGTCAAGGCTGTTTTGCTGATAATTAGTACAATATCTCCCTATTTTTTATTACAACCCACTGGTTCTCACTCTTTCATCTTACCATTTCATCCTTATGCCCCTGTTGAGGGGAATGAGAGAGCAGGGTGAACATCAGCCAAGGTCAACCCACAAGTGGTTCTTTAAAGCTAATTATTTTACACATAGGTAGGCAGATATTTGAGCTGTAAGGCAGTTCTCTCAACAGTTTATGGGAAATCTACTAAATCTACTAATCCACTGCTAAATCTGTCTAGATGAAAGTAGTTATGCAGATGCTGTGAATATTTAATGATACCCATCTCAGCAGGTATGCATACATATATTTACATGGGTAGATGAAGTCATATTCAAAGTTCTCTAACCCTGAACACTCAAACTGTTGCATAGGAACATTACTGGTTTCTACCAGTTTTCTCTGGTGTTACGGTCCTTCATGTTTTTCTAGGTATAAAGGTGGACAGTTGTACTTGGGATAGAATAGAGGCTTACAGGTAGCTGTCAGCATCCCAAGATTTTTCCATGAGGAATGACAGCTATAAAATAAATAAAAATAAAATACATCTCATCTTTGTCAAGAGACACTTCAAGTTGATTTTTTTCCTGTTCAGTCTGAGGGTCCATTTGGGTTTGTTTTCATGCTCCTTCTTATTGTACTCTGCCCATATGTCTTTTCATTGGCTCCCAATGATTTGATTATTTTATTATCTTTATTGCTAAAGTTTAGCTTTTACTCAAACAAGGCACTTCCTTAGTGATTATGAGATGTGCCTCAGATTTTGAGCAACACTTTTTATATTTTTACCTTCTTCCTCTGAATTTATACCTGCAGTTTGCCTTTTATGGGGAATATGGTATCCAGGAATTCACATCTGTGGGTGATTCTTGCTCTTAAAAGGTTTTTCCCTGTGCCAGGATTTAAGAATTGGAAGTCTTAAGAAGTGTTCTGCCCACATACGCATTCTTACTGTAAGCAGACAGCTGGTACTTCCTTTCATTATCCACCAGCAGGTAGTAAAAAGTAGGAAATCTGCAATTTGCATGGCCCTGAAGCTCAAGTAAGATATTCAAATACAGATGGATTTGTGTAGTCTGACAACATGAATTCCTCTCAGGAATTTTTTGAGGGTTTTTGTTAGTTC
Source organism: Parus major (assembly GCF_001522545.3). NCBI lineage: Eukaryota > Metazoa > Chordata > Aves > Passeriformes > Paridae > Parus > Parus major. The sequence continues at coordinate 121,970,454 of NC_031769.1, forward strand.
TCCTGTTTCTGCTTATACCTGTGTGTTTACGCTCATAACCAGAAAACATGGCTTACACTTTATTGTATTTTATTGAGTCAGGAACTGTATGTTCAGATTCTTCTTAGGCTTTTCTTATATTTCTTACTGGTCAGCAACTTCTGTGAAAGGGAGAGTTACAAGGTAGAATTAAGAGCTTGAGTTGCAGGAAGTCTGTGTTTGGTTGGATATTTTTTCTTGGCATGGATATAAAATGTCTCCTGTATGTGGTTTTTAATAGGCTGTGTTTTAAAGTGATTTAGCAATTTTTTAGGGTTGGCTAAAATTAATGACCTGTGTGAGAGTCCAGAAAATTCTGCTTTGTCTATACGCTTCCATCACTGGCTTGTAAATTGCCCAAACTGGCATTTTTTTTTAATTAGATGAAGAATTGGGTCATTAGACAAATATGAGTTAAGTATTTAAGCTTTAATTTCACTTGAAACTGGGGCAAAGAGAAATATTTGACCAACAGGTTCAAAGCTGTAGCAGTGATTTTAAGTAGTTGTGGTTTGCAGAATTTGTATGTTCCTCAATTGTGTTTGGGTATTGTGTTTGGCAGGGTACCTGGGTTTGCATCTACAAATGCATCTTAAATCTGAGTATCATGAACAGATTGTGTAATGCAGCACAATTGCTTATTAAATATTAGTATATTCTAATATATATAATTAAATATTAGTATATGCAAGCCCTTTTTTTTTTTCCTAGTTTCCATCTTGTTCCAGCACATGGAAACTTGTCAGAAAAGTACTCTATAGTGCATAGTTTTCAAAACAAAGTGTATAGAATGATTGTAGGTGATAAAAGATTATTTAGCAAGAGAGTTGTAGTTTCTCTTGCTTATTTCCTCTTGTTTAATAAGATTCTTTTTTAAACGTGGACATGCAAAAGAGTTTGCTAAGGTTTCTATCTTCAAGCATATTGTGGCAAATATAAGGGATTTATTTTGGCTAGGTTAGAAATTATTTGGCCTGTCTTTGAAATGCCCATAAATACTGCAAAGTATAAAATACAAACTGCACATAATAACAGATTTCACCATTATAGATTTCTTTCTTAATGCTTTCTTCTCCTCCACCTGATTCTGGGTAATTTTTGAGGTTTCAAACTGGTTATTTGCCACAAAGGAGATCCTTCCAAATGTTGCTTCTCTTCGTATCTTGATCTCTTTGCTTTTAAAACAGTATTGTTACAGATTAGAGTCTGAGCTGTACTACTTATGTGGTTTTAAAGAATAGAGACTTGAAGTCTGGGAGAGTCCCACTCACTAAACCTTGCTGACTCATATTCTTGGATAGCTTGGCTATTATGCATGTATATGGTTATGCATATGAATATGGAAAATTACCCCTTTAAGCCACCTCCTGCATTGGGTTTTGAGAAGCCTAGCACAGTCCACTCTGTTTAAGAAAAAGTCATCTTTAAGACTTAGGATCTTGCACACAGTATGAAATTGCTGCTCTCTTCCCCCTCTTCCTTTAAAAGACTGCAGGTGGACTTGCCTCTGCAGGGACCTTAATTTAAACCTTGCTCTTATTTTCTCTGGCTCTGACAAACATCTTTCTCTTTACCACAATTCCGGACTGTCACGCTGCTCTCTGTAGATGGAACTGCTGCTGAACATGCTAAGGTGAACAAGAGAGGAAAAAGAATAAGAGGTAAAATATAAAATATTTCCTTTCATTAAAATATTCTGTACTGTTAGACCTTTCTGTGATACCTCAGCCTGGTGTATTGTAAGATGTTTGGCCCTCTGGAATTAATCAATGCTTTTTTAGGACACTTGTGTTTATATTCCTTTATGTATTTTTACAGAGATTAATTAACTTAAGGCTCCCAATTATGCCAGCTATAAGAAAACATAACATATTTTTCCACTCTTGAAGCAGGAGCTTTGTACGAACGTTGTAACAAGAAAAATGCTGTTGAAGGCTGGAAAGATTGAAGGCTTCATGGGACAGTTTCTCAGGGGCTGCTTCAAGATACCTCAAAAAGCAAATGCACATCCAGTTTGTGGCATCCAGTTTGTGATTTAAAAAATTTGGAACCTTGTCCTAAAGAATTCTAGCAACTTATTTGATAATGAATTGTAATAAAGAATATTTGTATATGTGTTCATTCTGTTGAGATTATTAAATTTATAATAGACTTTATATAAAGAAGGTTTATTTTTCCTGAGTGGTGGGTGACATACTCTGTTAAACAGAGAACTTGTCCCTTGAATGAAGTAGAGTGAAATAAAGAACAGTTAAGAGTATTTTTTTCCTCTGATAAATATATGGCTCTCATACACAGGAATAACATCTGGCAAAAATATAGGAATATTAGCGATATTTACCTCCCTGTGAAAATGCAGCAGGTATCTCTGGAATTTTGCAAGCAGTAACATTGTTTTTTTTTGTTCTTAAGTAGCTACCCATACTTCCCAGGTGACCACTATCTAACACTGTGGTAATATCAGTGGTCCATTATGAAGAATCTGTAAAGTATTCCTGCTGGAAACAAGTCTAAAAAAAGCACATTTGAGACAATTATTTCAGGAAGCCCTAAGTAGGCTATGCTGTTGCATAGCAACAGAGCCAGGCAGTCCTTTAGTCTCTAAAGTAGTCGGTGTACACATGGGAACAGAATGCAAAAATGATGGAAACCTTGAAAAATCTAAGGCTGAGAATAGGAGAAACCAAAGTGAAATGATATACAATATAAAATGTGAATCTGCTTTGTGAGGTATAAAAACTGAACTGCTTTTAAGTTAAAAAAACCTGAAATGTTGTTAGCCAAATTGTTCGCTTTTTTTTTTTTTGCAGCTTCTAGATAGTAATTAAAAGGCAGAATGTCTAATGGCTGAGAAAACTAATTCAAATGTAAAGTAGGTTTTAAATGCCTGCCACAGGACAAAAAAAAGGATAGGAAAGGCAGTTTGTTATTAACAAATCAAAAAGCCGACCAGATAAACCAGGAATGTGAATGTCTTTGTGCCACAATACATTAATCAGTATTTTATAAATTGCCTTTTCCATCCTGTATTTTTTTCTGTGCCAGGCGTTGAAAATATACTTTAGATGTCTCATGTTCACAGGTCTTCAGGCTAACCCAGTGGTATTTATCTTTGCAAATACTGAAAAATGTGATGTCATCGGATGTATTTTTGGAAACTCCACGCTTGCACGTGAAATGTGAGATCCTAACAGAAGCACATTATCCTATAGCAGTTTCATTTTTTCTGAGAGGTAATTGATTTTATTAAAGGCAAATAGGAACCAATATTTAGAAATAGATGGTTGTGTCTGATCTTGCTATCAAAAAAAGGCAAGTCCTTTCCTTTCAGTACAGTGTTTGCTACTGCCCAAGAAGAAACAGTAATAAGCTCAAGCTCTTCTGTTCTGGATGCTGCAACACATACTTTCTTGATGAGTCATGCCTGCATGATTTTGAAAGGTAGTCACATGCAAACAGTTGAGCTACTTCACCAGAAATTGCTGAAAAGATATGTAATACAACAAATGCTGCTTCTGTTTAGCATCTTACATTGCCCTAAAGATTTGAGGAAAATGCCTTGGAGGGGGGACAGCTGTTTGTTTTAACAATAAGGAAGGGTTCATGGACAGCTTAACTGTATAGCATTTAGATAGCTTGAGTATTTACCCAGACTACACATTGTAAAATGAAAACATTTTTCTGAAAACATTGAAGAATCGTAGCAAATAGGTGTGGAAGAAACCTTATGAAACTGTTGGTGCATCCTCCTGTTAAAGATGCTGTCATGATACTGTTATCTAGACATTTTCTATTTGCTGTTCTAACTGTATGCTTTCCCTATCAAAGGCTTTTGTTACCTGCAAACGGTTGTTGTAGGTGCTGTAAACATATCAGTCAAATTGACAGAATGCAGAACATCACAAAATACAAACTTTGGCTAACTTGGGAATGGGAGCTACCCATTGCAATGGAGGAGCCAAGCCCTGCATTCAAATCAGTGGCCCTGTCTGAAGTCCCTGAGTCAAGTTATCCCACCGGGAGCTTTTTGGTAGAGCAGCTGGAAGAGTCCACCACAGTCTTCCTTTTTGGTTGTAAACTGGTTTCTCTAAATGAGCTCTGCAATTATCTAAGGCAATTGCTGTTTCTTCCTTATCTCCATATGCTCTTTTCTTCCTTTTTGGTCTTGTTCTGCAGACAGACTACCCTTTCTGGATGGTACCTCCCCACCTGAAATCTGATTCTTCACATCCATATCATGTTTTTATAATGCCGTCATATTCCCCTAGCCCAGCACATGCATAGATAAGTCCTGGCAGTGCTAGTTAATATCCTCTTGCTAGCCATTACCTTTACTGATACTTTAAAACAATGAAGAGCAAGCTCTTTCCCATTGCATAACAAATTTTGCATCAGAAAATATTTTACCAGAGTGGGCATAAGTCAGTATAGAAGAGATGGGCTACATTTCTTGGCTTATAACAAAGAGCATGAATCTTCATGTTCATTTCATGGTTTGCTGTTAGGAATTGCAACAACTAAAATGAATTGCTTAGGAATGTTTAGCCATTCAAATCTATAGTTCAGCTGAGTATTTGAGCCCTTATAAATAAATGGAGGCTGCCTTGTGCTATGGAGCTATTTTTTGGAAAACACAGCTGGTTCCCATTTAAATGGAAAAGTGCACCACAATGTACTGCATACAGTCTTTGTGCCACTTCACGTTTGTTGGATTTTTTGGTTGTTTTTTGTTTTGTTTTGATGAGAATGGAGGCTTTTTCTTTTGGGATCCTTGTATGGAGGGTGGTTTGGGGTTTTTGTTTTACCTCAAAAGCCTTAGTAGTATCTAGCAAGATGTATAACTGCAAAGTAAAAAAAAAAAAAAAATACATATATATAGTGAGGGAAATAGATCTTACATGGATAAGAGTTTTATGAATGCTGAATTAGAAAATTCAATGGACAAAAATCCTTTTAGAGTAGGATTCACAGAATCATATGATACCAGGCCAGAAGGGGATTTCAAGGATCTTCTGCTCCAATCTCTCTTGGCAAAAGCATCTCTAGACAAGATGGCCCAGCACCCTGTTCAGCTGAATCTTACAGGTGTCCAATACTGGGGAATACACCACTTCTCTGGAGAGATTATTCCAATGGATGAGTGTTCTGATTGTGAATAATGTTCCTCTTGTGTCCAGCTGGAATCTCTCCAGTGATAACTTGTACTCATCACCCCTCTTTTTTTACATGTGATTCGTATAAAGGGAGTCTCTGTTTTCTTTCTAGCCACGCGTTAGATACTGAGAGATGGTGATAAGGTGTCCCCCAAAACCTTCTTTTCTCAAGGCTGAGCAAATACAGTTCTTATAATCTTATAGATCTCATTCTTATCCCCTTCCACAGCAATAAACTTCTGCCAAAAATTGGAAACCCGTTTCATAGAAAACCTTTTATTTGAGTGGCTTCCACATTACTGCCTATGTACCATTGATTGGAAGGCTCATACCTGTCTGTGGGTAATTCACAGAACTATCTTGCTATCAGACCTTCAGTTAAAAGTTTGCTAAACCTGTATTTTTTTTTTTCAGTGGAGAGTTGTGGCTCGTAGCAGTTTGGCCCAAAGTATTTGCAAGTTACTGATCATGACTGTTCAATATTTTGAGGCTTTTTCCCCCTGTGAAGCCATGTGTGGGCTGCTGTGTGTAGCAGTGACTAAAGGAGGCATGGCTATTACAAAAATAGTCACTACAGTGCTTATGTCAAGTTCTCTAAGGAACAGTCTCACCTAATGAGACCTGTGTTGATCAATACCTTTAAATCACTGGCTGTGAACGCTGGCACTGCTGACAGAAGCGTCTGAGAAAGCAAACTCGTTTACAGCATGAATCCTGAATTAAAGGCAAGGTTAGGAAGATACAGAGCTTCATGAGCAAAGCCCACACAAATTTCCCTCCCCCCTAATCCCCATCCCCTTTGCTAAACATCCTGATCCTTAGTAGGGATCAACTTCACATTTCTGCAGCAAGTCTTGTCTTTTCTGCATGGATTGTTTCCAAGCTGCCAGTCAGTTATGAATTCTCAATTGACTGGTCTTTTGCAGTTACCCAGCAATTGAGGAAGAGCCCATTTTTGCTGTTGAAGGGTGGGGTTTGTGTCTTCATCAGCTTATTTCATTTTACTGTTCTGTAAGAAGTGTTTCTGGATTGCCATATAAAGACCCCAATAAACAGACTTTCTCCAAAGGCTGTAACCAGTCCATTTGAACAAACTGCATTTGTTCAATGTAGTATTCTACCTGTGTTCCTTGGTTCAGAGCACCACAGCATTCTAAGGTGCTGCTCTCCTGGCCTCATCCTCCCAAAACCTTAAAACACCGACCTGCTTTCAGCTCAGATAAGATGCATGAATGCTCAGCAGGGCTGCCAGGTGTGTGTCACCTGAGGAGCTACAATGCTCTCATCTGGCCTTTATCTATCTCTGTGATTATAAGGTGCTTGCAATGGATTTAGCTGTTCATAGAGAGTATCAGAGTGTCCTGAAAAGTAGTGTTTTAACTTGCTCCTTCCCTTCACAAGCCAAGAGGTTCATTGACAAACTGCAAGTAAAAAGTCACACAGCAGTGGATGCCTTTTCTCACAAACACATGTTGCCTGCCATTACTATTCTTTAAGTTAGATAGTGAACAGTGATGGTAGATTCTAGGTCACCCTCTTTTGCTCCCGAACATAGTGTCCCTATGTAAATACTTAAATGTTGTGATTAGTTTATTTCACAGGGTGTTAATTTCAAAAATATCAAAACATTTATTGTTATTTTTTAATTAATCCCCAAACTATCAATGATATCTGCACTGTAACTTTCCAAAGAACCAAGATCTCTGTAGTATTGCTTCATTGGTTATATTTGCGCTTTTTTTTTTTTTCTCCTTTTCTTTCTAATTTGCTGCTGCTATTTCACTGCCCAGTTTTATGGAACAATGAAAGCTAAAACTAAATTTCTCAGCTCAGATTAAATGGTGGATGAAAGACCAAACTATGAAATTTGCCTGGGCAAGGACATGGTAAGAATTGTAACTATTTGGCTTTTAGTTCTGTAGATCTCTTTAGGAAAACTGCAACTTAGATACCATAGAAGGAAAACCTATTAACTGTCTTCATTCACTAACTCCTTGTATAGGTTGTGAGCTGAAGGATATCTGACTTCACAGTGCTTTTTTATGCAAATTTAAACAAGCTTATTTTTTTTTCTGAAAAAAATTTCAGATGGTGATTTTCTTTGTTCTGTTTTATTGTTTAGTCAGATGATTAAAAAATAAAATTTTAATTTCTATTAAGATCTTAGTAGTACTAGGATTGCTACATATAGAATATGCACCCTAAAAGTATGCTAATTGTCAAAGGTAAGTTACTGTTCTGCATTGCTGCTTTAAGGATCTGGTTACTTCAGAAACTTCAGACAGAAAAAACGAGATGATGGGTTTTCAAAGTGCAAATTAAAATACTATCCAGCTTGGTGTCTTGCATTGTTATTAATATTTTCTTTAATTTGCTTTCAAGAGTTAATGCTGTTTTCCTGTTCATCTGTGTCTGTGCAAAATCACATTGTTGTATAATACATTAGATACAACCTCTGTGGAAGAAAAATGCTGCTGTTAAATTGTTCCTCTGGTTTTACTTTCAGCTTAGAAGGCCATGCATAAGGTAGAAATCTAGGTAGAGGTTGCTGTGGAATAGATCTGTATGTTCACTGGAAAGAGCCCTGTAGCCCTGTCTCTAAGTTAAGGCTAGATTTGGAACCAAAATTTATTTTAAAAACATAATTATACACCTTCTCTAAATCAGACATGCTATTAAATGACAAATTCTCTTTTTCTTTTTTTTTTTTTTTTTTTTTTTCCCTTTTTTTTTTACTGACTTATCAAAATTACATTTAAATAATGTGCTGATCGTGATACAANTAAATCAGACATGCTATTAAATGACAAATTCTCTTTTTTTTTTTTTTTTTTTTTTTTTTTTGTTCCCTTGTGAAAGCTGAATATAGATAATTACATTTAAATAATGTGCTGATCGTGATACAACATTTAGCAGCCAAGGCCTGGGAGAGATTCATTAGAAAATCTCTTATTTGATGCTGCCATTAAGCATAGAGGGAGAAGGAGCAGGAGTGTACATTGAAGGACTGTACCTCTTAGCCTTACACTGATTTGCCAAGAAAATGGCAGCTCTCTTGTGCTTGCCAGCAGCGTGTGCCAAATTCATAGACAAGCTGTATGTATGTCAAGTGCCTGCTCCTGTTCTATCTCCCTTTTGAAATAAGAATGAGTACCAATTAGTACACGTACTTCAAATTCACTTGGGCTTCTTTTAGGTGTCTAGTCCCTTAAACAGACTTAAGTTCAGCAACCCTAGGTACCTCTAGCCCATGAGCAGTAGCGACACTGATTTTCAGTTCATGCTGGTATATCACGTATTTCCTGTAGTTTTCCTCCCAAACTCTTGAGAACAGTGGCACTGTGTAATGCTGGGTTTCACTGAATGATTATAGAACACAGTCAAATTTGGATTACATTTGTGAGTTCATTAGTAACTTTTTAGGATTTTTTTTTTTTCAGTTACAGAGATTTGACAGTTATCTTCAGAAACTTGTGAGATAACATTTGCAACATATAGCATGGAAATAGAAAATTTAACATAAATTGGATTGTAGAGTTAAAGGAGTATTCTAGTAAATTTCTGAATTACTGACTCTGTATCTGTTAAATTATAATCACATTATAGAATCAGTAAGGTTGGAAAAGACCTCTAAGATCATCAAGTCCAACCATTAACCAAACATCACCATGTTCACCACTAAAACATCTAATGCCCTAAGTGACATATCTACTTGTCCTTTGAACTTTTCCAGGAGTGGTGATTGACCACTTCCCTAGACAGCCTCTTCCAGTGCCTGATTGTCGCTAAAGGACACAAAATAATTCACACACACGGGTCTCAGTGTTAGAACAGGAAAGAAGAAAACTATTCTCTGACTCCAGTATTTCTAGATTCTCGACAATGACCAGGGATTGGATGATTAATTTACCGCCTTCCCAAGCACACTGGTCATGCAAAACATCCATCAAAAGATGTTTCTTAGAAGGAATGTGATAAACAACTTATGTTTATAGAACTTTCATGGGAAAGTAACTAAAACAATGAAAACATTATCAGAAGGCTTTAGTTTTCAGGGCAACACCTGACCACCCTTTCAGTGAAAAAAGTATTCCTAATAGCCAACATAAACCACGCTTGTGCAAGTTGAGACCATTTTCTCTCATCCTGTCACTTGTTACTTGGAAGAAGAGACCAACCCCTGCCTTCTACATCCTCCTTTCAGGCAGTTTACAGTGATATAGTCCCCCCTGAGCCTCCTTTTCTCCAGGCTAAATGCCCCCAGCTCCCGCAGCCATTCCTTCTAGGACTTGTGCTCCAGACTCTGTGCCAGCTTCATTCTCTGGACACGCTCCAGCACCTCGTTGTCCTTGTGTGAGGGGCCCAAAGCTGAACACAGGATTCGGGTGCTGCCTCACCAGTGCTGGGTACAGGGTGACAATCACTGCCCTGGTGTTGCTGGCCACAGTATTTCTGGTACAGGCCAGGATGCCATTGGCCTTCTTGGCCACCCCGGCACTCTTTGGACCATGTTCAGCAGATATTGACCAGCATCCCCTGGTCCTTTGCCGCTGAGCAGATTTTCAGCCACTTTTCCTCCAGCTTGTAGCATTGCATGGGGTTGTCCTGATGCAAGTTCAAGACCTAGCACTTGGCCTTGTTGAAGCCATGCTTGGCATCCTTCTCATTCTGCATTCCTTGGGTGCTTACTCTACCACTTATGTTTAATACAGAATATTCATTATCAATACGGCCATGTCTTGATAGACTGGCTAAAATCCAAGGTAACAACTCTACCATTCTCATCCTCTGTAATTTTTTCAGTATTTACAAATAATTTTCAGTACAACTTTATGTGAGGAGGGAGTTGGGAAGGGAAAGAGACAAAAGCCTAAGATACACACATTTCTAGACATTTGTGAAAGGAAGAATCTGAGGAAATAAAAGATGCTGTATGAAAATCCCCTGGGCTGTGATGCCAACTCTAACCCATTATCAGGCATAGTGACTCTGCATGGGAGGAAAGGTAAAGCCCAGCTGGGGGGAGAATTTCTGATGGCACAGTTATCAGTTACCAAGGAATCCAATCTTTCAACAGCAGGTTTCATTAATCGTTATTGTCTCAGAGCTTCTTTCTTCAGTTTGCTGGTTCAGTTGGCAGAAGCTGTGAGGTTTGCAGCCTTCTTGTTTCAGTTTAGTTCCATGTAGCAGAGTACCGGTTTTGCAACTTCTTGAAAAAATTAAATTTGTAGAGCTAGCAGGACTGTGACCACAATCTTTAATGCATGAGTACCTGTTAATGCAATCATTTGGGAAATTCAAATTATATTTCACAGAGTTGTTAGCAAATTACACTCCTTCCACAGAGACTGAAGGGGGAAAAAAAAAAGATTTTTTTTTTGAGTGAATGTTAATTCCTTAATGACTGGTTCAGTGAATAAGTACAAACTGCTGGGCGCTGAGCCATTCATTGGAAGGGGAGTTCTTGGGTGATGTCAGTGGAGTTCCATATTTATGCAGTAATGTCTCAGGATAATGCCAATACAAAACAGAATGGTATTTGATATTTAGGAGGAGACACAGATAGGAAAATTTGGAAGTGTCATAAATGTATGTTTGATAACATTCTTTTTTGATCAGAATGTTGTTAGTAATCCCATATTGAGCATACAGAAAATGAACATTTGAAAACAAGTTCTCTTTAAGCACATTTTTCCATGGCTTTATAACTTATTTCTTAGCTAAAACTAAAGAAGCTTGAGATTTCCCGTGGTGTTCTCCATTTATATGGAATGTTTCAAGAGCAGTATAATATTTCAGAAGCATATTCTGTGGAGTATGGTTTGTACATCCATGGAATATCTCATGGAGTATGATCTGGATTATTTTGCAAGTCTTACAGCCCTGCAGTTTGTTCCATCTCAGTCATAGTTTTCTCTGGTTATTCTGGGCTTGATGCACTCATATGTACCTTTTAAAGAAGAAAAGAAAACAACTCTGGGGTGGGGTTTTTTTTGTTTTTTTTTTCTTAAAAATAAATTAAAAATAAATTAATGTCTTCACGGGGGTGATAGCTGTGGTGACTTTGGACTGGTCCTACACTAATATGAAATCCAAGCCTGTATATTGATTACTTTCATGGTTTTCACTTCCTTTTCTACAAGTCAGTTGCAATAAAGAACATGCACAAATATTAGTGAATTCTGATTAAAATATTTTAGTCTCTGATTTTGGTGAATGCTCTTCAGTGAATGGGTCAGATAAGTCTGAAAACTTGTGCTGTTTTCTTATAAAAAACTGTCCTCATTGTTTCCCTTCACCTTTGCAAGTTACATGGTGCATTACTACACGGTTGATACATTTGGCATTGCAGTGTCTAAACATTGGGCAAAGAACAAATGGTAGACTTCTCACGTGCTTCAATATTCTTGCAGTGTTCCAATCAGAGGGCAGTTCAGAGGAAGAAATGCACGTGGTCTCATTCTCATAAAAGCTTTTGTTATTAAACAGGCACTGTGCTACTTTACGTGTGTCAGGCAGGCTTTCAGTCAGTGCTGACCTCTTTTCCCTCCCTAGGTGGTGGTGTTAGGTTTTGTGTTGTTGATTTGTTTTGGTTGTTGGTTTGTCAGAGTTTTTGTTTCTTTGTTGGTTTGGTTTTCTAAAGCTGTTTCCTGTATCACGGTGGTTGATCATAAGAGTAAAATTAGCCTGTCAGCCATTCAGTGTTTGGCATGGGACACCAATGCTTGATAGCAGTGAACTTCTTTTCAAGTCAGTCAGTCTTGCAATAATACTTGATGTAGTTATGTTTAGACTAAATAAAATAAGGTGTAGAACACTTTTCTTGGCTTCTCACACATCATATGTACACCCTCATACAGCTGACTGAATCTGGGGAGGTGAGGAATGGAATGAAGATAAGAAGTGAACAGGGTTTGTAAAGTTATTCAGAGGTGAGGGTGGAGAAGGATTGGCTATCTTTTTTGTATCTATTTTTAAAATAAAAAGTGTTTATTAAAAATTAGGGGTTTTGTCATTAATTTGAAGAAAGAAAGCTAAACCTTTTGCTGCTGTTAATGTTTGTGATGACTTCAAGAGCTGCTTCAGTGTCCAGCACCTGCAGTAGGAACTGATGAAAAAGATTAGTGCATTCTATGCAAATGTAAAGTTTTGGCTACTTTAGTAATAGCAGCTAAAGCTTCTCGCTGTAGGCAGCTGTGAGTTTCTGCCTGTGTGGCCATGTCCTCTGTCTGCAGTGTGCAAAACCAGAGAAATTCTGCTTAGGAATGGAGGAAGCATACAACTGTGGGGGTGCTGCTTTGGTTTAGTAGTTCTGTAGTGTTTCTTTTCTTTGGAGTACTCCTTCAGCAGAAAGCTTCCCTGATTCCTCTATTACATGGAAACAGAAAACATGGGGAAGGTATGGTTGCCTAGCATTTTGCAGGAAACCTTAGACACGTACACATGAAACTACAGTAAAAGCAATGTGATCAGCAAGAGAAAGTGTTCCTCCCCTATATTCTTCAACGTTTTATAAATTAAGAAAATAAAATTCTAATAGCTTAGATCTGTAGCATATATTGCAGCAGAGAGGCAAATCTTTCTCTTAAATGAGATTGAAATAGCATCTTGTATTCCTTGTATCTTTGTCAGATCTTGCATTAATGCATATCATCACATTATTCCATAATGACACAAGAAATAATTGTTTTCTAATGAAAAGAAGTTCTAGGTTTATACCTAGCTTACACGGCACTGCTTTCAAACCTCTGCATTCTAGTTTAGCTATTCTGCTTGCTCTGGTAGCACGTCTCTACTCATTTCAGAAGCATTATGGTAATGCATTTGCTTTAGGGAAACTGCCACACCAAAATAAATTAGTTGAGCTTGAAGAGGTCTGTATACAATGCCAAAACTAATACCAAGAGAAAAGAAAATATACAAAACATAACTGTGTCTGTGTATGAGCACAGGGTTCTGCGTCCAAAAGCATTATCGATTTGTACTTTCTTACTCGTTACATTCTTGCTTTTAGTAGAAAAGAACTTTGTTCCACCCCCTGCCTACCTCCTACATCTCAGCTAATATTAAAAGCAGAGACAACTCCATAAAGAAATTATGTTGCTGAGGTCATTGCTTTTATAAAGTACTCACTATCTCTTTATGAAGCATGGAAAATGAAGTTGGGTAAGATACTGTGCATACAGATGGCATAAAATTCACACAGTGTTTTTGCTTTCTACTTTGTTCCTTCTCTAATTTCTCAGAATTTTGAGATTGGCTAACCAGTGGAAGAAGATGCCTCAATCTACCCTGTAATAGGAACCTGCCATAAAGTCATCTGTTTTTATGGTGGTCTAAGTGATGATTTTTGTTTCTCTTTTTTCCTCCCATCCAGGTACTGCTATGTGGATATTTGTTAGCAATGACTGATGTGGAATCTACATATGCAGACTTTATTGCTTCAGGAAGAACAGGTAGAAGAAATGCGTTACATGACATCCTTGTGTCGTCTCCAGGCGGGAACTCTAGTGAACTAGCCTTAAAGTTATCAGAGCTTGATATAAACAAAACAGGTGAGTATGTTTTGAGCTTTTATTATATTTATTTCAAACTAAAATGACAACTAGTACACAACACATGGTTTATGTGCCCACATTGCTCCCTTGTCCCTCAGAAGGAGAATTTTTGTTTTTCTAATTAGCATGGGTTGCCTGCAATAAGAATCATGGATTTCATAATCAGAAAGGGTGGTTATTTGCAAGTACAAGATGTCACTGAAAAAAGAAAAGTTGTTCTGCAGTGAGTGCCTAGTGACAGGGTCCAAATCAGGATAAATTTTATGAAAAATTAAATATAAGGAAGTCTTTATTAAAACCCAAGTCTGCATAATATCCTTTAATGGAAGCTCTCTGATTTGAAGCCTGTAGAAGCCATGTGTCTGCTGAAAGGTTGTTGTGAAATTAACTTTTTCAACTGCCAAAGGGCAGAGCAATAGGAATGCACTATTGTTTGTTTTACCTGGATCTTTGTTTCTGAGTGAATTTTCTCTTCCTCTTTTCTGCTGATACTTGTCCTCCTTCTAAGGTGATAAACAGTAATGCAACCCTAAATCTTTAATACTACCAACGTTTTTAAATGTTTGTGCATATTCAGTTGAGAGTAAGGAGGGAGAGTGGACCTTACATGAAATAAAAATAGTAATGACTGACTATTTATTTTTATGTTAGATGAGTAGCAGCTGATTAATGGATCTTACAGATAGTCCTTTTCAGATGTTAGGGTTTTTCTTATTTTAATAATAGCAGAAGAAAATAAATGCAGCAAAGAAGAAACTGTTGATAAGCAGCTGCCCTGTTTGTGCACATACTTTTCTCAGAGATAAAGACGAGTTCTGAGAGGCAGTCTCTGACAGAACAATCACATATGGGCAGCATGGTGTTGAGGTGGTTGTAGTGCTGTTTTGAAGGAGGGCTGCTTTTTTTGGCTTTTGGACTAATGTACATCCTAAGTCATTCCTTTTGCAATTGCCTCTTTGGAACCTATAGACTCTAGATGCAATTCTAGCTGGGCAGGGCCCTTTAGTTTATTTCTATTTTTAAAAAAATGCTTTATAAGTATGTGTGTAGGTGTGTCTTTTTACTTTAGTGGGGACAGGTGTAAAATGTTGGAAAAATAGAAAGTAGGTGCCATCTGAAAGGCATAATGCCAACGTTCCTTTGTGCTTTAATTTTCTTCAGTCTCAGATTTACACTTATCAAAATTGGTTTTGATCTTGTCCATTTAGAAGATAAAAGCAGTCCCGATTTTTAAGTTAAACAGTGGAGTTTCTATAAGCCAGAAATGTGTTTTCAGGAGTCTCTTTAGTTCTTCTTGGTGATCCCTTTTAAAGCCCAGGTAACTTAATCAATGCAGAAAAGTATACAGAGCTGCTCATAAAATTGCTTTAGATAGTAGAAACACAGAAATGTCTCCATACTTCTTCAGAAGGTTATTCAGTTTCCATTAGATAAAATGAAAATACACTTAAATCCTGTATTATTAGTACAACTAGGGGCCAAGTTTAAAGCCTCCAAACCAAAATTACTGAAAAAGGCATTGTCTTACCTAGCATTCATGCAAGTATTAAGTGTATTATCACGTCATGTCATTCCAAATCGAGAGAGGCTAAAAAATATTTTGCATGTAAAATCCTAGTTCAGAATATATTAGTGCTTGTAGGATATTTGCAAGAATATATTAATGCTTGTAGGATGCATATGTGCATCACACCTGACAGGATTAAGAAGAAAACAAATGTTTGGCAGCTATATCTTATTTCTTTCAAGGTGCATGTCAAACAATTTATGCTAAGTACAACTTAATTATATAAATATAGACATCAAGTTTCGATTCTTTCATTTCTATTACAGCTGCATGCATTTTCTTACAAAACTGCAAGTGTGTTTGCTTTCAGCTGCATGGAGTAATGGCAGAGTAGGATAATGCAGATGTTGAAGGAAAAGAAAGGTGGTTATAAAAGATATTTAAATTAAACTACCCAAGCATATTTAGTACATTGACTTTGAAAAGCCTTCAGATACATTTTTCTCCTGTGGAAAAAAACAGAACAGCTTTTAACAGCGCTAGACTTGTTCAAAGACAATGTGTTTTTCTGTTACTCAATAGCTGATACCTGAAGTGAGTGTTGGTTAATCCCCTCATCAATGAGCCAACGACAGATAATCAAGAGTTTACTGCATAATTATGTGTAATAAGTATAATTACTGTGTGATATCCTCCCTTCAAAACAACTGTCCCAGTTTTCTTTGTCCATAGCAAGCTAACAACCTGCTATTATCTATGGAATGGATATATTTACCAAACCCCAAAATACAGGTTCCAAGGACTGTGTCAATACATTTTATCTAAATTGAGTAAAAGCAACACTGTGTACATCTGATAGATGGAAAACTGGAAGAGAATTCATAAGACAGAAGCAAAAGATTTTTAGCAGGGAAATCAACAGATAGCTCTTCTGCTCAACACTCTTAAGGTAACCAGTGCAATCCAAGAGACTTGGTCATCTTGCAGGTTGTAGCTAAATGATGAAGTGAGGGGAAAGTACAAGGAAGAATGAGGACGAGCCTCTGCAGATCTATCTCTAAAACAAACTGCTGTTTTTCTACGTGCTATAGAACACAGAAGTGAAAAGGACATTTCCTTGTAAAAGTTGTAGATGCTTGGTCCAAGCACCTACAAATAATGATGGTAATAGGGTGTTGAAGACATACAGAACTGGAATGAAGAACTAAAAAAAACACAGAAAACTCTATAAATTAGTGATTGAAAGTAATTGATTTTAGTCCATGGTAGAAATGTTTTGGGTGTAAGCAGGAGGAATAGTGATAGACACTGTAGTGTCAGTAATGTTACAGGAAGAAAATGGAGATAAAAGCTGCACATTAGCAGGACTGGTAACTGTAACCAGCTGACCAACTCACACAACTGTATTGTGGCTTAGAGTATTGTATTATTTAGTTTTGTTTCTTTTTTTAATACTGCCTGCTGGTTTGAAAATTATGTATAAAAATGACAATCTTGCACTTCAGGGTTTCTAGCCATCAGACTTTAAAGGAAGAATAGCAATGTGCTTTGCAGTGTTGAGGTTCTCAGAACTTAAAAGCAAATTTATCTCTGTAAGTATATTTTAAAGCCTTTAGTAGGAGAGCTCTGCCAGTAGAAAGAAAAAGCTGGTACCAGGATAGTGTATTATAGATTAAATGAATGTAGATTAGTCGGTTTTTTCAGCAAGTTTAGAAGAATCTTTCGAGAAGTGGTATATTAGAACCTTAGTGCTCTTTCCTTGGAACTCTGTACTCTATGTTTAAGGTAGTGAAAAATTTAGGGTTTTTGTCCAGGAGTGATTTTTCTTTTAAACACAAATTCCTTGAAAGAGTGTTTTTTACTCTTCAGTTTTGGGATTTTTTCCTATTATTTTTGTTGATATTTCCACAAAGCAAGTTTGGCTTGCTCACATAGTAGTAGTCAGAATAAATGTAGGGCAGAGCAGGCATAAAAGAAACAAAACCCTGAAATTACACTTACCACATCTTCTGCAGTATCAGAATAAATGTAGGAGGTTTGCAGAAAGTATCTGGACAAGTGGGGCAAAAGGGATTTCTGCCCAATAGTAAATAATCACACATAGTTCTGTCCTGATGGAATCCTTTCTAATTTGAGAGATGAAAGTGAAGAGTTTTCTGAGAAAATACCTTGCAAAACAATTGTGTATTTACTACTCAGCCCATAATGAACAGAGCAAACCTGTTTAATGGGTAATCAACTTTCCATGCAACTTTAAATCAGGTTGAATGTGATAATTCACAGTACCCTTTGAAGCATTTTCCTGCCTAAATACCCAGTGCATGCACAAAACACAGCTGTCATGTCTAAGCTGTTTGCAATGTTTTTTGCAAGGCAAAGAACTTTCTCCCCTACCAGCGTGCCCTTTCTTCTACACAGAAAAGAGAAGGCGTTTATGATGCTTATTTCTATAAACAGAAATAAATCTGCAGATGCACCATGTGATCTGAAATGAAGAAACAATAAATATCTGCATTGAGAGCCCTGACTTCATTCTAAAGATCTGTAGATTAAAATTAGGAGGCGCTGCTACATCTATCTAGACCTCCTTACAACCTAGCCATGGAATTTTCTTCCCGTAATTTATCAAACCATTTCATTACAAATTACTCAGAATCCTTGCAACATACAAGAGACGATGTATGTCTTAACATTATTCCTTGTTGTGTATCTATAGCTGATCAGTCCAGTGTTCAGGGACTTGTGTCTCACTTGCACTTACCTTCCTGTTGCCTGAACCTGTGGGGTCTTTAATTGTTATGTGAAATACAACGCTTTGCATGTAGATAGTAAACGCATTTGACAATGCTTTTCTTAGCCTTCTTTAGACAGACTGTGAGTTGTCTGCTCTGCTCACTGTGCCTCTGCAGGATGTGATCTGTTCCTCAGGTTGTTCTGTGGTTTGCAGTGAGACAGCTGGACTGAACTGCATGGACATGATGCTGAAAACGGATGCACAGAAGTAAAGCAGCTTTAACAAGCTATAGCTTTTATTGAAGTTGCATCTCTTTGTAGCAACCTCCGTTCAGATTGGTGCAATGGTTTTTTTTCTCTTATACTGTTACAGCATCATAGTGAATAAATTTTCAGCAATTACTGTTTTTGTTAAATTCATGATTTTTTAGCTACCTTTGCTATTTATTTAAAGTGATACTTGTGATTGCAGCTAGGAATTTGCATCTCAAGAGTCACTTTCTAAAACAAAGTTTAGCTATCTTAGTAGTGAAGAGTTTCATATTTCAGTTTCTTTTTACTTTGTTTTTGAAAATGATGGATGAACAATCAGGGTTCTCTTTATTTTAGGGTAGGTTTCTCATCCTTTTTTTCCTGTGTTATAGAAGGAGAAGGAGATGCACAACGAAACCCAAGTGAGCAAACCGGGGAGGCCCAAGGGGAGGCAGCAAAGCAAGAAAGCTGACATCGGACTTTGACCGAGTGGAGCAGCTGCTGGATGTTTTCAGGCTACAAGAGTGTGCTGGAACAAATTTGTTTCCATGAGCAAGCTGGTAGAAAAGAAAGTGCATGTGTCTTCACTGCTGGAACCCACTCAACACAATGCTAAAAATCTGGGTACAAGCTGTGACAGAAGACAGAATTTTCTCTACCTCTGTCATTAGCAATGGTTGAACATGTATTGATTTTTTGGGATAGTGTCATCAGATGGATCCCTTCATAATGACTACTCGATGGGAACACTTTTAGAAAGTAGAACAGGTAAATCTTGTAGCAAATGGCCTTTGAAGCATCAGAGGATCTAATTGTGTATCTTAAGCAAAGGCTTGTGTGATCCTCAGAGTTTAAAATTCTCTGGCCAAAGTGTTTGCCCATTATAAGAACTGTAAAGAAAGCACTGTTTTTAGAACTTTGCATCTGTTTTACAGCTCTGTTATTTACAATGGTTTTTGTATTGTACGACTTAGATGCTCCACACTGCCCCTTCTCAACTGCTTATGAAGAATATTTCTGTTACTGTGAATTTTTCTACCACACGTTTTGAAAGGGCTGGTTTTTTGCATAAGGTGGTGATGTGCACATGATAGATCTAAACGTCAACCGCTAAATTGATTATGCCTAAACATAAATGACTCAGCAACACTCTAATTTGTTACTAGATGAGCCTTCAAAACGATTTGTTAATGTGAATACTTGAGCGTGTGTTGTGTCCTTGGTACAGTTTTGCCACTTGCCTGTAGTTAGTTGCATATCAGAGACTCAAATTGAATCTTTTATGTTATTCTTCCCCATTTTTCTAATTTTGGTCCCAATTTCTTAATCTTTCTCTGAGATATTTTTTTAAAATGTTATTCCAAGTATTTTATTGTTACAGTAGTTTTAAGAATACATTTATAACCTTATATGGGTTAAAATTCAAACTAATTCCACGGTGCTAGAGGTTTTCCTGATTCACATTGTAAAAGATAGGCCTTGTTTACACATGGGAAAATAACTGGCATAGGCTATTGCCAATTATGTATTCTGAAATTAGTTTTAGAATGCAGGATAGTCCAATGAGTGGATCCTGGGCTGAATTCAGCAAGAGGTTCAATTTTTACTATTCCTTCCCTTTGCCTCCGTTGATCAGGCTGTTGAGTTTGCACAGCCAGTAGCCTGCTACTGATGCACCAGGACAGCTGAGTGCTAGAATCTGCTACAGTAGCCTTGTGGCTTGGAGTTGGAAAGGGAGGTGAGAGACTTGGCATCTAGCACCCAAAGACTAGATTTGTTCCCATTTCATCTATTCCAAAATGACAGTCCAAACCGGGCCTTCATCAAAATACCAGGATAGCTTGTCCATCCAGGACATCACTTAAAATATCTACAAATTAATAACCTGTTCTGCGTAGCTATTGCTGATTGATTTGTTTTTTCCCCTCATCCTGCCCCAATAGACAAGGCCATACATGAGGCTGAATGCTGCAAAATGGGGCAGCCACACCTCTGTGTGACTAAGGTGAGTGAAGAGAGTGACTGATAGTAAACCATGGCAATCACACAAGCACCAATCACAAGGTCAGAAGATTTGTTTTCTTTTATTAATAGGAGGTGATGTCACTTTATATATAGTATATATATTATATATATTTTTGTGTTGTTGGTTTCAAATGTTATGCACTTTTTAATGTTTGTAAACTTTTACTAATGAATAGTGTGATTGCTTCCTGAATATATTAATCATCAGTTAACAAGACATCTCTGTGGCCACAGCTGTTTGTTTCCACCATATGTATCATAGTATTTGTCACCTGAGAATCTTTTGTGAGACGTGTGGAGGAAAAACCCACTTCTGATCAGTATTATGAGATCATTTATTAGTGTTAATAAAAAACAAGCCAGCCGTATGCTTGTGGCTCATGCGTGTAATATTAACTCTCAACTTTTAGTGTTTCGAAGCTGAATGCCTTGCTGTCTTACTAGCTGTCAAATGCCCTATCTTCTTAGTAAGAGAAGTAGTCCATTTGCTTTGGAAATACTGTTATCCTTAAATAACTTTCATTCATTTGTTTCACTTGGTGTTCCTTTCAGACTTAACACATTATTATTGCCTTTTTTTTTATTATTTCTCCCCATTTTGCTCTTGCATCAAGTCTTCAAGCTGAACTCGTTGTCATGGACTAGTTACTGTCAATCTAGCACAAATGCCGGAAGGAAATAGGATTCTAGGGGTTTTTTTATAGTGTTTCTTTATTGATAATCCATGAAACATCAGTAAAATGTTGCAAAAAAAGGCAATAGTGAAATAAGTATTTACAGTATATTAAAATGATGGTTTTCCTTATTTTCCTTCATTGCTTTTCTTTATTTTAGTATATTTTCCTTCTTAATTCTTTTGTGTTGTTAAATAAAATTAATTTCAGCCTTTCCTCTCTATTTTGTACCCGTTTCTTCTGTTTCTCCTCTTTTTTCTCTTGTTTTTAAACAAATTATGGAGTATTTTGCTGATTTTTGAAACCCGTCTCTTTGTGATGGAAAATAGCATTGTTAATTTTAGTGGAGTAAAAGGCTATTTATGTTCCTCTTCCCTCAAAAGTGTACAAGTGCTTGATTTATCGCTTGAGCTGTGCTTGCTATCCCAATTTTGGATATTTCTGTAGCATCTATAAGCAGGCCTCACTTAATGTAAACATGTGGTTAGTCTGTGCCAAGTCACCACAGTGTATCTTGAATATTATTGTTACCAAAGCAGAAGCACCAATTACAGAAAAGCTACTTTCAATATATTCACACCTTTACTTCTGTGTAATTGCATCATATAAGAGGGACACTGATGGCAGAACCAGATTTTGACTGGGTTATTTTTGCTTTTGTTAGTTACCTTTTTCAGTTCACTTCACACTCTGGCTTCTCTTCCAGTATCTTCTTTCTATTTTATTGTGTTCATAATAATTAAATGTCTGTTTAATCCATGCTTGTCTTAGAAAGATCTTCCCAAAAAGTTATATAAACACAACAAAGTCAGGTCTGGAATATCAGCATAATAAATACTCCTTATCCTTAAATGATTTGGCTTTGGTGGGATGGTGATGGGGTTTTTGTTTCATTTTTGGGTTTGTTTTTTTACAGTCTCTTGGTCACTCTGAAGGACCATCTCTTGAAAAGTCTCTGTATTCATGTTCTTGTTTCCATAATAAAGTCTATGACTATATCCACAAATATTGCACTTGCAGGGTCCAGGTTCCCTGTCCACTTGAAACAAGCAGAACTATTAGCACTATAATTGGCATTTCTTTCTTTGGCTTATTTCCTTCCGTGTTGGCCATGTAACTTCAAAAAAGCATGTTTTAAAAGACAGCAGCAGGCACACATATTTGTTACTTCATCAAACCATCATTTTAGAGCCAAAAGTTCACCATGACCTTTAATAACACCATTATTGAATGTGAAAAAATGTCAGTATACTGGGTCCTCATCTGTGTAATTTCTTTTGCATTTTTTTTTCCCCAAAATTCTGAAATGGGAAAAGGTGTATCCTCATAGGAGTGCAAATGGATAATTAATTATCTGGTGCCCAGAAGGAGCAACTACCAAAGTGGTAAAGATGGAATTTCTACAGTATGAATGCCTTTCTCAGCTAAATTGTAGAATTTCGTGTGTTCTTAATTTTGTTTGTATTTTATGTTTCAGAAACATCACGGAATTTTGTTCAGAGGAAGGACTGAGAGCTGCTGTTGAGACTGAGCACAGTATAGTAACCTCAGCTTTGACAGAGTTTGCCTTACCCCAGCAGTGTTCCTGTGTTGAACTGCTGGGGTTTTATTGGCCAACTTGTGATTTTGTTTTGCTCTGCCTCTCTTTCTAGCTGGTTTATTTTCTGTCCCGTGGTTCCCTGATGTAAAATGATACCCTAGAAATACTGTAAATTGACTGACTAAAGACTTGAGTGGAAAGATTGTTTCACTTAATCTTTTTGGTCATTGCACAGATAGGATCTGTTTCAAAGTTCTTTTCACAAGAGAAGCAATAGAGCCAGGAAGGAAGTGTGAATTCAGGAAGATAGGCCAGCAATATAAGGAGGATATCTTTTCTTAATAGTAAGGCAGGTGGGCCCAGTGCATAAAATAGCTTCCTCCATTATATGATGAAGAATTAGGATGTATTGATAGTGGCTAAAAAGACAAATTGTTCAACTTTAGGTGTTATTTTGATTTCAGAACCAACTTCTGTTTCTCAACTGTACTCTAGAACAGAAGCATCCATAAATCTGTGGCACGTACCATTGAGACCAATCCAAGTATCACCAGGTTCTAATGAAATCAAGGATACCTCTTGTTCTCTAACACAGGTCACAGAATGCTCTCAAAAAGCAGAAACTCTTAACAGATAAGAAAATTATAGAAATAAAGGTTGTAGCATGAGCATTCTCACTGTTCTCTACATCTTCAGGCTGAACTTACTTTCTCCTGCAAGATAGTAGGGACAGAAATGATCAATGTGGTTGAGTATTAATTCGCTATCTAATAGTGAGTTAACAAAATATGAACAAGCTTTAAAGCAGAGAGTAAAGGTAAACAAAAATATAGTGCACTCATGATTACAAAAAGCATCCCCGTCTTCTGAAAGCAGCAGGACTTCATGTACTGTCATTTTACATTGATTTTTACATTATGGCTTAGGAGCTGCTGATGTTTTAGGATTGAGGACAGGACAGACTTGTCAACACATGATGTGTTTATAAATGGTCTCTTGGTATTTTCAGGCAACACATGCTTCAGTACCCAGAAACAAAATGTTTGTAGAAAGACCAGTGCTAGTGATGACTTGCTTATGAGTTCTTAAGGTAAGCTTTTAGCAAATTAGCCATCAGTATACACTTTCAGTCCTGTTTGCTGTTAGGAAATTCTCCAGTGATGATCCATGAGTGTAGTGTGATAGCAAGTAGCTTTACAAAAGTTCAACTGAGTCAGATGATCTTGAGTGCTCCCAAAATATCTGGGACAAAAACATTCTTTCAATAGCAAAGAAAGGTGATAAGTGTTTTGTATTTGCTAAATAATAAACCTATTTTATCAGTGGTTTATCAGTTAATACTTAGATCTAGTTTCATGAAAAAGAACCCAAACTTTTGAACCTGAAAAATTAATGAGGATTTTGCATACAAAAAGATAAGAGATTAATTTTTTTAAAAAGATAGTTTGGCAGTAATTGATAGGAAATACTGACATGTCACCTACAAGAGGTGTGGGAAATCCTTGTTGAGAGATCAAATCTTGAGCAGCTCTGCATGTGAGTTGATCTATTCTACATCTGGTTTGTGGCATTAGCATGTAAATTGTCTCGTTGCATTCATCAAACATTGGGTATTGCAAACAGATACACAAAACAGTTAATTATCAACCCAAAAACAGGTTTCCAAGAAAGCAAAGAAAGCATGATATTTTTAACCACACAGCATGCTAACAGATCCATTTCATTGCTCGTATATTTTATTTGCTTGTTCTTTTTTTCAATAAAAAAAGGACAACATGTGATTTTGCAAAGAAATTCAGTATTAGAATGTGCACATCAGCAAAACCATGCATTTTCCTTAATAGAATTCAGTTATTATTAGGGTACTCAAATGGCAAGTGTTTAGCCAATGTGTATTAGCCATGTCTTAGATGTGGGAATCTATTAAGCCTTAGTGAAATTTCACTGTGTTTACTACTAGTTTAGTCAACTCACTTGCCTGTAAAATGACTTCTGTTTCCACATTCTTTCCAATTGGGTGAGTAGGTGGCTATTGATACAAGAACACATGCACTGTAATGATATGCCCTTCTGCTTTAATATTTCTCTCTATCAATAGAAAAGAACAGATGTGTCCTTGGGGTGAAGATCTACTTTAAAATGTCCTGGGACTGCCATCACTTGTGGGAATCCAATAACTGGTCCTGGAAGAGGCTATGCTAGGTGTTTGGTGGAATGGTATTATAGTTACAGATGAATATAAAACACCAGCACTATGTATAAATTTGGGGAGGGGGGAGGCTTTAAACTTGGAGTGTTACACAGGTAGCCAGAAAATCATATCCTCATAGAAATGTGGCTGCTAAATTAGATCTGGCAAACTTAAAAAGCTTTTTAACATTTTAAGAAGTTTAGCCATAACCCATACAACACACCATTGTATTTGGAAATTGTTTGCAGGCTAACAATTTCTTCTCAACGAAGATTGTGTGCACTTTATCAAAATACATTGGTTAGAAGATGTAATAAAAAGTAGAAAAACCCAATCTGGCTCTACAGCCATGAAAAAAAGTGTCATTCCTGCACATGGCCCTCCCTAAGACACAGCATCCACAGGTGATGCTTGTGACTGTTGCAACACACTGTATTTTGGTTTAGTTGGAATAGGATTTTCAAGAGAGCCTGTGGAGTACAACTGAACCATACCTTCTATCACAAGGTATATTTTATCAATTTTTTCTTCCTATCTGATATTCAAATGAAAATAGATTTAATATTCACTCTGATGGACACTGCTGAGTATCTATGTGGTAATTAAAATGGGTGTACTTCAGGCTGAAGTGTAATACAATTTCTTGTAGTTATTTGTGATGTCCTCAGGATCTGTAAATGTTTTATGCCTGTATTTGCACTGAAACTACACTATATACTTTTCAATTAAACATCACAGACTCAGTAAGAATATGCAACATAAAAATACTGTGAGATATTTAGCTTTTAGAAGTATACACTCCTGTCTTCCTGGAAATTATACACAGGTACAAATAGGGCACAGCTTAAGTGTTTCAGTAAAAATCTTTGTTTTCACAGCCTCATCTTTGATCCTGCAATGCAGTCAAAATGTAGACTGTGTAACATCTGATTATAGTCATCATTTCCCTAGCAACAGACTGATATCCTCACTCAATACATTATACAGTATATTTCAGAGAACAGGGCATGCCAGAAGGGAAGAAGATGGATGACTCAACAGGTCTTTTTCATCCATAATTCTCTCATCCGTGGAAAGAATTAAGAACTCTCTGGACACAAACACAATATCCCCTTTTGTTTGGAGATGCAAACACCAGCAGTGTATAATATTAATAATAATGATTCTAAAGAAACTGCTACTATTATGGCATTATTATGGAGCTCTCCCCCCAAAAATAAAAAAAAGGCGAGGACCCCAGAAAGTAACCAAAAAATGGCACACGGACACCTCCTGGTGGCACTGGGGTGTATTTTTAAATAGAAGGATTCAAAATTAAACCAACTCATAATACAAAGGCTTAGGGAGATTAACGGGTTGAGAAAACTCTTTGAAAATCATGACAGCAGAGTATTGTAAATGTATCTTTTACATGACTGAATTATGGCCTTGGCTTTTGTATTTAATCTCCTAAAACACATTATTTTTCAGAACTTCCCCAGGCACTGCACCCATACCCCATAAATAAGATTTCCATAACTACTGGAAATAAACCTGGGGTTTTAAAGTAGGCCTTGCAACTGGTTGCAGTAGGTGAAGTGAAATCAGAAATGCATTATCGGCTGGTCTTCATTCAAACTGATAGCTCTGAGGACACCCAAAAGAATCCCAGCCCATGTTCATCTGTACTCTGTCACTGTCTGACAGTACAGACAAAATACTGCACCTTCCTGGTGACATTTGCTATCAGGAAATTAACAATCTGAGTATATCAAATAGGCTATAAACTTTTAAATAGTCATCATAGCAAAACCAAAGAATAGTCATCTGAAATTTGTGGAAAGCTTGTGCTTACCAGAATTTCCCCCTGCAAAAAAAAAAAACAAAACAACCCAAACAAGCAAACAAAAAACCCTCAGCAATGTCATCAAGGCAAATTCAGAAGAAGGGAAATTCCAAAGCATTACAGAGTGTCTATGATAGACCTCTCTTTCCTTGTGCTATTCCCATGATCTGGGTCAAACAACTAGGTGTTAAAAAGACAAATGAAGGAATTTGGTGGCTAGTACCATAAGTAACCCAAGATGTTTCAAAGAGAAGGGGTAAACAGAAAAGAGCTCTGGTGAGTAAACTTATTTCCTACCTTCTTTGCTGATGTCTGAAAGGTGACTTAGTGCTGCTGTGGGTTCAATTTTTTATCAACAAATTTTTTCTCTTTTTGCTGTCTGGAATATGTTCCTCCTCCAACAAGCCTTGTGAACAACCATTATAGTTTATGAAACAGTTCTGCATAAGACAAAGCCACTGAGAAATTTCATTCCCTTTAAAGTAGCCTATCTGTGCTTTCACACAGTCCACAGAGTATTGTAATATGAGTTATGACAGGGATGGTAAGTTGTCTTGCAATGATACTTCCAAACAGAATTATAGGATGGTTTGAGCTAGAGGGAACTTTAAAGATCATCCAACCCCTCTGCCATGGGCATGGACACCTTCCACTAGACTGGGTTGCTCAGAGCCTCATCCTTGAAGACGCCCAGGGAGGGAGCATCCACAACTACTTTGGGCAATCAGTTTCATCTCCTTGCCACCCATATAGTAATGAATTTCTTCAATATGTAGCAAAAGTGTTAATACTTGTACCACTCAAAAACCAGAAATCATTTTTTCAGTATTGCAAACACAGTTCTGCATGCACAGCTTTCTCCCAAGGAGTTACTGGCAATCCGAATGTACCTGTGAATCATACCAATTGTGAATTCTGTTGCTTTTGTTCAGGAACACATTCTTCCCTAAAACTTGCTGTTTTCTCAGAGCTTAAAATGATAGATGTGTCTGATGAAAGGTATTTACTTTCCATATATGTATATGTGTTTGTGTGTGTATTCAAGGACTGGAAAATTAGGCTGGCATTCCATACCCTCTGGCACATGGTGTGACTGCTGGGGATGGCCCTGTGTAGGCCAGGAGCTGGAACAGGAGCATCCTTCAGGGTGCCTTCCAGCTCAGCTTATTCTGGAATTCTGTGATTCTTTGTTGAAGAAAACAAGTTCCCATATTAAATATTATAGAAAAATCCACATCCTTTACTAAATAATATTCTTCTACCAAATTTTGGCCACAAAATATCTGACATTAATGTAAAATGTCAGCACTTTGTACTGTGCTATCCTGAAGACACTGTTTTCAAATGACAAAGTACCTTATTTATTCTGCCATGGTAGTCTAACAAACCCTAGTCCTAATTACAGTAGTTTTGCAAAACTTGCACGCAGATCTGTCAACATAATATTTTTATCACAGTTGGACCTGCAGGAGACTTGCCTTCATGTCAGCTACATGCAAGGCCAGTCAACATCTTCCAAAGACCTCACAGCCTTTTTATGATCCCTCCTTACTCTCTTCCATTAGACATTTAGGGGCTACTCTCTGAAGCATTATGTTCATGTGTTGTGAGGTCAGAAAAAATTCAGATATTACTGCTTTTATCTCCCATATTAAATTGTGGGGGTTTTTTTCTCTACTGTTCTTATTTCTTTAGGACATGTAAAATTAGGACTCTTCAGTAGATATTCCAGCATCCTGAATATTTCCACAGTAATAGTGAATGGAAAGAACTGAGCAGTTAATTTCAACAAAAAAAGAAAAGTAACTGCTTGGAGTTTTGTGGCACAGTACATGTACAGTAGTTACTAGACTGTGCTCACCACATTCTGCAGAAATACGATTTTTTTTTTAAAAAAAAAAGTGGATCTGATTTAATAGGTCAAAGAAAAACCTCATAAAGACTCTCTTCACTGAAGATAACAGATTTGGAGAATTATAAAACTCACAGGAAAATACACTCTGACTACCAGAAGCAGACAGATAAATTTTTTGTCTTCAAGCTTCAATCACAAGGAGAATTAAAAAGGTATTTTTTTGCCCTGAGGTTTCACCAAATAAATTGTCCCAGTTCAAATCCATAAATTCCTATCCCTCATCTAACCAATTGTACTGGTTTGGGCTGAGAGACAGTCAAGAGAGAGAGAAGCTTCTCCAGGGGATGATTAAGCAGCACAATCTAGTTTAGGTTCTTTGAATTGGACCCTATAAAAAGTGTTTGGTGGGACTTCCTGTTTAGTTACACAGACAATTCCCTTCAGTGTCCAGCACGAATATTTCTTTATACCTAGGCAATGAAAATCAGGACTCACAAAGTTGTCTTTTCACCTTCACTTTCTATTAATTTTGCCCTTTCTCATGAAATGAGATAGCAAAGGCTCATATCCAAGTGGAGCAGGTATTTCAAACATATGTGCCAGTTTCACTATAGTCATTATGTTTTATGAACCACATTAACTGGGTGAATGGGGTTTTGCAGATTTAGACACAAGATGATTCACAATAAGGTTGCAGTTCATAAACACAATGATCAACTTTTTAACATATGACAATCTGCCAACCTGAAAAAAATCCAACTTGAGCTGGAAAGCAGTACTTCAAAAGACACTAATTTGAACAGCTGTGTAAGGTTCTAAAGAAAGGACATCAATAACCCCAGCAAGAGGCATCTGGAGTTTGTTCCCTTCCGCAACTGCATTGCACATAAAGTCATCTGGCAATTCAGTGTCTTCAGTGGTAACAGCTGCAAGTCTGCTTTTCACAGAGTCACAGAACAGGTCAGGTTGGAAGGACCACAGTGGATCATCTGGTCCAGCTTCCTTGCTCAAGCAGGATCATTTTAGAGCACCTTCGGTGCTATTTGATGAGAAATCTTGAAAACGTCTTCCTTTATGAAAAAGCTGTGAATTGAGTTGTATCAGTGATTTTATTTTAAAAAGACAGGATGACACGACTGTATTTCATATTGTCTTATTTCTTGGCACTTTGTAGAAGGAGGCAGAAGATATATGTCAACTTGGAAGGTATTTCCATCTATACTGTGTTCTTTTCTATTTTAATATTTGAGTAGGGCTGCAAAGTGAGTGTAGCAGAACTAGCATAATGAATTAAACCAGTGGTAATACCTGAAACTGAATATATTCAATAGAATTCAATACAATTAAATATAATACAATACTTTTTTTACCAATATATGTTTCATCAATACCAGTAAATTTATTTCCTTTCTTACTATTTCTGTACCATATACTGACATTCCCCTCTTCACTTTTTGAATACATTGCTTGTTTAAGCCTGAGACATCTACTTTTAATGCTTTAAAAATAAGCCCATGGCTTGTTGGCTTGTTTAAATCAAATATGAAGTTTTTTTGACCATTTTTACATAGGAAATAAGCAGTTTCAGAGAAGCACGTGCACTTGGTAAGTAACACCTTTGAGGTGATTCCGCTCTTGCCTACAGCACAGGGAACACTTAGAAAGGTTTCAGAATGATACTGATAAAGCTTTTTTACAGAATGTGGGGGCATACTGACTAAGAAAATCAATCTGTTCCACTACTCAGCCAGGAGCAATAGGCTTTTGCCTACTTAATATGTGAACGAGTTCAGAGCAGTGAAAGGTGCCGTATCTTAATACTTGTTTCTTGGACCGTGCAGTGCATCAATAAAATATCTGTATTTATCTTTGGACCTATATATCTGTATTTGTATCTATATCTCCATCTAATCATATAGATCAGATATAGCCATATAGAGATACACTAGACACATTTATACAAATATAAGCATATAGATATATAGGGATATTATAGGTATGTATTACATATCTCTGTAATCTATAATGAGTAGAACAGTACAATCTCCCAAGCAGAGAAACTGCTCAACTCACCAAGCATAATCACATGGCAATTGATTTTTCAATAGCATTCAATATTTTTTTCAGTTTCATCAACAGGAAAAGCAGAACATTTTTTTCTTGAGCATTGTAATACCTAACAAGTCCAGGTAGGATGAGATTATTTTTTATATTGTTCAAAAGTCTTTGTTAGTTTTTATATTTCAGTAAAGATAATACACTAAGCTTTTTGAAGACACATTACTGGACAAGGAAGCAGTTTTATCTTAAAAGCTTTCAGGGTGCAGTTTGACAGCTTGGGCTTTGAAATTCATGATTTCTATGAACCAGTGTGCCAGGCTGCATCACAAGGAAGTGCAGATGTGCTGTACATGAAGTGAAGGTGCTGCATATAACCTTGTAGCTTGAGACATAGGAAAGGTTAGCCCTCTCTTTCAATTACCATCTTTTAGCCATAAGCCAATATGCTCACTTGTCCTTGCCAGAGAGTTGAAATAAACATTGGACAGAAGCATTCTGCATAAGGATTGGTTTTGACTAAGCTCATTTAGTGGCTCTGAATATGACAGCCACTTAATACAAGACTCAGAACTACTCTCCCTAAACCCTTTATTCTTCCAGAAAGTCAGGTTTCTATTATTTTGGACAGCTATTCGTCACTTTCATGAATGATTTTTTGAAGTTAAAACTCAAAATTTTAAATAAAAGTACAAAACAGCACGAGGTCCAGATGCCATGTCCTTTTGTGGCTGAAGATGAGATCTCTCCATCTTTCCTGTTGAAAGCCACAGGAACTTCAGGGCATTTTGCTCTTTAAAGAAAATACCTGAAGTATACATGAGAAAAAACAAAGGCCAGATGATCATGAGAGTACACTGTGTCTCAATCTATCAGTCATTCTTCCTAGGACACCACTTTATTAAAGGATATAGCAATTGTGCCTGTTTCCACAACAGTTTGAAAAATAAAGCTTTGATATCTTTGATCCATGGCATCAAAGATTTAGCGTAATTCCCATGCTTTGTCTGAGGCTTTGAATCTGCACCATATACCTTCTAGACAAGAAAGTATTCTGGTGCCGAGATTCTCAAGACTTCCTTCAAAAGCATTTCCCCACTGTGTAAAAAGAAATCAAAGGCCTTTCTTACCTTCTCCCAGGTGAATATCATAAACCACTAGATTACCTCACAATGGGTCCAAAACTACACTGATTTTTTTTCTTGAAGGAAAAAGACTGAGATTGATAATCTCGTCTTCAAAGGGACCTACTCAAAGGAATTTGCATACTTAATAAGAGCAGTCAAGCCAAAGAAGAGAAAGTCATTCCAAGCTCAAAAGGAGACATTTACATCCTTGACAAGCAGGTCTTAGACATCACCTTGTGCTATCCTTCACTTATGGCTAATGTACAGGCACATGATTTCTGCAGATCCCATTTCTGTGCCCATAACCCAGGGTCAGTCTGGGCATCCTCAAAGGACAAAGAATTGCAAGAGTTGTATCCTCCTCATGAACACAGTCAAACATTTATTAACTCTTCTCATGGGAGACATCACAAGCCACAACTGATCTGAAATTTAGATATAACCAACGTTTTCTGTTCAACAGTAAGAATAATAAAACATCCTTAAACTATAACTATTCAACTAAGCATTGGCATCCAGGAGCAGATTTCCTTTCAGCATTAATATTCCAGGCTAATTTTGGGAGAGGTTAGTGACAAACAGCTGCTTTTGAAGCTGTCAGTTACTCAATGCTTCTCCATCCTAGGGTCTTTAAATTAATAACTCAACCTGCCTTTTTCATGTATGATGTTGATAGTTCATAAAAAATCCCAAAACATCCTTTACCAAGAGAAACATGTAACTGGAAGAATGAAATCTGGGAAAAGAAGAAGAGAAAAAAAATCTAAAAAAAACTTGGAGTCAGTAGTTTTCTGACCTGGCAGTTCTTTTTATAGTATTCCAAACAAATATTTTAAAAACACTTCTAAAAATAAAGACCTATTCTTCATGAAGAAAATACATTTAAAACTAATAGGAAAAATATAACTTATACAGCTGTGTTTAACAGAAAGATTTATCTGATGTGAATATAAATGGTATATATGTGATAGAAAAGTACACCATAAATCTATACGTATGACTGGAGAAATCGATGAAGTGAGATACTAAAATTAAGTGATCATCTGAAAAAAGAAAATTACAAGTGAGAAATTTACCTTGACTCCATCTTTCTAAAATCCATTGTTCCTGAGTAGATGTGAGACTGCTGAGGCAAATTCAGCTCCTGTGATGTAAATTTAGGATAATGGTGTTGAAGTGAATATTACATTACATTTATTTATTGGCTTTTAGGGCAGGAATTGACTGTACCCTGTAATTTCTGCATCAAACCCATGCTGTAAATCAGATTCATGTTTTATCAGGATCTAAATCTGTGCATTGATGTATTTATTCTTAGGGCATTTGTTGAAAATTGCTACTACAGGTCTATCGGTGGAGGGGAGGGGGAGGTGTCCAGCAGTGTACTGGGATTCCTTTTAATGCAAAATGTCTGTATCCTAGAAAATTATCCTAAACAAAATCCAGTGAACATATTTCAAAGCTCACTTCTTTCTTTGAACGTAAGACTACAAATACTGTTACTGTTTACAGCTGTAAGGCAGTATCTGAGAATAGCATATTGTTCTGAAAGTTCAGAAGAGCAAACAATACATTTGAAACAAAAACAAAATCCCCATTCTTCAAACAAAATCTTGATTATTTTCATTCCCCTCATATTTATTTGACTTTCAGCCTTGAGACTTTAAGGAGTCATGAGGGGGGATTACTATTATTATTATTGCTATTGTTTTTATTATATAATACTGAGTTCATTTTTCTTTCATCATAGCTTGATTATGCAAGCTATGATGATTTTGCTTCTCACAAAACAGTTACCTAAATGGAACCATGGTGAAATCCATATACAGTAAAAAATGAGATCACTGCACGCATTTATTTAATACATGGCAACTAACTGATTTAATATCATGGTTAGCATTAGTGACAGACATCTTCTACATGCCTCCAAGCTTTTTCCTTAGGAAAACCCTACTCTGACATACCCATGAACCTGAATAATGACACCATTCTACATCATCCTCACCTTGTTTTCTTACCGTGAATGGTAAAAAGTAAGGTCTCATATGCTAAGTCCTTTTTATCAGAAGCATGGTGCTTTTTTGGAACTTATTAATGATGTTTTCTGAGGTCACGTGATATCATCAGTACACTTGACTTTTTCATTGTCCAAAACAGGGGCTTTATAGGACAGCAGATGTGTTTTCCTTCTAATGGAAACCATTAGACTGAGTGCAATCTGTGAGCTGATACACACATAAGTTTTAGTTTGGTGTAGGACCAAGGGCCCAAGGGCACAAGCCTGAGTCCTACCATTTAACTCTTCAGTGCTGTATCCTAGGAGGGTTCATCCATGCTGGCTAGGCCCTACAGGCCAGATATTTTCTAACATATGATGTCTGGTAACTGTTCCACAGTTGTTGTTCACTCAAAACATGCAAAGAGGAAGGTAACCTTGTCAACATCATGTACTACCAAGTTACACTCAGTTACAGTAAATACATGTGAGATCTATTGGAGAAATACTTCGTGATTTGAATGCTTTAGAAGAGATGACAGAGGACTTAAAAAGCAGAGAACACAGATAAAGCAGAGAACACAGCAAACAGACAGTGTGCACAGAGATTCTGGAAACCTGATAAACATCGTGTTCCTGGTTCAAGTTTCTGGTTTACAAGAGCATTTTTAAGAGAAGGGCAGGACAGTCAGATTTCTTTGCAATGATTGGTTTTATTTGCTGCTTCTGTGATGACCTTTCCTCTGACTTTCCCAGCCTCATTCTTCCTTTTGAAGTGTGTCATTAGCAACTCTGATTCTAGAAGTCTTGGGCTTTGTCTCCAGTCCAGCTGGTCATAGAAAATGTTTCCTTTCTCTTCCAGCTGGGGCTGGACCTCTCCAACAGCAGGTCAGACATCCCAGACTGGAGCATCTTCCAAGAAGTGTACAGACAAGTCAAAATTTTGTTTTCTTCAATAACTGTAGATGAAACTTGCCTCTTTGATGCTTAATGTTTTCCCATTTCATCTTTTAAGTATTCCTTTTAAGCCTGAGTTATGGAGTGAGATCCTTTTCTTTAAGAGTTTCAGAAAGGCAGTGGTAGTCACATAGCAGATGGATGCAGCATAGCATTTGCAAGCTATGAAGTCACATAGCAGATGGATGCCTATTAAGATCAAGACAGTCTCTTCTTCTTCCTCTTTTTTACAAAAAAAAAACATTTTTTGTCAAGTTTCTCAAGCATTTTGCTTGACTGTATTGCAAGAAAAAACACTTAAAAAGCTTTTTTTAGCCAGTGCTCTGTACCAAAACAATGACAACTTCTGGGGACCTGAGTAGAAAGGTAGCACAGCCAGCCAGGCAGAACATCCTCTCTGGGCAGAGGCTCAGATGCCAAAGGACTACATAGTCACTTTGGCAGCACAAGCTTTACTGTTTACTCTTTTCATAAAGTCTTGTTTGGAAGAGGCTACTGCAGAGAGAGCTCTTGTTCCCCTCACAGTTCTTGACCAAGTCATAGGCTAACAAACGTGGAAGAGCTCCCTAATGAAAAAGCTACAATAGATTATTGCAGTTAGGACAGTTGTAATTGGTGACACATGCTTTTCATAACCTGTTAGTAAGATTTGGATAGAGAATGATAGCCCTTACTAATTAACTAAGTCTTATGGGTTAATTAAGCAATGTAGAAGAGACTATGGACCAGTCCCTTCATGCCTTACTAAAAAGCTCTGGGATTGAATGCCTTTGCTGTGAGAAGGAAAAGGAGTACTCTTTAAGGGCCTGCCTGGATTTCAGGAGCGTTGTTAAGCAAATACCAATAGAATTTTTGTAATGACATTTGACCATATCATTGTTTCACTCTCTACTCTTGCTTACAAGTTTCCTAACCACACTGAACCCCTACAACTTTAGGAATTCACCTCAAATAAAGAACAGGAGCATTTCTGCACAACTCCTTCAAGCAAAATCCTCTTTGAAATGAAGGGAAGTCTGCATAGTAACTAGAACAATCTCAGAATAAGTAAGAAACTTAAGAATGTGAGGTCAGATCTCGGGCTGATGGCTTTGGAAGCGCATACTGAACCCACAAAAGGATAAACAAAGCTTTAGTATCGGCTGATAACAAGAGGTCACATTTTTTTCTACACCAATTATGTGGGTGTAGCCTTCTTTAGACAGTAAGTCAAGCACCCAGGTCAAGCTTTTTAAGAATAACTTTTCTAGATGTTATTAAGGGAAAAGAAGTTCACATCATGCAAAATGAAAAGCCTGAAAAAAAAAAGATTTCACAGTCTGTTTTTCTACCCCACTGCAGATAGATGAATAGTCATAGAAAGAATGATCAAAACATATAAAAATGATATTTCACTTTATACCTTTTTATTATTAACATTTCTAGAATTATGGAATTGCTGGGAGAAAAAGGCACAATAAGCTTGTTTTGTGATTCTGATATTCAACAACAATGCATTCCCATATCGAGTCACCTGTTTTTCACCTAGTTTTGGTTAGATAGTACTTTTCAGTGTTGATTATTTAGCATGCAGCTAACTGGACCAATAAATTTTTTCATACTTTTAAGGATGTCCTTCCACTCACAAAAAGGTTTTCTACTGGTCATTTAAAAGAACTGTAGCTAAAAGTGATTCCTGGGAAAGGAAGAATTTTTGTTTCTAAAAAATCTTGTCTATCTGAAAATGAAGCTAATATAGTTTCTGTGCCAAAGTCTACAATCATATTGAATGTAGAAAACCTTGTCTGTCAATATCACTTCACAAAGCATTAAAGAAGCATAAGGACATAAATCATCTGTACCACAGCAGCATCCAAAATCAACTTCTCTGCTGTTTTCATGGTGATTTAATGATCCATAGCAGAAATGGGAATATTTCATAAATAAGCAATACTTTTTGTTAAAATGGTATTTCCTCAAACTAGGAATGGCAGGAGTTTTAAAGCTGCAAACAAAAGCCTTGAGATGGTACCAGGAAAGAAAGAATTTCTCTGAAAATGAAAATTTCTCAGCAAACAAAAAAGGGGAGAATTGGCATTAAAGGGTGTGCATATGCTATTTTGATAGCATGTACAGATTTTAAATTCACAGTGCAAACAGGAACAATGCAGAGCTCCTATAAATTACTGTATCAAGTAGAATACTGCATGCTGATCCACATTTCCATAGATATGAAACAGTGACCTCATCCCCTCTACTAAACTATGAAATCTGTTATATACAAAAATAGCTACACAGTAATTGTAAGCCATTGGCAAAGAAAAACCCAATTACCTCAAAGAATGTCAGTGGCAGCATTTGCTTCTAATTTTTGTTTCTTTTGATGACAAAAATAATAATCATTTTGTTAGCAAACCAGATGTTTATGCATCAAGCATATTAACTGAACTGGCATGCACACAACTATAGCATAACATACACAAAAGATGACTGATTAAGATAATGGATGATTAAACACATCAGCTGACGGAAATTACATTTGAGATTTCTGTGGAGGACTTTGAGGGAAGCAAAGAACTAGAAAGAGCTAAAATGACAATTCAAATACAAGGTCCAAGACACAAAAAGTTTGAGGTCTGAATATAGGGAAACTGAATGACCTAAGAGATACCTACTCATTTTTATAACACTGTAGTTCTGACATAGAAATAATAGTACAAGGGGATGTTCAGGTTCTGCCAGGAACTGTGCTAGACTTTTATGTTTGAAATTATTTATAGAATCACAGGATGGTTGAAGAGGGAAGGGGCCTCTGGAGGTTATTTGCTCCAACCCCCTTGCTTAAGCAGGGCCACATGCAGCAAGCTACCAATGACCATGTTCAGGTGAATTTTGAGTATTTTCAAGAACAGAGACTCCACAACCTCCCTGGGTAACTTGTGTCAGTACCCAGTCACTCTCACAGTAAAAAGCTCTTTCCTGATGTTCAGAAGGAGCCTCCTGTGTGTTGGTGTGTGCCCACTGCCCCTGGTCCCGTCACTGGCACTGCTGATAAGAGCCTGGCTCTGTACTCTTTGCCCTCTCACTTGAGATATTTCTACACATTGATGAAATCCCTCTGAGCCTTCTCTTCTCCAGGCTGAATAGTCCCAGCTCTGTCTGCCTTTCCTTACTGGAGACATGCTCCAGTCCTCTCAGCATTCTGATGGTCCTCCACTGTATCCTCCACAGATGGCCCAGTACATCCATATTTCTGTTGCACTGGGCCATCCAGAATGGGATGCAGTACTCCAGGTGCAGTGTAGTACCCCCCAGTACTGAGTACCAGTGCTGAGTAGAGCAGCAGAATTCCCTCCCTTTGCCTGCTGGCAGTGCTTTGTCAGTGCAGTCCACAACATCATTCCCTCTCTTTGCCATAAGGGTGAAGACACCAAGACTTGAGGTAACATATCCTGTAGGACTGGTCAGCAGGGAGGGCATGCCTATCTGTAAATATGGGCTGAAGGCTATATTCAGCAGGTATGCAAAGTGCTGACTCGTAAGACATAAATGGGGCTTGCTTTATGATGACTCAGTCACCATGCTCTAAGCAAATCCCCACATTTGTCTGCTGTACTGCAGGCACTTTGAAACCCACTTAGTCACATATTTATCTGAGGTGCAAACAGCCCCAGCCTTTCAAGACATGGCTGAACAGCCTCCATCTATCCCAACTGCATATGGTGATTTTATGTAGGACACTGGACAGGTGAGAGAACTTGGGGTATTTTGAGATGCCCAAGAATCTCCTTTCACAAGGTCAAATCATATCTGTATGCTTAAGTTTGGTTTCAGGAAAAGTAGTTTCAGGTACAAGTAGTGCCTACTGACTCTGCTGTCCCAAATCTTGATTAAGATGCATGAAATGCATACAAGGGATAATACAGACATATTCATCCAAGCCAGATCAGAAGTGCAAATGAAGAGCTGGCCTCATTTAATTCTGCTTACAATACAGAAATCAGTGAGGGAAATAATGATGAGAGGGAAGTGAAGAACTTGAGGTTGCAAGAGCATTCCTTGAGAGCAAAGTTCTGGAAATAGATGTTCAAATACCTGGAGAGAATACTTAGGAAATAGCCTTATCTGAAATATTGATAGAAAATCAAGCCAAGAAAGTAACACAAGAAGCTGATTTTAAGGTATTCAGAGGAGTAATAGCATTCACTGGAGTATCTCCCTGAACTTCCAGTTGCACAGCACTGCTAAGCCAGCTCTTTCCATTCTATTGCTAATGAATTAGGTCCACAAAAAGTGAGAATTTCACACTAGTGGATATTGAATTAAGTGATCCCTAGGATCAGAGGGAAGTAGATAGATCTGTAGGTAAAAGGACTCCATTGCAAAATGTTTAGGGAGTGTAAGCAGTATCCCAGAGCTGTAAAAGATTTTTGCTGACTTAGTTGCAGTTAGATCCACACAAAAGTCATATTTGAAAATACAAAATTGGGCTTGAAGCTCAGTTTCAGTTCCTTGTTTCTCCTTTCAGTTTTAATTAGACTTTTTATAGAATTAGTTCTCCAAAAGCATTTAAAGAAAAATCAAAGGGAGGAATCAATAAGGAAAGAGACAATCAGCAGTGCCTGCCAGCAAAACACTTTTTTTTTCTCCCATTACTGCCTATGTTTGATCTCTGACCAACTCCTTTGCATTTTAAATGACAATACTTGGAAGCACCTGATACGTTTATGATCTAAATGGCCTTCTCAAATGGACACAAAAATCTACTGAACACTTAAAATGTTCATGTTTTAAAGACTAAGAAGAGTCCCATAAGAAATTTTGATGTACAGAGACACAAAATAAAAAAATATTTTTGGACAGATTTTGCCTGGCACATTTTATCTTATTTTGTATATAATCTGTTGAGAAAATAAGATTGAATTCCATTTAAAATCAACAAAATCCTCACAAACATCAT
The DNA here is from genome assembly GCF_001522545.3 of Parus major. Classification (NCBI taxonomy): domain Eukaryota; kingdom Metazoa; phylum Chordata; class Aves; order Passeriformes; family Paridae; genus Parus; species Parus major. Next base: position 122,009,862 of record NC_031769.1, read on the forward strand.
GGAAGTGGCATCAGGAAAATGAAATAAACAAACAAAAATCCCATCATAAAGTGTTATAATCAATGCGGAATAGATTGATTCTCAAAATCTCCTTTATTCCCATTATTAAATGAAAGCCAAAATCACATACTTAAGTTTACATTTTGCAAATATTTACCTCTCTTCAAGCAAAAAGAAGATGATTCTGAGTAACAGGCAGATGGGACGATTTCAGCTCTTCATTCAACTTGTGGTTTTTTGTGCTTTCGTTTCCTTTTTCCATGTCTTACTCTGCCAGTGTCAGTAATTGTTTTAGATCAAAAAACTTCCATAGTTGCTGGATATTATTTTCACAAGTAACAGCTTCTATATCCAAATAGGTTTTTTTTACACTCAGAGCAAATATCAGCTTAATCAGACTCTGAATTTGAAGTGTGTCTCATGCTGTTGAATAAAAACAGAAACCTTGACTCCATTTCTGAGATCAATATATGTAAATCTTTTTCATCAATATGACATTTCACAGTAAGCCAAAGAAGAGAATCAAGGAAAAGCTATGTCAAATCAAATACTATCCAGTGAATCAAATAATCAAAGATTTTTTTGCATCTCTAAATTCTACAGTTTGCTCAAATGGCATGAAATATTTAAGAACATATTGTGAAAATTATTCTGACCTAGCATGTGTCCGCTCTATTTCTGATTTCTGTGATTAAAAATAGAACTGTGCCACAGCCCAATTGCTGACATATTCCAGTTTGATGGGCCCATTCCCCAAAGTGAAAGTATGGACTAATATTTCTGTGCTTCTTGCTCAAGCCTGTGTAGATTTGATGAGTTTTTATCAAGATATGGAAAACTTCCTGCCAGATGGCAAATTAGAAAATAAAATGCAACATTTTTTTCTTTATATTAAAATCTACAGTAATTATTAAACTCACTCATGAGCAACCATTCATCACAACAAATAATTTTTACAATCTACTATGTGCCAAATGTGTCAAGATTCTTCCATAAGTACTCACATGAAGCTGGAAAGATCAGTGGAGTTGTATCACATGGTGAAATTAGATTTTTATCCAAGCATCTAACTACATAGCAAAGCAAAGTTTTACAGAGAAAGCCAAAGTAGCTCAGACTGAGGGCCACCACATTTGCCACGATTATTTCCAGTTTGCTGAAAACTTCCAATGTACTGGTCTATACCTAAAAAGAAATTGATTGCAATACCCTGTTGAGCTGGGTGTTACAGAGGCTGGAGCATCAGTTTTCATCCCATACTCGCAGTAGATGTAATCACTGACACATCTTAGTACCAGAACATGGGGTATGCAGGTATCTATTATTTGGGGGAAAAAAACCCACAAATCATCATAAGACAGAGGGAATTCTCACCCTGGCCATGCACAAATGTTACTGGTGTGAGACAGTGTGAGAAAGGCCAAAGAAACATAGAGAGTGAGGCTGTGGCTTTGAAAGGAAAAATAAAAAGAGACGATCACTGGGAGATCAGCTACAACTAGAACAGGCCTGGTGAATTCATTGACTGGGCTCTTTGTTTAACTCAAGGGAAAGTACATCTAATTTAATGATACTTGGCTTAGACAAAACTAAATGTTCATCTAAAACTAGATGAAACTTTAGTGTTTTCTTTCTTTGCAAAATTGTTATATAAAAATTATTTAAGAAGGACTTCTACTGGCATATCCATGGCTATGTATTCCCAAAGAACTGCAAACGTGCAAATTGAGTCACATCTCACAATGTGATAAGGGATGATATGCACTGCATAATCTGTCCATGTTTTCGTGGAAGAATAGATGGATTACAAGATCACATTCTGGGAGAAAAGCTGAGTATCTTAGGTGATTAATAAAAAATGAAACTTTTCCATCTATTCCATCAGAATACTTTATTCTGAAACGAAATTTAAGTTCAGACAGGATTTCTAGTCTTGCCATAATCTAATATGACCTGTTCCTCTGCATAGTGAAGAAATACAGTATCAAATTACAATATAAATATAGATTAATTTGTAATGCCATTTTAATTTCTTAATTTAAAAAAAATTGTCTTAAAGGGTGAAATCACCTCATCTCATTGACAGAATCATGGTACATATGTACAAATTTAATTTTATTTACTGTGCAAGACATTTGGAGAGTTTCAGAAGAGCAGAAGATTTCAGCAGCTGGGTGGTCAATTTGTTCATACAATACACAGATGCACCCAAGTTTTACATGTGTACCTAGCAAAGTCCATCTTCTAAGTGAGCATTTAGGAAAGACAAACACATAAAGTGCCTTGTGGAACTCTCTGGCTCTGCAAAACCAACTTTGCAGCATTGTTTCGTTTCTCTGTGATCTCTCCCTTTTGGCTTGTGCTGTGCCTTATTAAACAGATTGTGTCCTAAACCAGCATGCTGAAGCATGGAATTGTGCTGGAAATTAAACACAAACAGTGCAGGGGATTTACCAAAAGTCAATTTGTTTGACTTACATATTCTGTACTCTGAATTGCTTTCTTATTTTTTAAGAACTAGCCTGCTAGTAGAGCCATAAAAAATAGCATCCCAGCATATAAAGAATTTTATGCAGGTTGCAAAAGCCAATATATGGAAATAAGAGAACAGCAGAGGTACTACATCCAGTGATAAAATCACAGTCCCTAGTTTCCTTCTATTACTGGCTACTCAGCTTGAGAAAATTTACCCCACAGCTGGCAACCAAGAATTTAAACTCATATTTTCTTTGTCTTTTGGGCATTATTATAACTCATTTACTCTTACTTTTTCAGTTTAGACTCAGCTTTATAAATTGAGCGGTTCATGTTCTAAGAGAGCAAAAACTGTTTACTCCATTACACCCTGCCAGATTTTATTGTGGTCTTTGGTCTCATTCTGTCTAATCTGGGACAACCACAGCAAACAAAACTATAAATCTGTACCAAAAAAAAAAAAAAAAAAAAAAGTTTGCTAAAAAGATTGATAGCAAAATCACAATACTCCATTCCTGAATATAAATTGTGATTATAACCCAAAAAAGAACAAAAGGCACTCTTGCAGGAATTCAACTGAGGAATTAGTTTAGTAGGAGAGTAATCATTCTTGTCTGTAGCCCTCAATTAACATTAACTGTAAGAAAAAGCTTATTAGGAATATTTAAATTTTAAAGTCTCTCTGTGCAAGCATATCTGAATTCCCAGAGGCTAGTTATAGTGCAAAGTGTATTAATTAAGATATCGTTTTGGGAGATCCTTCTTTATCCAGTGTTCATTATTAACATGAAAGATAGTGGAAAGGTTTTGATTTTTTATAAAGATTTTAGTCATTGTGACAGGGATTCAAATGATGAAAAGGAGCATTTGAAATGTTAATGAAATTCTGATCATTTTACAGGACTTAGTAGCTTTTTGACACTTCTGCCCCAAACAAATGATTTGCACTACTTCGCAAAAACCAAGGGCAAGGTATTGTCAAAACTCTGGAGTCTTGGGGTCACTTTTTCTAAATGGACTAAAGATTTGGACTAGTACAGTGTAGGGATTTTTCTATGTTGATATGTACAGGAAACCATATGTATTCCACAGCTCCTCTTGGCCTGTCTAAACTACTTACAAGATTCATAGTCCATTTCCCACAGCAACCGTCCTTTGTCTGGAGCGACGATTGGACATATGACCAATGTCAGAGCTTTATTGCACTGCATTTTACCAAATATATCCTTTACCTGCTGGAGTCCCAGGCACAGAAAAAGTCCCTTTATCTATGCTGACAGGCTCAAGAGAACACTGGGTTTAACTTAAGACCATAGAGAAGGCTTCTAAAACTGAGTGGAGAAGCTGGGAACGTGAATGTGTGAATTAGACAGAATTATGTTAAGTCACTGGGTGAAAAATATAAAGTTTGAGATACAGTAGTGAATAAGAGACAAGATGGAGGTTCTTGGGCATTGTCTGCTTTTCTTCCTTCTTCTTCATGGTTTTGGGTGGTACTCTGTAATTGGACAGAAAAGTACACAGTGCAGAACACAGGTGTTTGGTTATTGGGTTAAAAGTAAAAATAAATTAGTTGGCATTTGATAATTGGATAGTTTATGCTTAAAAGGCCTTGTGGACAGAGCCCAAAGTCACCATGTGTAGTTCGTTAGGTTAGTGTGTAAAAGTATTTGCTGTCTGTAAACATGTAATATAGATAAGGTAAAATAAACATCCTAAATCCAAAGGCGAAAAGCATCTCTCTGCTCATCAATCCCAATCCTGGGGAACAGAACTGAACACTTTTACATTTGGTACCCCTGAGACTTCTACATTTACCTTTCCATCTCTCACACGAGAGTGGTTAGATGACAAACAGGGCTTACACATAGGGTATTAGTCGAGTTTATTGTTGCCAGTCAGGCTGTGCCAGCCATTAACATCTGCTAGTCAAAACAAGCAAAGAGGTAACTTTATGTGTCAGTAATACACTTGGGACCTGTGAGAACAGTCCTCCAGCTCTTCTGCAAGAGGCCTTGACAGATTCTGCCAGAAAGATTTGATGCCATTGCTTCCCTAAGTTTTGAAATTCAGGACACTTTCAAATCTTAGACCATGATTCCATGTCTCTAGGCACTTTTGAAAATACTAACTTATGCAACCAACAATCTAGACTAACCCGTAACTTTTACCAGTGCCCACAAACCATAGGGAAAATGGGCTTTTCTAATTTATCACAAACTCATAATTTATCTCTTGCAACTTATCCCTGTGGGCAAACTCCTTTTTTTTTACCAACAAAAAATGAAAACCTGACCCTTTAATAGCCAGCAGAAGGAGACCTGAGTCTTTTTGGAAACTGTGTCAATGTTAGGTGGCCTCTCTACACACCTGCTTAATGTCTTACCTCAGGTTGACTTTTACCTCTCCTCTTTGGAATTCCTTCTGGGGTTTGGGCACAGGTAGGCATGGCTGTGCTAGTGTTTGTATTTAAATTCTTTGAAAAAGTTTGAGTAAGGAAGACGTAGCTTTTGCTTTTAGGGCTGTGCTTTCCTTTCTTCTCATAGACACTCTGGACTCTGAACACTCAGGACAGTAGGTCTTCTTTTTTAGAGGCAAAAATTTCTATCATCATTGCTGACTGCAAAACAACTGATATGGAAGAGTTGTTAAATAAATAATGGTGCCCATGGGCTTACTGTAGCTATAGGTTACATACCAAATGCAACATAAGGTGTATTAGTAAAATTAGAGGCAACAAAATCTAAGTGATGTGGTAATATGACCTCTCCAGGACAGTTCAAGGTTCTGATCACACATGAAATATGAACTAACATGGAATAAGCCAAATAAAGGGTACCATGGAAATGGAAAGCATAGCTTCTGAAGGCAGTTCAGAAGAGCTCTACCTTGTTTAGGCTAACAAGCCAAATACTGAAACAGAACGGATGCTAATTCCCTATAAATGCATCAGAGAGGTAAACAATAAATTACATAAACCAGAAAAAAATACTGGCATAAGCATATATGATGCTAACTAGTAATTAATAAATTTAGCATATGGTTTGCAAAAAAAAATCCTAAATGTTATAGGAATGTCACTGCAGTAAAGACTTGAGTTTGGCACAGTAGGTCTACAGAAGGAAAACACAGGGTTGGGTTTTTTTTCAGTATGAAGCTAAATTTGTGAAGGCATTCATGTAGCACAGTGGCTTATGATCACAGAGGACTAGTCCTCTGTTCAGCCACCACTGTTAAAAGACAGCTACTTTTCAGCATCAGGAGTCCTTTAAGGTATGCTGTCCACAGTTACAGTTGTACCACACACGTTCAGCCACATGAGCCAAAATAACCTTTTAATTTTGCAGTAGAATCCTACTCTGAGGCAGGTATTGACTATTCACTTGTCTCTTACCCTGGAACAGATGATTTGGCCTGGCAGACCCTGTAGACCATTTCAACTACAGAGACAAATCTCTACAGACTGTGCTGGGGAAGTTGTCAGCTACCTCAGAAGTGAACACACCACTATAGATACTTAGAGGTGTGTAACCTGATGTTAATGCATGCCCCTGTTTTTAACAAAAATTTCCTAAAAATTCAAAGAGAAACAATAAACCAAACCAAATGTACCTCTAATATGAAACCCTTCACTAAGCTGAGAACATCTCCTCTGGTTTTGAATTTGCAATCCACGTATGGAAATATCATGAAGGGAAGTGCACTTCTGGTACACTAACCTAATGGTTAGTTTATGACGAAATCTTGCTAGATAAAGGTTTATTCAAGTTCTGTGTCAAAGATTTACAGGATCATTTGCAAAGTTTAGAACTTTGCAATTTGGTAGCAAACTAGCTACTTCTGGCATGGCCTGTCATTTTATAAGCATAAACTCTAGAGACCAAAGGCAAATCTGAAATGTACTTCTACTAAATTTACTAGAAAAAAATTGCAGCTAGAATTACTATATATACCCAAGTTTTTGGTTCTCAAATTATGGTTTTAATCATATATTAGTAACGATTTACATGCTGACTGTTTGGCATGCAGCATCTGGATCTCTTTATTCTGTGCTAAGGGGATGAGAGATGACAACATGACCATAACCTCCAATTTAATGTAGTTTTTTGTGTTGCATTCACAGATATTCCGTTATAAGGACACTAACTGTGATTCTATGGACAAATGAATCTGTATCAACGAACTTGTCTAGCATAAGAAGAGAAATTACTTGTGTGTGCCTGTAAAGAGAGTAGAAATTTCTATAAGGTTTATCGTATTTTAGAAAAACTTTATTAATTAGTTGCTCACGGCATATTGCCACAAGAAAGACAAAGAAAAGATCTTAAGAAGTAATTCTAAAATAATGTCTTGAAGAAAGAAATATTGAAATGCTTTGGTTGCTAAAAAATGTGGAGACCTTTTGTAAAAGGAACAGAAGAATTTCCATATGTATCAAGCATTATTTGTATTCATTAGCCAACGGCAATTTAGTAGCACTATTTTCCAAAAACATCCATACTCAAATGTTATCCTGCAGCAAGAGATTCAGTCAAGATAGCAATCTTATATTAGCATCTCCTTCAGTTAAGAAAGTAACGGATTAAAAAAGGGTGGGGGAATCCCTTGACTGCAATTATTTTCAGGACATGAACCTGGAAACATTTTTTGCTGTGTTCTTCCTGTAGTTGTCCTAGTTTTTCCATAAGCAAGGGAAAGGCCACACATCAGCACCCATCTATTCAGCTGCTGGGTGCTGAGGGTGGAGGGTCTCTGGCACTACCCCGATTGCTGCCCGTATCAATCCAGAGATGCTGGATGCTTTGTCGACTGCAAGGTCATTTCTCCCCATGTGCTTCGCTTTGGCCCTCATGTTCAGGGAGGGTCAAGGAGCGTCCCTATCTGGAGAGATTCAAAATCCTCCTGGACTCGTTCCTGCTCTAGGTGATCCTGTCTTGGCAGGGGTTTGGACTGGATGATCCCCAGAGGTCCCTGAGCTGCTCTTGGAAGGAGATCCTGATCTCAGCATAACCTCAACGTATGGGCTCAGGACCCGTCACATCGCACCTAAGTCAGAACACGCCTGGTTTTTGCAGGGAGATGCCCCGACACGGTGCCCTGCTCTCCTGGGGAGACCCAACCAGGGGCGCAGTCTAAGGGCGGGTGACACGGCCCTGGCGTG
>NC_031769.1:122018032-122218996 GCF_001522545.3 Parus major
GCGGCCGCGCTCCGAGCCCGCTCGCCGGGGCCCCTGCGGGCGGGGTGCGGCGCAGCGTGCGGGCATCTTTGCCAGGAGCCCGGCTTTTTTTGCTAACAGATGGCTAAGGTGGGTGTTAAGATCCGCTTATCATGCTGGGGAAATGTTCAGTGCGATGAAGAAAACTAGGTATGAATTTGCTGACAGGGTATTTTCAACTTTATCCTGTGGCGGTTGAATTAATGAAAACGTTCTTGCTTTCTGAAATGATAACATCATTTTCAGCGATGATGTTTTCCGTCATAGCATAGATATCAGCTTGGAATTCATGAAGTTACAGCTTGCAATCAGAGCATTTTTGTAGGCCTGTCATTACGTTTTGCAAGCTGCTTTAACCATACTACTTAAAAAAATACAGACCTGTTCTTAGAAGCTGTACAACGCAGTCACTAAGTCTTGCATGCTCTACTTCTGTAGAGATAACTGAGTGCTTAAATAGGAGTAAGCACAAACTAGCCTTTGTTCTTTATACCTTCTAGAACAGTTGGAGGACTAAATTAATTTTCACAGAATACCTGTGTTCTGTCTTTAGTAGATTTTACATTAATTGGACCCTTCTTGAGCCTAGTGACTTCATCAAGACTCTAAATTTGGACATAACTTGGCATAAAAATCCCAAGAGATTTCTTTGATCCACTCGGCATTCTTTGCTGACTGTTAATGCCTTTGAAATTTGAAAGATGTTATCCAGTGTTTATCAAATAATGCCTTATCAGGCATTCCAGCTCTCAGGACAATGGTGTGTTACCTCTCCAAAACAGGAGAGCTTGCCTTAATTTTGAGTAAGCTATGCATTTGACTGCATTTGAGACCGTACATCATCTGCAGTGCATCTATCAATTGATTTGGCTGTGTGCTGATTTACCAAGGCCAGCTATGCTTGCTGTGTTGTGTAAGCTCTAGCACCTTAATTACAGGGGGTAGGAGAAAAGTGCATCTAGACACAGCAGCAGAATCCTAAAAAAACTTGTGATTTTTTTCATAAAATTTGTCCAATTTCTGACTTGTTGGAAATGGAACCTTTATCATGTTTGTTATTTCAGAAGTTACTGGGAGTGAACTGCTAAGTCATAGGTGAAATCTCATGTTTTACTGAACCTTTTCTTGAAAGTACTTTCAAATGCTAGAGCTTGTCAAAGCATTTTTTCCATCATGCGAAATGATTCTTCTGAATGCTTGAGATTAATTTCAGAATAGCACAGGAAATAAGTCATGTCTAAAACTCCAGAACTCCACTTGTCCTTGCCGTATGAACACTCATATCTCACACTGTTATCCAGTGTCCTTGAATACAGAAGTTTTTGAAACTTAAGAACAATTTTCTGCATTTTTGTGGGTCATTTTGTGCTATGTTTTTATGCTTTAAAAACTGCCACAAAATAAAATTCTTCCCTTTCTGCTTCAAAACATTTGGAGCAAGTGGGTTTGCTCTTATTTATTTATTTATTATTGCTCCTGCAGTTTTTCAGTTTAACCTGTCTCTGTTCATGCATATTAGCTTAGGCTCAGATTAGGTTTTTGTAGAAAGGTTGCTCTAGGACAGAAAAAAATGTAGGCAAAATATTTACAAAAATAATAATAACAACAATAATAAGTTATTTTATTTGGTATTATGCTTTTATTCAGTCATTGCTTCATTGGCAACTTAGAATGCCATTGCTGGTTGCCATCTTTGATTAAATTTATGTTTGGATGTGGAATTGCACTGTCATACCCATCTGACAGAAGTATGGGCAGCTTCTGCAATCTGGCTCAGCCTGCTGCCTCATTATATTAGTGTTTAGTGAAATGATTTCCCAGAGCTGACTGGTGCAGTAGGTGCTTGACAGCTGTGTGTGCAAGGGTCGTGTTTATGGGGAAGTGCAGGACTTTATCTCTTGACAGCAGTCTCTTGGTGTGTCTGTGATGGTGGAAGACCCTCTCAGGCTCAAGATGCTTGTGCTGGACTTTCCAGCCTCAGAAGCTGGTGCTTTTGCTTGGCTGAAGATCAGCATTATAGATGAAAGATCTGTTTTACTTTGGTTTATATAAGCATGCTATTTATAAGAAAGATCTCTACCCAGTTTAACATGATCCTTTCCAAAAAGTGGAGAGATGAATGTGTAATAGTTGGCATGTGGAACTGCATTAATGACATTTAAAAAGCTAAATAGTATTTAAAGTGTCACAGTTGCATTTTCTCACTATGTGCAAGTTTAAATGTTCAGTGAAATGGCAAAGTAGGTTTCTATGTCACTTAAAAGTTTATTCTAAAATTTACTTTTGTTGCTTCTTTAAGGCTGTTGCTCTATGAGGTTATTTTTTGTCAGTATTGTTATATTACTAGACTGAGTTAAATTTGTACCTTTAAAGTTTTGTAAAAGTAATGAGATCATGCTTGTCATTAGAGGTGACAAACCTGATATTAAGTCTAAAGTCACTAGCATTTGTTACTTCACAGCTGTTCTTCAATTTTCATTTAACTTACTGATGAAAATAGAGCAATAGACTGGCTCTGTCTGTCAATGTAGTGATCTCTAAGGTGAGATTAAAACTCCATTCATGAGTAGTTCACCACGTGCTGTATCTCAGGACCGTTTTTGATGGATTAACATGTTGTTGTTGCTTTCACTGCTGGATATCAAGAAAAAAGCTGTCACACCGGTGTGTTTGTTGCCCTCTGTTTTGCTTGAGCGAGATGGAGCCAAGCACTGAATTCCTGACTTCATTTAAGCTGGAGCAGTCCAGTGGTGGTGCTTGATCAGCTTCTCTCCAGTCTGTTGTTTTTTCTGGGAGGATGCCGACAACAGCTGCTTGAGCCAACTAAATGCCGCTTCCCACACTTGTTCACAGCCCATCCCAGGCTAAGGAATAAGGGGCAGAGGGGCAGCTGTGTCCCAGGGCAAAACTCCAGCTCTCTGTGACAGGTCATGGCAGCGCTTGCCCAGCCCCACACGGGAGCAGTCAGAGAAGGCTGATTGTGGCTGGAAGGGGATGATGGCTCAGGAAATAGCTTGCAGTGTCAAACCCAGAGCTTTCCCTTGTGGATCTGTGTAGGGACTATACTGAGCAGTCTGGGTGTGTCCTCGACATCTCTCTGTACAGCATCTATTGCTGAGAGCTGGCATTTGTCCCTGGACCCTGCCATGGCATGGGGAATGTCTGAGATGTCCTGCTCCACCCCTAACAGCGCAAGATCTCTCCTTTGGGGTTTTATGTTAGTAGTGTGACTCGTGAGAGCAAGTGCTTATTCTTGTTTTGACAGGATTTCTGAATGCCCAATCTTATTTTTCTCCCTAATAGTGTAGAAAATTATGTAGAAAAGCAAAAATAATATTAATGCGAGTGTTCTTTTCCTTTTGAAGTTGATCTTTGTCTTGCCCCACTGAATCCATGCAGCAGCTTCCTTACTTTGGTGGCCTTTTCTTTAGCTCCATTTGACTTAAGATTTCAGCTTTTATTTTTTAATAGGTGTATCTTTTGTCCCACAAAAGAAGGAATTAATTTTATTGTACACTGTTCTTAAAACAGCAATTTGGAAACTGTTAAAGATTGAAATGCAAAACTAATATTAATGTATATAATTTTTAATAAGTTATTTGTCTCTGGTAGCCATTAAAACACAATGATAAATGTGTCTTTGCACTGAACTGATGTTTACTGGGCATACTTGCACCTCTATTAAATGATCTAAATTTGACACTCTATAGCTGGTCAATGTATTTACTCTTTTTTAAGCCATCATGCTGGTTTTTTTTAAAATACTGATTATTTTTCTTAAGGAACAATCCCAAAAGCTGAGTTCAGGCTGATATGATATGGGGTAGTGTACTACAAGAATATGTTTCAACTTTAAAGGAGAGGAAGTAGACAAGAATGTGTGTAGACAGGAATTTGAAGGTTTCAGATTAGTTTCTTCAGTATCTTAGAGCTAACAGATTTTATGCCCTGTTCTATATTTTTTTTAGATTTCTTGCATTTTTAACTTAAATTGCAGAAGCTTGATTGAGCTACTAATTGACATCAATTGGTTGAATATAGTGGAAAGATGAAAATGTTTTACCTTCACACAACACGGTGTGGTTGTCTTCAAAAGCAGGTGTTGCATTTCAGTGAAACCTGATTTCAGGAGTGTGGTAAGCACTTGACCAGAGTAGCTGAGGAGTGGGCTCACTTTGTAAAGAAATCCTGAGGGAGAGGCAAACCAGGAAACAATATATTATAAATTATTATCAGGGTTTTTTAAAACATTATTTTTTGACAGTTAAGTTTCTGATTTAAGATGGGGTTGCTGTGTCCAATTACACTTGTGCTGTAGAATGCACGAGCCCAGGTTTGTTTTGGGGATCACTGTTGCAAAACAGTCTTGGTTTAAGGCTGGTGTGAGAAGGCAAGTCTTTGCCTGACTGCCCTCAGAATCATCACAGTGCCTGTAGCCAAACACAGGAGAACAGTGTGCTTTTGATGCCAAAGCAGAATATTTACATGGGTTTTGCAGGTCACATGCTTCCTAGTGCTTCTGGTTGTACTTAAAGCTTGTTAATAGAAGGCTAGATGGTGCATCTGGAATGCAGATGGATAAAATACTGCTGCTTGTTTGCCTTTGGTTTAGTTGCATTTCCATAGGCTTTGCAGGGAAAGGTTTAATCGATTTTTCTGGATGGCCATCATGACTGAGTGACTTTCGAGAATGCCTGTACATTAACACTCAGTACAGGAACAAATGGGAGGAATTGGAGGTCTGCACTGTGTTGCAGGGCTAGAATCAAGTTGGAATCATGTGTAGGTGGTAGGACAGCTCACAGGACTGCAGTGCTGTGCTGGATGAGTACAGGCTCTTCAGGAAGAACCAGCTGGACTGCAAGGGGGGAAGTTGCCCTTCATGTGGGAGAGCAGTGAGAATGCAATGGAGCTTTGCTGTAGAACCACCTGGGGGAGTATGAATCAGGGTTAGCAGGCAGACCAGTGTGGGAAAAGCTGTTTTGGCTGTCTGCTAAAACCCACTTATCAGGAAAAATATTAGGTCTCCCTCATAATTGGGAGGATTCACAGGCCTTGGTCCTCATGAGAGACTTTAACTTCTGAAGAGACTTTAATCTGCTGGAGGGACAAATCAGCAAGCTTCAAGCAGCTAGGAGGCTTCTGGTATGCACTGATGACAAATTCCTGACCCAGGTGATCAAGGACCTGACAAGGGGAGGCAATCCTGCAGTATTTCATGTGTACAGACACGTGAGACTTAAAGGCCAGGGGCAGCCTTTCCTCCAGTGACTGTAGGATGGTTGAATTCAAGATCCTGAGAGGAGAGAGCTGGATGAATAGCAGGACATCATAGTTCAGGAGAGCAGGCTGTGACTTTAGGGATCTGCTTGCAAGAGTCCCATGAGATATGGCCATAGAGAGAGCTGGTTATTTTTAAGGATGTGTAATGTGACACACATTACATGTTTTCACATTAAAAGTCATGCTTCCTATGAGGAAGGAAGCAAAGAAGGACAGACAGTTGTAGTAAAAGGGAGTACACCATGATGTGAGTTGTGTGTGCTGCTGTTACAGTCATTCTTGACTGCATGGAATTCATTTCTCAGTCACCAAAGAAAGTATATAGAATCCTCCTCCAGCCTGTCACTTTGAGGAAGTGGGTCTCGCCTTGATGTGTTATTTTCAAGGACTGCAAACAGGATTCACCATCATCAGACTCATTCATGTTCAGTGCAGTAACATGTTTTTTGACAAATAGAATTCATTTTCATTGTCAGACTGAAAAGCTGATATAAAAAAGTACTATGAAAGTCTTTTCAGCTTGAAGGAATGGATGCTGCAGTGCTTTGTGTTATCTTTTGGAAACAGAATTGACAGGTTTATACAAGATTGCCAATACAGGAGTACAGGAGAATTCATGAGGCTTTCCTATAAAATTGGGAGTAGACAGATAAAAGTAGATTGATCTGCTATTTGTCAGATAATCGTGAAAACTTACCTACTTACAAATTTCAAAGTATATGAGTGGTTTAATACTAAGAGGCAGAGCTCACTGTGATTTCCTCTTCCTTTGTCTCTTTCCTGCAAACTGCAGAATAGCACAGGTGAGAAGGGATGTGCTCGGTGGGGTAAAACATGCACACATCATTTATCAAGCAGGCTTGACCAAAATATGGCAAATACTGCCTGTTGTTAAGAATTATAGTCACTGTATTTGCCTTACTTACATTTGCATTTCAAAATTCCTTTTGGCAAAATAGTACAAATTTGCAAAACTTTGACCATTTTTGGAATATTTTTTTCCTGCTTTGATACATTCATGTTTCCATTATGTTATTTAATTATCTTCAAAGCTGCTTTTAAAAATTAATGCTTTAAATTTTAAAAATTAATGCTGTAATTTAAAGAAATGTTCAATGGTCTGTGCAAGGTGTTGAAGGTGTTCTTACCCACAAGAGGGGGTTAGAACTAGATGATCTTCAAGGTACCCTTCCAACCCAAACCATTCTATTATTCTGTGAAGTGTTCCCTACCTGTGTCACTGCATTGGTATAATTTTTAGGTGGCTCTTGCTTGTAGTATTTGCCATTGGTTAGGCTGTGGTTAGTCAGTGCATTGATTAAAAAAATATAACGCAGTCAATATTGATTATTTGCCATATGTTAGAGACTGGGCAGTCATCAAAGAACCAGATGCTGTGGCTTGATGATGCAGATTCTAACTGCTGTGGGGTATGAATAGCATTTTTTTATTGTACCATAAATCTGTGGAACTCTTAAGTGACAAATACCTTGCTTTTGGAGATGAGAATGGAGTTATGCTAAAAGCAATGAATACAGTTTTACAGAAGAATTTGGCTAGCCCTCTTCAGGTGATAACTTTCAATACTTGCAGATTACTTGCTGGCTTCAAATAGGTACCTAAAAAGCTGGGAATTATACCAGGGTGTTTCAGCATGTTTGAATTCAGAGAGGCTTGATGATGCTGATTATCAGTTTTCTGGCCTAAATACTGTCACTGCTGTAAATAAATAGAAGGTTTTGAAGGGCAGTCAGATTTTACAACATGATGAAATACTATTATCAAGTGCAATCTTGTTTCTGCAATTCCTGTCTAAATGCACCCACATACTTGGGTATATAGAGCTCTCCAAAAGAGAAAAGTGTAACAAAACTTAAGTTATTCAGCAGTACTGGAGGGTTTTGCTCCCTCTAGGTGTGAAGTCTGTTTACACAACTGCTTTATCTGTAAACATGACAGCAAGAACAAGTGCTATGGCTGCGACCGTGTCAGATCAAACTTGTATGGATTGGTGGGTCCGCTCATTGTACTGAGAAAGATAAACTGAGAACTGGCAGCTTGCCCTTTTTGCTGTAAATCAATTGTGGTATTTGAATGAGAGGAGAGAAAGAAAGAAGTTGTTCCCTTGAAATTTAGGTTTCAGGGAAGTCTAAACTTACCTATATTGAAAGCACCATGATACAACTGGAGTCTGTAAAGCTGTACTGCCAGCCTTAGTGGTCCACACAGACTTTACAGCTAAACTCCTAACTTCAAGACCAGAAAGTATAGGCAACTATACTGTAACCATACTCAGAAGGAACTTGTGCAATAACTTGTGTAGGTATAAACCCAGTGATTTGGAAGTAGCTGGAGGAAGAAGAGCCCTGACAGGGGCAGTTTACAAACATGAATTATAAGATTATTGTAGTCCCGCTAATAAGCTTCCAATCTGGTTAAGTCAGATACCCAGCATCATACTGGGTTGTAGACTGTTTTTATTTGAGACTTGGTCTCAGGGAGGCTGTAGAATAGGATGTAAAGCTCTGTATCATAGTTCTGGCATCACTTCCACTGAAATACCACTTCTGTGGTATTCGCATAACAATTTTTATCATATTTATCTTTTTGCTGTATGTGTTTTGATTAGATAAGCAATAATAATTATTTCAGCCCTTCTCCAAGTTAACTACATTCATGTTTAATACAAGCATCTAAACCACTGGTGGTTAGTGGTATTAAAGTTGGTAAAAAGGAAAAGAAATGTAGCTGCTGGATCTTGGGTTTTCTGTGGCTATATAACCAAAATTATTTTAAAAAGAAGTCTTGCATTGATGCTAAATTTACAGACTGAAGAAAATTGCCATGACACCATCTTGCTACCAATTTCTATTCTCAGACCATTTTGTCAAGCATATCCTCCTCCTGTTTCCTAATTTGTGTTCCATTTTTTTAAATTTTTTTTTTAACCTCCTCCCCACAGTGCATCCCAAATTAAAAACCATTTAGGTTAACTTCTTTCAGGAAAATAATTGCAGTAGATATTCCACATTAATGTCTTTTAAAAAAATAAACAAAACAAAGCCAAAACTAACTCAATTGCAACTTTCAGAATTTTACTCCCATGTCTTACTTTTAAGTTATCAGAGTTCATGTGAATAACATTGCTAACCCTTCTGTAACAGAAGACTTCTGGACTCCTAGAAAGAAATGTTAGGGTTTTGTGGTTTTGGTTTGTTTGGTGTTGGGTTTTTTATAACTTTAAAAACGGGGAAATCACAGAGGAATTAAGTAGCTGAAGGGGTAAGTGAGCAAATATGAAGGACACTTGGCTTCCCATTTTCAACAAAACTTCAGGAACTTTAATTTTTTTTAAATTACTTCCTTATGTGGTTTTGGTCAGTGATTTGTGTTACACAGGAGCTGTTGGCAGTAGAAATAGCTCTGGGCAGATGTGATTACCTGCCAGCAACAGAGGAGAGTGGAAATGCTGTAAGGAAATCCAGCTCTGTAACTGTAGCTGCACTAAGTGGTAATTGGCATTCCATGTGCTTAGGTATGTTGTATGTAAATATTGTTCATTCAGGTGAGCAGCTATCAAGTCTGCTTCTTTTAAGGTGGAGTTTAAACAGCAGCTCAAATTCTGGAATTCAGTGAACACAGAAGAAAAGAGTGAGACATGTAGCTTCTTTTACTAGGGAAGCTCTTTGAAAGAATTCTCTGACAAATTCTTAATCATATACTGTATACCTTATGTTAAGATCCCTAATTCTGATTTATTTCAGCTAATTTATTGAAGACACAAACAGTGTTGCTTCATATTTTTGGGAAATGCCTCTCACTTGTTTCTGCAAAGCTGAGGGTTATATCAGAATGATGTTATAAAAAGAAGTTGAACTCTTTAGCAGAAGTGAGTTTGCTCACTTTGAGTGATGTAGTTTATCATCATTAAGAGTGGTAGGGACTCTGAAGAATGAAGTTATGAAATAAAGAAATCTATGGGTATCTTGTATTTTTGAGTGGAGTAATTGAGAAAAGGTTACAGCCATTGCTGCTTACCCTTCAGATCAGTGGTGAGGGCAGGTTCCCAGCCATCTAAGCTGTGTACCAGTGTTCAGGTGCTCAGGCTTGTGGGTTTATCAAAATAGACGTATGGAAAAATTTTTGGACATAATAGTTTAAAATAGAGTTTGAAAAAATAATAGAGTAAAAAAATGGAGTAAAAAAAAATAAGTTCCTAGTAAATCTTCATAGCATTCAAGTATAATTCAAATTCAAGAATAGAAAAAAAACAAGATTTATCTGTATGTTTTGCATTTTTCCTACTTCTCCTACTTGTGTACATCTAAATGCACAGATATTTAGATGGCACAAAAGGAAGCTTGATTATGACTTTCATTTGTAAAACTTGGTTACTGTCAGTGCAGTGTTGCTGTGCTGTGGTAAGGACAGGCTTATTCATATCTACATGGAAAAGGTATATAAATTACTTAAAGGTATGAACTAAATGTTTTAAACTGTACTTTTCATGTGATTTTTAAAATTAATTCTTAAAATGCATTGTGTTCCCTAGTATGTTCATACAACTAATACATTATATGCAGTTATATACTGGGAGTGAATTTTTTTTAAGAAATTGAGAAAATCAGAAATAGACAAAAATTGCTAATTGGTAATGAAGATCTTACTCAGTTTTAGTCTTTGCATTTGGGAAAAAATGGTTTTCAGTGGGAACTATGGCTGCCTGAATCTCTTTGTTTGCTTTGAAGTATTTAATTAAATTATTTGTTTTTTAGGACTGGTCATACACTTAAGTTTAGATGGAAAACAGTTTTCCACTGGGAAACCAGGAACAAAAGCTGACCAAATCATTGAACATTGCTGTGTTGATGACTCTGTTAGTTTAAGATGCTCCTTTGCCTGAAATACAAGTCAGTTCAAAGTGGTTTTATTTTAATGTGGTGTAAATAGAGACAGTTGTGTTGTCTGCAATAGTCAGATTGAATACAGAGAAAGCTACTAGCAAGTCTCAAACATAATCCAAATTTACTGCCTCTTTCTTGATGTGTATGTGATATAAAAATATCCCTGTATTCCTCTGGTATAGTACTAGATATAATAGATGCCTTCTGCTGGGAAACCCTGGAGTTTTTCGTCTCTGCCACAGTTCTGTTGCATAATGCATATATGAATTCTGTTGCATATGCATTATGAATATATTTGCTTGCATAGGCCTTGATACTTTGACTTGTTGGTCTTTTGTCTGGTTCTGTGGATCTGTTGTATATCGAATATTCTGTTTACATTTTTTTTACCAATGCTTGAATAGCAACATCAGAAATACTTCTGTAAACCATCAGTAATAATCTGAACTAAATATATACTAAAAATAGCATTCCAGAATGTTTTCTTTACATAAGAAAATGGAATAGTTTAACTTAGTAGAGCAAAATAAATGATGGAATGTCACTTTTCTGTATTTGACGCTAAATTTGATCTCTTCCAAAGACGCAGAAATGCCCACTAAACAGCTTTATTCTTGGTGTGTAGTTGAGCAGTCATTGGGACTTACAGGGGATTTTTTTATTTGTATATCGATATGCATCCTTTTAAGGGAGTGGAGTTATGTATTATAAATAAACAGAATTGCTGGTGATGTGTTGCTGGCCCTGACAACTTCCAAAAGTGCATAAGGACTTAAGTATATTTTTTGCCTTTCTCATCTGCATAGTCTCTGCACAAGTCAAAGGATGTATACTTTTACAGTAACAACTCTTATTATGGCTAAGTGTATATGAGGTTAGCATTTATGAAATAATGTTTTGTCATTGATTTAATCAAATTTTCTTAAAGAAGTATGTTGGTTTTTTTAAGGTGAGGTTACAGTGCAAACTGGAGACCTGTTGCCATGTAAGATTTGTGGAAGAACTTTCTTTCCAGCAGCGCTGGTAAGTGGTGTGAGCACTCTTTGCTTTTAGATTTGGTAAGTTGATAAATAAGTTAAGCAGTGCTCAATATAGCTAAATAAAATAGATCTGGGTGCTTTGTTTTGGTAGGGGTTTTAGTTTTCTTTTCCCTCCCCCAAGTAATTACTGATTCCAGTTGTCTCAGGTTTGAAGCTCCATAGAAGTGATCTAATTTTATTTTAAGATCCCATGATTTTCTGAAATACATGCCTCTAAAAGCATCTTTTCTAGGTTTACATGATCAATCCTTGTCTTCTGCAGTTTTAAGTCTGAGCTAGTAAATGTTTTGTTAGCCATCTCCAAAACTCACTTCTCCTTTGTTAATAGAAATCGGTCTCTCGTTAAATGTGAATATGAATGTCAGACACCTGTGATATGTTTTGCCACTCAATGCAAAAGCTGCCTACCTGTCATCAGTTTTTTACACGCAAGGAGCAAATACAGACGCCTTCTGCTTTTCTTCTTCATTACCACCCATGTTTTTGTGACTGTATACACATGCGTGAATTCCTGTAGTTCTGTTTTAAAGGCAGCAGCTGACATAAATGTTTAAGTGAAAACAGCCAGAGCTTATTTATCAGGAGTTGGGGCTTTTTTAGCTAATTTTTATATCAAGAAAGAGGGAAATAATGTGTTAATAACTTCTATTTTTAAAAGTAAGTTCTGTATTCTTTTAATTTGCTTCTGCTTATAGAAAAAACATGGACCCATTTGCCAAAAAACTTCTGCCAAGAAAAGGAAGACATTCGATTCCAGCCGACAGAGAGCAGAAGGAACTGACATTCCCACAGTAAAACCTCTTAAGCCACGGGTATGTTATAATTTACTCTGATTTTGAGCATTTTAGGCTTACTATATATGCACTTTAATAACACGTATTTCTGCTGGAAATTTGTGTTAATTAGACCAACTAAAATTTGGATGAAATCTATGATGTTACGTACTAAAATAAAGTGCATACTTAGCTTCAAGTAAAAGCTTCAGATATACAGAACTTTCTTTTTTGGCTCTTAGCCAGAACCACCCAAAAAACCTTCTAACTGGAGACGAAAGCATGAGGAATTTATAGCAACTATACGAGCAGCCAAAGGACTGAATCTTAAAGACGGTGGAAAACTCCCTCCGCCACCTCCACCATCATATGACCCTGGTATGTAAAACAGTCAAGTTCCTTAGAGACTTTGAGTTAATATGTAGAAATTTGAATTGAAAAGGAATCTGTTGGACAGTACAGAATACACAAGTTCCTGAAGATGATTTATTATCCCGGTGCAGATGCTGGGTCGTTACTTTGTGTCTGGTTGGCTCACATTCTGTGTAGCTTTGTTTTTAATGTGTTGAAAGATAGCTGGGGCCAACTTGCAGCCTGCTACTGCCTTGTAAACCATAGGCTGGTCAAGTTGTTTTAATGCCCTGTTTGTGCTCACAACAGTGGAACTGCTCAGAAATAGCAAGCTGCCTTTTTGATTGGCTGAGACCCACAACATATTTACGTTGTGGGAATGCACTTTTGTGTTTTTCAAATGTAACCTCTCCCATTTCTTGCTGAATTCATATTTATTTTCATGTATTGCAGTGTATGCCTTATTGCTTCATGTAGTTTTGTTTTAGGTATGAGAGATGTGTGGAGTTTGTATTATTAGCACAAGATTTGGTACCTTCAAACTGAGACTGGATAAAGTGTTCAAGCAGTCTGATGTGAATGAGAAGGAAATACACTTTTCATTTAACTTCTGGGATATGGTAATAGATTGAAGAATATATTTCTTCCTCTTGTCCTAAGAGCTAAACCATTTGATTAGCTCAGTGGCTTTTTTTCAGAAAGATTGGGAAAAAACATGTTTTTGCTTCTGCCTGTCTATGGTCAAGTGAGGATGTGAAGTGTTTCCTACCCTGTTTCTTTACAGAAGATGTATTAGTCCAGTATTAGGATTGCAATTATGCATTCACTCTAAGAAGCCGTATTATTCAGCATTCTGTACTCACAATCTTGAAAGGCCATATAGCTAATTTTAAAAAGTAAAACCATCTTAAAGCCAATAGCAGATGCTGTGGATAAGAATCACAAGGATTGATCATGAAAAGAATAATTAATAATCTATATAGCATATCTATAATCTACCTAGTTGTAGTTGGTTTTAGTCTCCTGGCTTCCTCCTGCTGCAGTGGGTAGGACTTAGGAAGAGGAAAACAGGAATGAAGAGACCATGCACAAAATGATCAGTTGCTCTTCTCACAAATAGAGCAGGAGCAGTTACTTATGCTCCTTTTCCACTTTTCATGTAGGATTGTGAGCGTACCATGAGTGTATCCTCTCCTACTCAGCTCTGTCTTGGGCTTGCTTGTTTCTAACAAACAGCGAGTCTTTTTCCTTTTAATGGAAAGAGTCTCGTATTTATATTTTCTACTTAAATGCTCTGAGCTGGCAAATGACCAGTATTGCTGCTTCTTCCATCTCCTCTTCCACTGTCTCTGAGGAAGTGCAGAATAGCCTCAGGTTAAGAAGGACTTTAAATCACCCTGAGCTTGACTGCGGAGGTGTACTGCCCTCTTATTTTGATTAGTTTTTGTTTTATAAAGCTTACATTGAATCCTAGAAGTTCTTCTGGACAGTATGAACAGTACTTTCAGATAGGCAAGTGTTTGACTGGTAGTATGTGTTTTACAGAAGGATGAAGATACAATTTCTGATTCTTAATGGTATACATTCATCCTCTCAAATACATCTGTGTGCTTTGAAAGTTTTCTATGGGAAGTGAACTCTGCACCAGCTGAAATGGCCTATTATCTAGGGGCTTTCACAGCTGCTTTATTTTTTTTTTTTATTATTTTTTTTTTTACTTTCTTTGGAATAATTTTGGTTTGACAACATGGTTATTGCAGATTTTTTTTCTGATTTTTTGTCTCTTAAGGTATAGGTGATGTTCAAGTGTTCTCATGGTAGCAGAGCATATTTAAAATAAATAAAACGTTGTTACCCATGAGATTCCCATGCTGTCACTTCTCTGTGTTTTTCCTCTCTCCTTAGCTCACAGTTCTTGGGTCACAGTTCATGGTTTAGTGGCCATTACATAATTCAGCTTACTCAAAATTGTTTATAAATATTCAAAGAGACAACTATTTAAGCCAAATCTACTACATGTAATCCAAAACTTATTTTAGATTTTGTAGTATTTATTGTAATTTTGGAGGCAGTGACTGTTGAATTTCATCTCATTTTCTTCAATACATTTCTAATATGACCTAGAAACACACTAATTTATCCTGCTTTCCCAGTGTCAGGCTTTTTTTAAGTTGATGCTTACATGGTTTTGAATGCTCTAATCTGGGGCATACAGCATTAATATCTCTAGCAAGTGAAATACCCAGTTATCTGAAACTGCAGTCCAAACATACAATTTTCCAAGGGCACTGTATTTTAAGGTGTGTATTTCCAGCATACAGATGATGAATCTTTTAATATTTTAAGCATTTATATAGCACTTTCTGTTTTTTACCTGATGAGAATAATATTCCCTGTATGTAATACTGTTTGCAATGTGAGTAAATTAATCTTGCAAAAGTAAGATGGCCAACAGTTACTTGATAGCTCCTTATTTTCGCTGCTTTTCTTTTGATTCTTTTTATTTGTTAAATTTCTGATTTTTTTTTAATTATGATCACTTCTAGTATTGCAGTTAGAATTTTCAGTTCATTCAAAATTGCCAGAGGAAATAGATTTGTTGTCTTTTGTAGCTCGTGTGGGAAAGGTTTTAATGTATCGCCATATCTTGAACAAACTGAACTGTTAGTGATTTTTTTAAAATTTTTGATTGTTTCTTTGTTTAGCTACTTCTCCACTTCCCTCCAGCTGATCTCTCTCTGCCATGCCCTTGTACTTCTTTGGCTACCTTCTCTGCAGGAATAGCATCTTTTAAAGTTTCTGATTTTTGCTTAGTTTATTTCTAATCCTCAGCTACTGTTACCCATCAAATGAGATTATGCTTTGACCTAGAAATCTGTATTTTATTTTCAGATTCAAGAACCCATAATTTCCCCTGGAGGAGAGCCTGGTCTTAAAGACTTTAAAACACTCTCATTTTTAAAACAGATTATTAATGTTAGATATTTATATTTTTTTAAGATTACATTCAGTGTCCATACTGTCAGAGGAGATTTAATGAAAATGCAGCTGACAGACACATCAATTTCTGTAAGGAGCAAGCTGCACGTATTACTAATAAGGGGAAATTGGCAGCTGATACCAAAGGGAAGCTTCCTACTCGAACACAGGTGAGCTGTAACACTTTTGTTAACCTGTAACTTGCATTCAGTGTCAAGTCAAGCTTGTTAAATAGTGTGTGGCTTTTAAAAGAAGTTAACTATTTTATTATATGTGCAATTTTATTACTTGCACTGACTGAAATTAATACTAGGCATGGACAAGGCTTTTGCTTTCTTAAACTGCAGAGATCCATTAGTGAAATGGCAGTAGCTGCAAAATCAAAACCAGTCATAAATGTAATGTAGAAATGTGCAAATGACATATAAAGATAGCAGGAGGAAATAGAGATGCAGTTTTTGTAAAGGAAATTGAATTTCTGTTGTGCTGGTTTCTAAATCCAATTAGAGACTTACTTAAGGGGCAAACAGGTACCTGACTACAGGACAACTGACAGCAGAATTGTGGCTAATTAGAGGCTTGAGCGGGATTCAGGGGTATTACACAGTATTTTAAATCAGTGCAGGGACTGGTCCAGACAATACAGGTGAAAGTAAGATTTGGATTTGAAAGACAAAAATAATTCTGCCTTTGAGTATTCTCTTTTAAATTAATTGGTAATGAGGCGATACTTTTAATCTTAACTTTAGCTTCATTCCAAAATAAAAGCTGTAGAAAAAAAATGTAGAAAGACATACAGTTGAACACCAAAGCTACTAGGTTAGAGAATGTTTCCTGCTAGTATCATCTGTAAGTGTTAGAAAACAGACTATCAGAAACCATTTGCATGTTCCCATACCAGAAACAGGTTACCTAGTAAGAAATCATCGTCTGTTCTCCCACAGTACCTGAAGGAACTACCTGTTGTGTTATAGAGATGGCTTCATTTAATTGCTTAAATTCCTAGGTTGTATTTTGTTACAGTACAAACCTGCTCCAGTTAAGAAGATGCCTTCTGTAGGATCAACACCATCACCATCATCACGCTTACCACAGCCAAGTGGTGTCAGCAAAACTGTTGTAGGTATGAAATGAATGTTATGAATTATTCCATGTCTTTTCTAAATAACAGTTCTCAAACTATGCATCATGCTGCAAACTGTTTATTTGATATAGTGGTTTGCAAAATCTTGTTTAAAATAAATTTGGAAAGGGCACTCTAATTGCCATCTATCTTGACGATTTTGGATTCTGGTTTATATGTCAGGCCAGTTCTTTTTTTTTTCCTGAATTGAATATGAAAAAATTATTTGGTGTAGTAATGCTTGATCAGTATTGAATACTGATCTCTCACCTGAAATTTATCTAATGCTTAATTCTAATTTGTCTGCTGAATATGATCATAAATTGGTGAAAATACATAGTCAGGGCATGTATATTGTAATTATGAAACAGAGCTCTAATTTGGGTTTCAGATATTGATATCAAACATCTTCTGTCTGTACATACTTCAACTATTTTTTCCCTTTTTTTCTGAGCAAAGAAATTGAGATACAGTATGTTTTCTTAGAATAAAACACTATGTGTCAATTATATATTTTCTATACATTTTTGAAATATATTGTCTTTTTTGTATTATCTTGATACTGACTCATATCTTTATTTCTAAAACTCTTTTTTTGAATTTTGCAATTATTTTTTTTTTAATAAATTGTCTTATTTCAGCAGCAAAATCTTGCATTTTCTTATATTTTCATACTTGCTTTCCAACTGCAAGGTGCCTCTTCAGGTAAAGCACTGTCTTCGTCTGGATCCAGTGGGAGCAAAATTCAGACATTATCACCAGCTCATAAAAACTCTCTGGGAACAGTGAACCCACAAACAGGGTGAGTTCAATCTAATGTTGTCATTTGTGCTTTATTTCATATTTATGTTATTCTAGTTCTAGAAGTCTCTGTGGTTTGTTTCACTTGCTTTTATTTTTTTTTCCTATGAGCTTCAGAAATACAGTGTTTTGTATTTATCCTTTATCTGTAAATATAGCTAATGTTTAAGAAACATTGGAGAAGGCAAAGTTTTTATCAAGTTGATTTAACAACAAAGGAGGTCAAGAGATGAAAATAAAATATATCAAAAGTTACAGAATAGGCAGAATGGTTGGAGCAATTAAATTTTTCTTGGTAAAAGCGAAGGGTCTTAAAAAAAGCAGAAAACATTAGGCATCATTTCCTGCACTTCACAGAAATGGAAGAAAGAGGCTTCTGCCTACAAGGCTATTGTGACAGGATCTTCTCTCTTAGCACAAAAGGATGGACGCTTTCTCTCTTGCTTTTCCTGTCTTAAGAGGAAACAAATGAATGAGCACAAATAAGACAAAACCAGCGCACTTAACAACAGCAAGGATTGCTACATGAAGATTATTAGAGTTCAATGTAAGTGCTGGTGTGATCAAGGCTGTGACTCATGCTTTACTGGAGGGGTAGACATTTCACAGAATCTCATAGAGAAATCTGTGGAAAGGATTGAAGAAAAGTAGTGCAATTCTACAGAAGTTTGAGGAACACCAAAGAGCATTGAGAACACAAAAGATAAAAGGAAATGATTGCAATTATAACATTGGTGATTGAAAAATATTTATTCCTATAAAAATGATTATCTGATTGGTGAAGACAGTATAATGTGAAAACAAAAAAACAATGTCTTAAGTTCATGAGGGAGAAAAGGATATTCTGAAAACTTATGGTGTTGGATAGCAATTACATAGAACTAGAGATTTTTAGTTTATCACTCTTAAATTTTGCAGGTTTTGCATGAATATGAATTATAGCTCTGTCATGCTTCACTCCTAATGCCCCTGTAGCATCAGGCTTCAATTCTGTCTCTCCTTGCTCTATCTACTCATGATAACTGTTTCAGACACAGGTCACATGTGGAGTCCATGAGGTGGACACATGTCTTTTTTTTATTATTTCACCCCTCTCCTGGTGACTCTTTGGTCAGCTTTACTACCGTTTGTAGGCATCTATGCTGTGACTGTCTGAAAATCACAGTCCCTTGTTCACTGATTTTATTTATTTATCCATTTTTAGGAGTTGAATTAACACCTACTGATGAGTAGCAAACAAGCAGGTCTCCAAGCCACAGTAAAAAAGTTAGCTGAGATAATTTGAAGGCATGTTTCTGAGTCCAGTAGTGTAACTCAGATATCTGGGAAAGGTTTTTTCCTGTTGGAGGTTCCTAACTGAAGTCTGTCTGTCTCTGAGGATGCAGCAATTTTGATTTTCACTTGTTAACAAAGTAGTTCTATTTAATTTTACCTGTCAGTTGCTGTTGCAATAATCATATGAAATCTTGTAGAAAATAAACCCCTTGTGTTCCAGCTATTTCTCAGAAATCAGAGGGGCTGGGTGCAGCTTGACTTAATTTTTGTTTATAACCATTAGGCACTATGGCTGGTTATGTTCAATAAGAACATTTACAATTCCAGTTTCACAAATAATGTAGTTTATTGAAGGAGCAGATCATTGACTCTTAGATTGCAGGTGATAAATGCAGTAGATCTACAAAATGTAAGTGTACAGTGCTATGTGTAACTGTTCCCAGCTCTACTCTTGGTGGAGCTGGAGGCGTAAATCTTACCAAAGAGTCATCCCTGCTTTGGGGAAGGGAGAGAAGAGCAAGCCCGTTATCTATGAAGTAAGGTCATGTTCTCATACTCTAAAAATGGAGGATTTCAAATATCAATTTTTGACTTTTTGGAAAAGTGGAGGTATGACTATAGTCAAATATAATTGCTTACCAGTTGCTGTGGTCCTAGTTGGTGAAGAAACAGCTTTTTTTTTCTCATTTTCATATTGGTGGTTGCTTTTTTCAATATATTAAATATATTTGGATACCTCTGGCTGAATTGGTTGTAAAAAAGGCAGCACAGATCCCTAATAATTCAGTCTTGTCCTTCACCCAGGTGAGGGAGCAGTGAAGTCCACCTGACATGACTCCTGTCAGTATGTTACAGCCTCACATCATTATCTTCTCAAAGGAACAGATTTGTAACAGAGGCTGGTTGTGCATGGATAAGTGGAGTGAGGCTGGTACTGAGGCCTGGGTGCACTCCTGTGCTGAGGGCGAGACACCACTGAGACTCAGAGACACTTCACTGAGACACCATTGGGTTGTGAGACCTCTGCCTCACCCCAGGCATCATTCAGTTGTTAAGCCTTGCTCCAGCCTAGTGCAGGATAAGCAAATGGCTTAGCTTGCTTAAGCCACTTTTTTTTGTGGCTCAAAAAAAAGTTTTTTTGCTCAAACAGCCTCATGAATTCTCTACAAATTAACAGCATCTCTGTATCTTGACATAATATGCCTGGCAATTTTCCAGTTGCTTACTGGACTTTGTTTTCGGTAGTTTTCCATTTTGCTCCTCTGTTGCTTGGAGAATGAATATGATGAATCCAAATAGCAGCTGGGGACATGTTTGCCCAGGTTCTCTCTGTTTATGCATTCTGCTAAGCACAAATACATGGTTTCTGGTTGGCACAGCTCTCAGATAATGATCTCTGCTGAAAGGCAGTAAATGTTAGCTTGGCTTATGACCTTAATTGCCTGCACGATTTCCAGATTTTTAGAGTATGCGTGTGATGAGCATGTTTCTGCCTGCAGTCTTTCTCATTGCTATTAGATACTTGTTTTCTTCTGTTTTCCAACTAGCCCTGATGGTATTTGCTGCTCATACTAACCAATCTTCCACAGGTGCAATGTGTATTGTTCCTGTGTGTTATATCTGGCATTTCTTTTTTTAGCTTCATTGCATTCCCTTCTGGGGACACATTTGTCAGGAGCTGTATTTGAAGCAAAGAGGTGTGGGAGCCAGTTACATCATGGAAAAGTTAGGCTCCTCAGATTGGTCACTGGTGACAATTTTGGCTGTAATCATCTCAACTTCTGCCTTAGTATTGGGGCATGAGGGGGAAATACATTGGGTTCTGTTGAAATACCTAGGAAATGATACCAAAGCAGGGACTGAGACTCTTATAGTCAATGTCCTACATTAGAGTGAAAATAATTAATACTTCAGTGACAGATTTTAAACATTAAAACATCTTATAATTTCTGCTATAGATAAATGCAGCTGGAATTACTTTCTAAAATAGAAGAACTTTTGAACATTACCCTTTTAGTAGGATTAAACATGATTTATTTCTTTTACTACATTTATGATTTAACCAGTAGAATGACAAGCCTTAGTGTGAGATCTGGGGTTCTGTTCTACATAATTCAGAGCTTATGCTGAAAGATAAGATGTTATGCTCTTCTGAGTTGTTAGTGAAACAATTTTCTCAGCAGTGTTGTGTGGCGGTTGTTTAAAGGGCAGTCTTTTAAAGTGAATGTTAAGCAATAACTTTTTCTTTTCTCCTTGACAAATATTAAAGAGCCTACACACTTTTGACCAGGTTAAATTCCAGGTTGTGCCGTAGGAAAGAAGTTTCTGCCATTTGCACTAAGAGAAACTAACT
This sequence comes from Parus major, assembly GCF_001522545.3. Taxonomy (NCBI): domain Eukaryota; kingdom Metazoa; phylum Chordata; class Aves; order Passeriformes; family Paridae; genus Parus; species Parus major. Next base: position 122,038,933 of record NC_031769.1, read on the forward strand.
TCAGAGGTTTTTTTAGATATTACTTCAGTATGTAACCTTCCATCTTTGCTTAGATTGTTGTAATTCTGGATTTTCCAGAGGCGTAATAGAAGGGAGGCTTCACAGTAGAATTGCAATTAGATTGTGCAGTATCAAGGACGAATTAATTCTCTGTACGAGGTGAGGGGACACCTTTGCCTGCCGTGGTCGCTGCGGTGCAGGGGCAGGGGAGGGGACGCCGGGCAGAGCGCGCAGTGCCGGCCGCGCCCCGCAGGTGGCGCTGGCGCAGCGCTGCCCGGGGCCGGGCCGGGGCTCGGAGGCAGCGCCTGTGAACCTCGTTTGCCGCATCGCAGCGCACGCTTTCACTTTGTATGGGCAGAAAGGGAACCCTGTTTTACGAGTTCACTTTCTGCAAGTTATTTTTACTGTGCGGTGTCCTTTTTTAAATTTGAATTCTTCTCTTCTGCTCCCCAAGTAAAGGACTCCACTGGGAGAGCAGAGCACAGTATCATCAACATAAGCTGTGTTAGTGCCAGTGAGGCTTGCTTTGTACGTGTCGATCAGGAGGTGTCAGCTGAGACCTGCTGTGAGTTTTCTTTTTCTGCCTAGACAGAGTAAGGACACAGACAGTCCTTCCATGAATGAAAGTGTTGCATAAGGACATCATTTTTAGGTCATAAAAAAGCAAGTAAGGAGTAGCATGTGATTGTTGTAGTCAGTTGGAAAGTCTTCATTCATTTTGGGGAAAATAGGTTTTTATCTTTTTGGTCTTGAAGAACTGAGAAAAGGAAAATTAATTTCTATAAGTTACCTGTCATTAGGCTTATAATTTGATATCATATTGTGAACCCAAGTTTGATATGTATTTCATGTCAGTGTACAGGTTAGTAGTGTCTTGAGATGTAATGTCTCATTTCTTGAGATGTATGGCAGTTGTAGTAAGCTGTCAGAAGTAATCAGATGTTCAGGAGAAAAAATTGGGTAGGTTCTTCCTAACCTAAGGGTAAGCAAACAGGTGAACTCCACACTTATATGCAAACTGTTGTGCCCAGCAGAACCTGACAACACTGTTGGTGGCCAGACAGGAATCTTTTGAGTGTACAGATTAATTGTCTGTACATGTTTCATTTGTCAACAATTTTGTTTGTTTTTTTAATGGGACTTGGAAATTATATGTTATTTTTTAATATGGCAAATGAACCCTTAGAAATTATTTTTTAATTCATGTTTTATTTTGGGGATAAAACATACACTTTAATGTTAATGTTTCCCTCCTGGGAATCGTGTCTGCTAGTGATACATCCACTACAGTCTTACAGCTGAAATACAGTATGAACAGCACACCAAATCAATAACAGTAAATTTGAAATTCCACTTACATATTTGCCATAAAGCATTTGTAACCTTTAAAAATGTTATCATTTAAAACAGTTTGTTCCTTTTATGAAGACTGTAACTTCCAGGGGTTTGTTCAGTGAAATCAAGATATGCAAGTAGTTGTCTTCGAGATCTTTGCATTTCAAAAGATTCTTGTGATCATGTTTATTTTTCATTAGAATGTGAAAAGGCAGTCTGCTTTGGGTTTTTGGTTTTGTTAAGATGTGAAAGAATACTTTATTTTGGTAGTATTATGATGGCTTCTAGGTTATCATCTGGGATATTTCTTTGGTGTTCTACTCAGTATGTCCCTGGAGTTCACAGATTACACTGATAATTTGTTAAAGTTTAACTAAAGAATCATGTTAGGTTGGAGTATGTGTCTTACAGTGTCAAAGACCTCAGTCTTGCTTCTCAGTTTCTTGGGAGTATATAAAGAGTATATATTGGGTCAAACAGGAGTTAATTGGTTTGAACGAGAACAGCTGTTTGGGAGGCTATTTGTAGGTTTTACTTTATGATGATAAGATGATAAAAATGCAGAACTTAACTTAAAGATCTGATTTTCTAATCTAAGCTGTGATTTCTGAAAAACTACAGTTTTCTTTATGATGATGTGAGTGAGGGATTTTTTATAATTTTGGTTTTTTGTTATTTTTTGCTGGTTGCCTTTTTTAAAAATGTTTTTAAAATTTGATTTTGTTGTTTTGGTTTGGGAATGTTATCCATAATACTAAAAAAAAAGTATTAAAATATTGGCTGTGTATATAGTATTGTCTGTTGTGAATGGCATTTTTGTTGTTAAAAACTGGATTTCTCTCAGGCTGTCCTCTATTCTGCCTTTACAAATAAAAAAAGAAGAAAAAAGAAAATTTTTCTTCATGCTAATTCTAGAGTTGTATGTATATATCTGTTATTCTCTAATGTTTAAACTTATTATAACTTGTAATTATGAGCCCCTTTTTCTAGACATGTTGTATGACATCATGGAAGTTGTTTTTAAGAGACCAAATGTGAATACATTGTGCAGTGTGAGAATAACTGGCATTAGTGTTTTCTTTGAAAAAGAATTTTAAAAAATTCATTGGAAACCTAATCCAATGCCTATGAAATCCATTCTTCATCAAAGCAAGAAGAAACCCTTTGTTTGCTGGATAGTTAAAGTCTGATTTGTACTTTTGTTTTTTTAAAGTCAATGGGATTTCTTTGATTATATAAGTAATGAATTGTTGGTATTTGAATTTTTTTTTTTTTTTTTGTTTGTGTAACTTGAATAGTAAATAGCACTGTCTTTATGAGCACCCCTTTATATATTTTAATGGTAAGATGGACAAGTTAGGACCTCCACTGTGAACTGGAAGAGATGAGCAAAGGTTTTATGACGCTGATACAAAAACAGACAGTACCGTCTAGAGGCCAATTGAGTTGTCTGTAAAGAAGTAAGTATTTCAAATCAGTATGGTTTATCTATTTTGCAAAAATGTTTCTCCTAAGCAGAAAAGTGTGCCCTTGATGAACATCAGCTGCCCAATACGTCTTCCATATAAAAGCTGTGGGAGAAGAGTAGATGATACTAGTATAAGAGTGAAGTAAATAGCTTCATAGGACAGTAAAGATGGCTGTTTCCCTCAGATTTGATTTCTTCTGTCAGTGCTTGATTACAGATTAAAAGTTACAAATTTGTGTCTTGATTACAAATTAAAAGTAATGAACTTAAGCATTTCTAAAATAAAACCCAAGATAAAACTTTTTTGCATGATGTAAATCTGAAGTAAGTATTTAAGCCTGATAACTATATACTGTTTTTTGACAAAGTAATTTTCTTCTCTTAAGGTCAAATGTTACTCTAACTTCTACATCTGTAAGGTAACTGTGATGGTCCAAAAACATGAGGAAGGCAGACTTTATAATGAAAGATAAAGTCTTTGTAATGGAAGGTCAAGTCCAATTTACCTTATATAAAGACTTCTGGGTATTCAGAAGTCTTTATTAGATCTAAGTCTGGAAGGAAGGTTATTCCAATTATTTTAATATTTTAAAAAGGAATTAGATTCTAAATTATAGTTAAGCCTTTGTTATATTTTGGAAGATGCCAAATTCAAATAGGCTGCTTTTTCATATTGTAAAAAAGAAAGTAATCAATTATGTGGCACATACATGGACTGTATTGCTTTACATAGTAGAAATGTGCCTGAATCTCTTAATGCTGTAACCAGAGCTGTAGTATCTTTGAGACAGGGACAGAATATTTGACTTTGGTTTTGAAGAAGCAAAAGCAATGAAAGGAATAGGAGGTTTTCTTAGACAAACATAAATTCTTTTATTTGTTCCTTTGCATGTTTGGTTAGAGTTATAAATCCTGTGAACCATCAGAAATTAGCACAGTTTTTCATTTTGTAATGCATTATTAAGATGTTGGAAATTTAGCTAATTAGTGAGTTACTACAATTGCTTAAAATAGGCCCTATCCATAGACCAGTGATTTGATTTTACTTCTTGAGAAGAATTCTTTAAAAGTAGCGGCTCTTCTGTTCTTCGTTCAATCCCTGTTGTTCTTACGCAAGTATCTACTGAGTTCAAGAATTATTCCTGCCTTACTTGCAGTAGGTTATTCAGTATATTGCATGCCAACAGCATTCAGCAAGTGTGAGTAATTCCTAACTATTCTTAAATTCAGCATAACAGTGTGGGTGGTTGCAGTTTTATGGCAAAGGTTTCTGGACTTTGGATGCATGCCATTAGTCAGCAGAAAATTACTTATGACTTTGCACAGAACTATGAGTTGCTGTGAGTAACAGTGACAGCTGTCAAGAATATCTGAGAACACTCTTAAGAAGCAAGACTTATATATCAGTGTTTTATGATAGAATTCATCAAATCATGAATAATGTGTGCATAGAAAAAGACAAGCTTCTTTTACAAACTTCTTTCAGATCTTTATTTTGCAAGCCGTGGTAATTCAACTAGATGTACAACATGAGCTGCTTTAGGAAGGGAAGTCACTTTCAATCTTATTTCTTTTAAAATAGAGTGGATAATAAGTTTCTTTACAGTATGTCTAGATTTTTAGGATTCCAGCTGGTATTGGTACACCTTGTCTTCTGTCAGTCTCTATTCATACTTCATGTGATACAACGTAGAGCAGGGATTTATATAGCTTTTCAAAAGTAAAATGCAAAATCCAACCAAACAGGAAAAACAACAGAAGTGGACAAGTATATAGAAGAGGCAGAGATGGGGCAGATCAGAAGAAACCAAGCTGTGGTGGCACAAGTTGAAATAACCAAAAATATGTGACTTTGTTGGAGGACATCTGTCTCTAGAGATCAGATTTCTACTTTAGGCTGCAATTTCAAGATTTGTCACCAAACAAACGTGAAACCTGATGCTAGCTGTGTGTCTAGATCCAGGCTGAATAAAGTTGTGGACAGTGGCAGCCTACTCCTTGTGTTGATTTACTCATCAAAAATGTCAGAAATCACAGAATGGGTAAGATTGGAAGAGAAGTTTCTGGTCTGAAAATATTCTATATTTTTGGAAAACTCATTGTGGAAAAAGACTGCAGATATTATTAAGAAAGCTATGTTTAAACATCTTGAAATGAAGATTCCCTGTTAAACCTTTAATGAGTGATGTTTTATCTGTTCATGAGACTTTGCCTCCTTTGATACACAGGGTGGACTGTGCACTTTGAATGTGGCTTTTCAGTATTTTGAATTTCCTCCCCTCCTCAGCTCAGTCAGTGGCCTGAATGCTGTATTGAAACACTAATTTCTCTGAAATATCTTTAGTATACACTTAGTACTAAAGCACAACATGAATTTTCAGAGTATTTAGTGAGTTGAGGGTGTATGATACGGTTGAAATACAAGGAAGAATAGTGGACTGGTTTTAGTATCAATTTATTTCAAAAATCCAGGACTTTTAACATGATGTTCAAAACTGATTCAAAGTACACTCTGAAGAGACTTCAATATAAGAAATTAATGCTGTTAGTTTTGAAAAAGTAGCATGTTGGTTCCAAGGTGAAAATCCATAGAAAACTGAGTCAGTAATAATTTTGAATTTTTTTTTTTAATTACTTGGAGCTGTCTAAACAGGAATGAGGTACAATTCTATTTTTAGCTTCATTGCCTGATCAGCCCTGCTCTGTGATGACCCCATAATGTTTCTTTGTGTGCAGCTGAATTTTTCTTTATATGCTTTTCTGTTTTCCTTAACAGGTAAAGTAACAGTCCCGTATGTTCTTTTTACTATAGAGCTCAGTTATAAGTAAAGGTCACTGTTGTATAATGAGATTGAGAAAATAGCACAAGATGAGTATTTAGCATCTGTACATCATAGCAATACAATTTAGCTTACATTTAGAACTTTTATTCTAGAATTGTGTAACTTCAAAAGGCTTCCATAACTTCCAGTAAGTTTTAATGCTCATATAACTGATGTGGCGCTTTTCAGTGTACACAGTATTTTTTTATCTTTTCAATAAAGTCTATCTTTAGAATCTCCTTGCAAAATAAGGGGGCAGACAGAAAAACTAATGGAAAAGGTTATTGTTCTGTCCAGTGAGCCATAATCTTTGATCATCCCACTTTACTTTTTTTTGCAAGTAGAATCCATTCTTGTGTTAATACTTCAGTTAGATATAATTTCAGTTTATTTAATATTAAATTTATTTGCTGATTTCCACCTTTGTGCTTAAGTATTTGATCACTGTCCCACTGGTTGAAGTGATAGAAGGAGCTGAGAAGCTGTCTTTATTCCACATGCATGACATGAAGGGAGAAATGTTTTATGCAACATGTATATAATTCAGGAGTTATTACATGTTCCTCAGTTGTGTCACTGTTGCATTTGAAGTTACTGTAGTTGAATGCATTTCCTTATATTTGGTTTGAAAACCAAACAAAGACAAGATAGTTTATAATCTTAAAAGATCAGTTAGGTTTATCTGAAGGGAATTATGGTCTCTTGGTAACTAATTTTTTCAACTGTCTTGTAAATTTTTTTAATGTCCTTGAGTGAGTCCCAGTTTAAATTTCATTTATGCATTGGTGTTCAAGAATGAGAACAGAAAAATTTGGTCATGCACAAGATGTCATAGTCTAATGATTTACCAAGGAGTAAGAAATCCCAGTGAATGGTTATTCTTTTGAGCAATGATGAAAACTTCTGTCCTTGATCATTAATGATAAAACTATGCCACTTCCAGTTTATTTTTCTTAGTGCTACTCAGATTTTTCAGGGGATCATGATGTTTCTCTACTCATCAAAGCCAGCAGCAAGATGTTCTCAATGTTTGGGATGTGCTGATCATTGTCTACTGGCTTCTCATAGTACTCCTGAGTCCTGAGGGAAGCCGTTTCCGTATCTGTGTGGTCATACTATTGACCCCAACTTTAAGAACACTGTGACAGTTCAGAAAGAATTGAGGCCCTAATGCCCACCTGGATGCACTTTTTCTTCTCCTTCTATTTATATTTATATTCATAAATATAATTGTGCTTTGAAGAAAAAGGATTTACAGCATTATCGAAGAAGAAAAGGTCTTGTTCACTTCGTATTGGTCACAAAGTGTTGAAAATACAGTATCCTTTCTACAGATCTTAAACTATTAAAGTCATCTGCCCTCTATTTTCCTGAAAGACCTGTCAGTCCTAAAAAGCAACTTATAATTTGTCAAGCTAGACATTAGAATGTGCTGAGCAGCCAATAATGCAGGATCTATCTGTTAGGAAGTGAGACACATAAACTGTAAGGGACTTGCTGTTTCATTTAATTTGTCGTTGTAAGGTTCAAGCCATAACAGTTCAAACCATGCAAGTTTGTGCCAAAGCTCCTCTGGCTGCTGTTGGTAGGAAATGAGTTATTTTTCATACTAATGAAAAATAGTTAACTAATGTGTAAATCGGTGCATTTTTATATGTGTGTGTATATATATAATTTGAAAATGCATATTCTTGTGTGTATTTCTCTGTGTGTGTATAAATCATCAGATGTTTCTTCTATTTTAGAAGTGCAACAAAATCCCGGACATCAACCCCTCCTAGTGTGGCAAGAGCCATGAGCACGGGTGCTTTAACAAACAGAAGAAAAACCAGCAATTCAGATATTTGCTTAAGGTAGCTTTTAACTTGGTGAATTCTGTCATTAATTAAGCCTTCATTAAAGGGGATTACTTACTACTAAAGAAGTTGGGGAATGTATTATTCTCTGCAGCTAATAGATAATATTATTTGGCTTGTATAAGATGCTCAATATATTTTGCATGTTTATGGAACACCTTTGTCATCAGCTGTCTCAGATATGCACCGAAGACCCTGTTGAAAATGTCAAAAAATGCATAGGAGCTGTTGAAAAAATAATCAAATACTATTTCACTAGAAACTTAATGATATCTACATGCTAAACACACAAATTGTCTTGGCCTTTTAAAGGGTAGGATGAAAATTTTATTGCTGGTTTAGCCTTTCTTTTTTTGACAAGCTAAGCTTTAAGTTTTCAAACACTCCAGTTTATCAAAGTAGTCAGTGAAACATTTGATTCTGCTTCTAGAACTCTGGGTTTTTTTGTTTTCTTGCAGGGAAGGTGGGTATCTGGAGATACGTATCAGAGCCTGGGTAGCTTTGTATATAAGATATACCACTGTAAATAGGAAGTGCAGGCATGAAAATCACAGTAACAGTTGCTATATTCATTGCAAGGATTAGACTAGTTTTACATTTATAGTGGACTGACTCATGGAGAATGTTCTTCATCTGGGAATTTTCAGGTCTGATGGGAAAACTGGGTGTGACAGTGGAGACAGCCCATCCTCAGTCAATGGAGGAAGTGCAAAAAGCAGTGAAGGCATTTCACCTGTACAGTTATCCAAGTTCTGCCATGAATGTGGAACAAAGTATCCAGTGGAATGGGCGAAGTTCTGCTGTGAGTGTGGAATTCGAAGAATGGTTGTGTGAACACATTCTTTCAAGCAGAAAGAAAACAAGAAATTGGAACATCTGCTATGTACTGTTGCATGGAAAGCTTGAGCACTCCATCCAGTAAGACTTCATGCTGCAAAGATCGAAACATCATTTTGTAATTTTCTGAGTGCAATCTTCTGGTTACACAGTTATTTATAAACAATGATATATACTGTATATAAAAATAGCAGCTACCTAAAAATTGTGCCATTCAAGGAAATACTCTTTACTCTTTGTTGAAAATATTTAAAATTATGGTAAAAATGCATTAAGTAACCTAGGTAGCAGAAGAGGTTCAATGTAATTTTTTTTTTTGTAAATTCTACTAGGCAAAGGATTTTTTAAATCTCTTATGTAGAGTAATGCTTACCTGTAGGGAACTAGCCATGAACAACTTGGGCTTCAAAAGTTTCTCCGTGGAGGCATTTCCTTCATCTGTGACAATAACTTAGATGCTGTGTTGAGCATGAGACAACATGAGCAACTCCTTATAAATTCCTAGGAAAAAAATGTAAGAAGTTTGGATCTCTAAACTCTTTAACAGTAATATGCTAATTGGACTTTCCAGTTGCTTCCTAGAAATTTTTAAAGAATCTAAGTGGAAAGACTACCTGAGAATTCTCTTTGCATCTAAGAAGAAAGGCTAGATTTTCTTTTTGTGGCTTTCCATGTTCTGTTTTTCAGTAAAAACATGTTAATAATTTTATGTATTTATAAGGACAAATATGATATTAATTCTATTATTATTCATTTTATTAAGTTCCTTTTGTTTCAGAATACTTGTCTTCCTCCTCCTGTGCTCCACCACAACTAGCATATCTAAAGCTGTTGTGCTTTGTCCTATATCTGAAGGTCCTCATTTCCTCGAGGAAATTCAAAGTCTATACTTTTCCTACCTAAATGTTGAACTCTTATTGTGAAAACAGCCTTGTTGATGTATCCAATACCAAAAAAAAATAGTTCTATAAAAATGAATGCTATTAGAGCAATAGAACTTGATGTAAGTAGTGAGTTTTTTTATTCTCATTCCTGTGAAAATAGCATATGAATGCATAGGGGAGTAACTGTGCTTCTGTGTTTCACTGGTATTTGTGTCAATACCTGACTTCTTTTTTTTTTTTAAATTTTGATCTCATAACAGTCTTTTCAAGTTAGTCATAGACATCACATTAATCCATTGGGAAGAAGGGAGAGACTCAAAGTTGTTGGGTATTTTACTAATTACACAGTAAGTTAGTAAATTACACATTTACTCACAAGCCAAATTACTTAACTTGTATCTTAATGTAGTAATTTATTTTGTGAAGTCTTGCTTTGAAGTGCTTGCACCATCTTTGTTATGCGTGGCAGAACAATCTGAAATAACTTATCTGTGCCTTTCCCACAGTAAATACATTTTTTGTCAGAAACTGGTACTTTCAGCTCACAAACTTCATGAGTTTCAATTAATTTAATTTCTTTACAACTTATACAGAATATAATGTAGTGTTCCCTGATACTATTATGGTTGTTGCTTGCATTCTCAAAAACTGTGATTATCAATCGGGAAAATTTGGAAGAAAGCGTGATTGAAGAAAAGCATCTTCAAAGCAAATACCAGTCTAAGAGAATGAGTGATTTAAGAGACTTGATGTAGTTATATTGCAGGCCACAAGCTGTTGATGTTTTAAAATTCAGGTTAAATTAAGTTCAGTGAATGTCTTGCACTTCTTTTAAATTTTTTTATTTTAGAAATTATTCTTCATTCAGTGTAGTCTTTTCATAACTGGTATAAACTGGCTACTGAGCATGATAGGATGGATGACTCTTAATGACACAGCTGACAAATCCTAGCCAGTTTATATTCTAGGAATTTAGATTCTAGGATCCGTATTACTATTCACATTCGTGTCTGTATTTGGAAAAACTGGAATTCTGCATTCTTTCCATGGATAAGCCTGCTTTGGAAAACTTGCCCTGGACTTGGGCCATGGAGGTCTGCAGACTGAAGTATTGTGAGCTGAGAGTCCATCAGCAAAGATACCAGTCCAGAATAGGTTTGATCAGATAGTGAATCCTCTTACCTGATGAATTTGCAGTTGTTTCTGCTAGAAAATTCATTTTTCCACTTATTAAAAATGCTTTCTACAAAGGGAATGTTTAGTATGGCACTAAATGCCTTTCAGGTTTTCTGGAGTTATTGTAACTGTGGGAAAAAACATGTTGACTCTTTCTCCTTTAAATTTTAAGTGGCAGATTTCCTAATTTCAAATCAATACTCATACAGCTACTGTATTTTTCTGCTTTGTGAGCTGTTTATGAGATTCTTTGCTTTCAATGCAGCATTAAGTAAATTACTTGAGTAGCACATCATTTGTTTCATTTACACTCGTGATTTTATCATGAGGATTAGATAGGGAATTTACCGGAACAGAAGGAAAGGTTTTTAAAACTTATCTTTTAATTTGGCCCTACAAAGAAGGTCTGTGAAACTTAAGTGACTGTTGATAGTAACACTGGGTAATGTGTGTGTGTTGTAATCTACAGTAAATATAAGCAGACAGTGAAATGCTTTAACTGTGTAGTTTGGTGCTGTATGCTAACTTATGAGAGGCCCAGTGTGTGTTGTGTTTATCAACTGGTTTTGTTACTGAATGACATAGGTTTCTGACGTGTGTGATGTTGCAGACCCTAGCCTGTGTTACTCAAGGTATCAGCACTGATCATTGTAATTCCATCTCTGTGAATGTTTGTGCAAAACTGGATTGGTATCTGTAACATTCCTGAAGAACTGAATGTGGAAAACCAATTTGTTAAATTTAAAGAAAAAAAAATTCAGGGAGTTGAACAGAATTTTCAATCCTTAGTTTGTTACATGTGTCAGGAAGTTTCCAAATTTAATTTATTGGTGATCTACATCCAAACCCTCTTGCCCTAGTCTCCACGCCCTTATGGTTTTAATGGGAGGAAGAAACATGAACTATGCACTGTCTGTTTATAGCGAAATTTAGTGATGCAATTGTTGTGATGATTCCTATACCAATGTATAACCCTACAACAGATTTACTGTCTGTCATTCCATCTTCCTGATGTTCTTACTAAGGTTCTTCTATTCATTAAAAATAGGGGGAAAAGAAAAGGTGAAAGGTAAAATTACATTTAAAGAAGCAAGGAAGAGGCTGGTTTTGATGTTTGGCCTGAGGAAGTTTGCATTCCCATTCTACTTTTGTGATTTTCTTATACAAAGGACCTCTCTGTGCCAGGAAGTGCAGGATTATCAGAGCTATGCTGATAAGTGCAATGGAGTTATGAAAAATGCTAGCTTCAATAGTCAAAACAGCATACCATAAAGCTTAATCTCTGTATGATGTACCTTACACAGGTTTGTATTTATGCATGATGCCTACACCCTAGGTAGTTTCAGAACTGGAATCTCTAAATATACAGTAATTAAAATATGTGTTTATATGGATAATTAGTCCTACACAACACTGCAGGGAGGTGGGCACAGGGAGGTGCTTCACCCCCATTTCAGGTTGTAAATGAAATGAACATACAGGCAGAATTTTTCAAATTTGCCAAAGAGACTCAAAGAGCCCTTGAACTCCCTGGAGGGAGTGGGAAAGCTCCACCTGTGAGTTCCCTGGTTGGGAGGATGTCGGGTGGGGGGAGCTCTCCATGGTGCTCTGGTGCTGAGCTGCAGTGCTGGGGCAGCGCCTGCTGCAGTGCAGCCACATCCTGCGCCTTCACAGGGTGGGAACTGCAGATTGTGTTGTAACACCTGACCCAGTCTGTATGCAGCATGGAAGTTCTCTGTCATCTGCAAGGACTAGCTCCTAATTCACCATCACAGCTGAGAGCTGGTGCCTGAAATGCAGGGAGAGTGTTTCCATATTGCCTGCTTACTGAGTCAGTGGAAGGAGGTATGACTGCAGTACTTTAAATAAACAAGATATGTGCACACTGATGTAGACTGTAAATAGTCTGCATATAAAATTAAATGGTATTATCTATGTATTACAAAGGTCACAAGAAGAGCTAGTTTCCATCACATTGACTTTGTATATCTGCAAAGAACAAACCTGTTATGAGTGTTTTTAATCTTGGCTGAACAATTTGTGTTTAGTAAGAGCACTTTTTTCAATTTTATTTCTATCCGGTTTGACTAAGCTATGAATAGTTATATGGGTTGTATGAGAAGGTAGAATTTTCATCTTGGTAAAATTTGTTTTAGTGGCTCTGGTGAAAAAAGTTTTATTGCCTTTCAAGTACAGTTTATTCCAACTTGTGATTGTTTTGTTGCTGGTTGGTTTGGTTGGTTTTTTTCCAACTTGCTAAGTAAGGTTTGAGTGACCTAATTGTGTTGTGTTGTTGGAAGAATTGTTAGGTAAAGGACTCCATTAGCTGAATTCAGTAGTTACTTGGTTAATATTTTGGTTCCAGTATTCACAGTATATAAGAGATTACTCTTGCATACTAGTTCATATATTGTTTTGTTTTGTGTTTGGTTTTTTGGTGTTATGTCAGTTCAGAATAATACACGTTTCTGGAGGATCCTATTTAGTCCCATTCCACTTCATCTTGCCAGAAAACAGCTTCTTCATATTTTTTCTTAAAAAGTGTTTGTTCTTTACAAAAATAATCAGTAGGGAAATTATATTTCCCCAGTTTGAACATTTGAGTCAGCAAGTCAAATACTCAGTTTAATATAGCTGAGTATCTAAACAGTTCTAAACAGAAGTGCATGGTTTACCATAGTTCTGTATTTCAATTTGGCTTTCTGGCAGAACCATGAATGGATTTGGGTGGGATCTGTAAATGGCTGGGTACACTACAACTGTTACAAAACCTACTTCATATGATTGCTCTAACTTTTGGTGTTCATCCTTCATATGACACTTAATATGTTTCTCTTCATAAGTTTATTTATTAATGTTCTGTGTTTTTAAATGGTGTGTTCATTCATGTGTTGGAGGTGATTAATTATTTCAGCATTGCATTTATTATGTTTGCCTTGCCCCTTAGTATATGGAATATTTGTGACCATCCAGTGAGGGTTTTTTTGCCACAATTCCTCGGTTTGTTTGCCTCTTATTTTGTATATTATGTTTATTTTAAAGTTTAAGTTCTGTTTTAATTAATAAATGTAAATCACCACCTAATGCTGATTTGCCACTTGTTAACAATAAAGCAAATATGCCAATAAAACTTCCTGTGATGCGCAAATTTTTGTAGTCAAATGTAAAGTTATCTAATATAACATACCATACAGGTAGGTAATATAATTTCAGACTTATGAATATTGTGATGCCTGATCTGAGGTTTGGATTCCTAAGTCACCTTGAAAAATATACCAGATATTTAAATTAGCATGATCTGCTTATATGAAGTTAACTCTGTGTCTCCTATTTCCCCAGCTATACTGAGAATTCAGTTTATGTAGAGCCCATCACTGTGACATCTGTAGTATTTCATTATTTTTTTTCTTAATAATAAATCTGTAAGGGATTATAAACTTGAGCTTGATCTGAGTTTGTTCTCCTTCATGACATTAGAACACTTGTTTTGTTGATGAAATTATTAAGAAACAGAAATTTATATTTTTCTTCAGAAGTTCATTGATGTGAACAGAAATTACAATAAGGGTTTGGATTGCTGATTGTTGGGTTTTTTTGACTAAATATGGATGAACAGAAATAAGTTCCTCTTTTCATTCCTTTTTTTAGGGGAAACTTCCTTCTACTGAGCTCTTTAGTTTACTTGGAGATACAGATTAGAAGGGTAGACTATTCAGTGGAAAAGGAATTGACTGGAGTGATACAGCTGGAAAGTTGTGGTCAGTGGTGGTCTCTATGTCCAAGTGGAGGCTGGTAACAAGTGCTGTCCCTCAGGACTCTTGTTTTGTACTCTTTGTTTTGGTGCTCTTTTAATATCTTTGTCAATGATTGAGTGTGATCAAATGCACCCTGAGCAAGTTTGCATATGACCCAAAGCTGAGCAGTGCAGCTGACACACCAGAAGGACAGGATGCCATCCAAAGTGACTGGACTGCCATGACTTCTCAAATATCATGGATAGTGACTTAGATACTTCCTCTGACAGTTCCCTCAGAACCCACAGATATATCGTATCAGGTCCCATGGACTTGTGCATCTTTAGGTTCCTTAGATAGTCTCAGACCTGAACCTCTTGTCACAACTTTGTGAAAATCCTTTTAATTTAAATACTTAATTTTTTGTCCTTGACACCTTCTCATAAATTCCATGTACTTCTAAATCATGGTTTTGACCTACTCATATTTTCTATGGCCAATGAAATAAATAAAAGCATATGTGAAAGTTACAGGGAGGTAGGCCTGATGGTGACAATACCATGCACAGTTTTTGTCCCTTTGCCAATTCCTGAAAAGCACTTTAGTGCCACATTTGGAAGTTCAGGAGACCAGAGGAAGTTCTCACATGGAAGGAACAAACCAAAGAGCACAAGTTATTGCAGTTAGCAGTTAGTGTTTGTATGTAAATGGTGACTCAGGAAATTTGGCAGAACGAATCAGGCAGGCAGGATATTTATAAAGAGAAGTAATCAGAAGAAATCCACAATTTCATAATATATTTAAATTTCTGCTCTCGATCTACCCTTCATCTTTTCCCCAGGGTAGTCCTGGAATTGCATTATTTCTCTCAAGAGTTAAGTTGTGGATTGCTGCTTAAGTAACTTAAACTGTTTGACCTTTCAATTTTGTAGTAGCTAATACCACATCTGTGTATTTTTGCTTTAATTCACACTGCCCTTTCCTTGCCAAGTGGTTATTAGGAAATAAGTGCTGGCTTTCAACTGTTCCTGAATTTCCAAAAAATACCAAAACAACTGTTCCTCAGTCTCAAAGACCAACTGAATCCCCAGTCTCCTGAGTAATCTTTCAGAAGAATGAATTTCCAGCAAAGTCCTTAAAATTGTTACGTTCTCTTTATCTGCAGTATGATTGATAGTGGGAAATATTTCCCTGTTCCATAAAAGATTTGTGGGTTGGGGTTGGTTTCGGATTTTTAAAGGGTTTGGAGTTAAAGTCGCCATCTCTTACATTAAGAGCTAAAAGAAAATATATGAGAGTCTCAGTCACAGTTTGCAAAGTTACCTCTACTGCCTCATCCTCACCATGAATACATGGGGGATTGGAGAAGGTGTATTTCAGGACAGCATGCTTTGCTCTTAACCACTGTCCTCTCAGATTCATTGCAACAATCTTATTCCAGTCAAATACATAAAGCTAGTGCTGTTTACAGTCAACTGAGAAAACGGTGCTTTGAAGCACATCTTACTGCTTTTTCAGGTGTTTGTTCTGAATACCAAAATTTTTACAGTTGTTTTACAGAAAAATTCTTTAGCACAGATAAATCCATTTGTATTAGTTTACTTTGAACCAGGAAACAAACAGGCTGGCTTAACTAAAGCTTTCATGAAGTATTTAGTCCAAGGCAGATGGCTGGTATGGAAATGTTTACCTAAACTGGACACGTTACAAGCAGCTAAGAAATGGGTATTTTAAAACAGGAAGTCCCCAGCTGTGCTTCAAATGGCTGACTGGCTCTGAAAAAAACCTAAAAAAGGAGTAATGGCAATCAAAAAGTGACCAGCCCAATTTCACAGAAGACAAATATTTTATTATCAAAGGAGTTATATCAAAGTAAGAAACTGCAAAAGAGTAATAAACAACTACAAAAAATACTTATATTTATTCAAAATTAAATATGAGCACTTTATTAGTTAAATGCCAATATATTATTCTCTGAAAATATTCACACACTTTAAGTCATGTTTGCCTAACATCTTAAAATATGTTATATAAAATAATTGCATATGAGAAATCACAATCTGAAGTTCAAGAATTCTAGTTCCTCCTGCAGCTAACTCTGGGTTGATTAAATGCATGACTGCATTTAATTTAACAGTCATGCAGTGATGTTACCAGTCAACTGAACAACTTCCATTTAGGCATCTCCTTTTACTTCTTCCACAGGATTCAGTCTTGTCTGTGCTTCAGCTGGCAGAAACATGTTGCATCTCTCAAAAATCAGTTCCGTTCCTAAGTTTTTCGAAAAGCTAACTTTTCCCCTGCTTTTCCAAACCCAAATCAGTTTGCTGGCTCATCAGACCCACACTGAAAACTTCTGTGTCAGGAGAACATACCCAAGATGAGTTGCTTTGGTAAATTGTTACTTTTGGTCCTTGATGCATTTTGCATAGATATAAAGAAACCAGCTACTTTTTCATACTCTTTTCTTCACCTGCAGATTCCCAGATGTTTTTATAAATTCCAGTAGACACGTAAGTGGCTGCCTTCATGTGACGGTATTGTAAAGTTACTTGAAAAATCGGAAAATTCAAAGTGGTTTCTAGAGCACAAAGGTTGGACACAGACTTCTGCAGAGTTCTTTGTTTCAAATTCTGGTCTTCTATTTCCACTTCATGGACTTCAGCAGCTTGCTGTCATCTCCAGGAACAAGGTACAGTAGCCTTCCATCAGAATTCTGGTATAAAGTGTTCATATAAGCGAGCAAGGTTACTTGAAGAATGCATATAAAATGCAAAGATACCAAGTAATGCCACTTCAAAAGAGCAGGATTCACCTGGAATCACCTGGAAATTATTTTTTCAAATTTATTCCAGCAGGATCGAAGGCTAGATATATTTTCTTTCAGTTCACAAACATCTTGGTTACATTTCTTTTTGGACTGTTCACCTGTCTCTGTATCTTCTATGCTCAATACATCTAGGCAAACCTGAAACAGAAGAGATTGTATTGTTATCTGAGAGCTGCTTATTCTATTCCTGTAGCCATCTCTCAAAGCGAACCAATTGCCTTATATCTGAATACTGGAGAGACCCTACCCATGGGACTGTGGGAACGTGGCTTTAACTCAGAGCAAATAAGGTCACCTGAAACCAGTGTGTCCAACTGAGAACATGTACATCCTCTATCATAGATTAAAATTTATCCTCCACTGTCTGAAGGACTGAAAAAATAAAGCAAATTAAATTGTAAACCAAACTTTGACTATATGTGTTGAGACTAGTGGAAATAAACAGACCAGTTCCAGGGGCCAGACAAAACTATTGTGGTTCTTGTTCATATTCAGTGACTGCTCATAATTTTTTGCTAAATTACTTTAATTGGTCTTAAAATAAAAACAGGAATCCATAAAGTTAGACAGGAGTTGCAAGGGTGACACTGACTTCTGTGACTTACTTGACTGGGATGCCTTTAAAGTAAGGCAAATGTTGAATTCATCAGAAGTGACAAAGCCAAACATAGACCAACATAACTGAAGATCTCATCACAGATTATAAGTCTCTCCACTTCCAGGAGTAAAATAAAAAGTTAAATGAAGCCTTCAATCCATCTATTTAAGCATTATATCCTTTGATGCCTATGTGGAGATTTTTTGATGTTGGTTAATATTTTTGTGTTCAATAGGTATCACTGAGGCACACTTAAAAGAACACTCTTTCTTTACTACAGTAGTCTGTAGATCCCTGTGGTACATTTAATATAATGTAATTTAATAATGTAATTAATATACATTTAATGTAGCCTCAAAAAGAAGGTTCTGCCAAAGACTGAAAAACCAAATATTATCATAGCTAATTGTGTTGCGTTTGAGATATTGTGGTTAAAATAAAGACCAAAGAGATTATAGAAAAGAGATAATCTCACCCTCATCTTTTGTTGAAACAAAATTAAACATTACTCTTAGGGTCAGTGAGAAGTTGCAACTCTGACTCTAGAAGTTTAAACACCTTCTGTGCACGTCTGGTCCTTATCTTTGGAGAATTAACTCACTTATTTCACTACTGAACTAGAGCAGGTATCTTCACCATAGACCTCCAGATGATTGTCTTAGTCTTTGCACTGGGCTTAATGTCTATTTACAAAACAAATGTTATACAAAGCAAGCTTTCTCTGGCATAGAACATGTGCAAGATGTATCTTTTAGAGGTAGATGTGATAGTCTGTGTTGAAGAGCTCTGGAAAATAAGCCAAATAGTTAAACTTTTACTCACTAAAGGTTAGTACAACTCACCTTTGCTATTTTAGGTCTTCCACATTTACACTGCAGAACTTGTAATGTCCAACATGAGACAAATGCTGCTTTCCATCTAAAGGCTTTGCTGATTCTCTGCTTATTAAGGAATCTGAGCATGTTGCATGCCATGCTCTGTAGTGATTCTATTTCCTGTCAAGAGAGCAAGAAAAATATGTCCTGAAAAATTTGTGCACCATTAATTCTTTGCAATGTTGGTTTATCTTTAAAAAAACCACAAACTGCCCATCAATTACTATTGGTTTCTTCTGCTTTCATAGTGCAAATCTTTTTGCAATAAAGCACCTAACTGATCTGATTTACCTGGCATCTTTTCAAGATATTTAAAACAACAATTTCTAGTAGTATAATAGTAGCATAAGGATGTTAGGGAAAAAAATCACAGCTGTAATCAAATTAATTGATGCAGTTAGGAAAACAAATTACTTTTACAGCCAGTCCTTTTATCAAGTCATGATAAAATCTGTAGCAACAGCTGACAATTGTACTTTCTGGCATTTGAGATCTGCCCAAACTATTATTTTAAAGCTTTCATGTCTGAAGTGAAAAGCTTAGCTAGTATAATGTTCTGTAGGAAAATAAAAACAGAGATTGGGAAATTTTAATATTTACTTCCATTGTCAAAAAGAAAAGTGTCTGGTTTTGGATTAAAAATATAGAAGAATCTTCATAGTAGGAAACCTCCCCACACATATCTTGGATATGGAATTGCTTAATATTTAAATGTTTAAAACATCAGTTTAATTGACACATCATATAGTTCCAGATTCAAAACACAAACCATCCTGAATATTGTGATCTGACTTTTAAAACAAAATACTATCCTAGCACACTGTTTTATTCTGGACTGTACAAAGAACTCATTTGGGTTTGTATTCTCTAAATTCTGAAAAGTTAAATTTTACCTCAGTATCATTGCAGAAAAACACTTTGATATTTCTATATTTTTCATTCGTGCAGCACCTGTCAGGATTCTCTGCAGACATATTTACCTGTAAAATATCATGTATGTTTAGACATGGAAGTACTGTGCCCAGTACCCAGTCACTCTCACAGTAAAAAGCTCTTTCCTGATGTTCAGAAGGAGCCTCCTGTGTGTTGGTGTGTGCCCACTGCCCCTGGTCCCGTCACTGGCACTGCTGATAAGAGCCTGGCTCTGTACTCTTTGCCCTCTCACTTGAGATATTTCTACACATTGATGAAATCCCTCTGAGCCTTCTCTTCTCCAGGCTGAACAGTCCCAGCTCTCCCAGCCTTTCCTCATCAGAGACATGCTTCAGTCCCTTCAGCATCCTCATGGCTCTTTGCTGGACTCTCTCCAGTAGCTCCCTATTTCTCTCATAGTGGGGAGTCCAGAAATGGACACAAATCTGTTTAATTTAAGCCTTTATATTCTATTGAACTGCTTCATTCTTTGGAAATTTTGAAACATAAAGCAATGTTTAAATCTTACATTTGGATTGTAACATTGAATACATTGAATACAGTGTTTGTCAATGTTTGTCTCAATAAATACATGTCTCAGCTCTAAACAGATGGCAGCATTCACTTTGCATATGCAATAAGAGAAGATGGCCTAAGCAACTTCACATGGTCTTTTGCCTGACTGTAATATTTTATCAATAGTTTATCCTCTCTTGTAGTTTTTTCTTCCACTTTTACGCTTGTCATCAAGATGACAACGGAAGCCAACTCAACAGAAGCTTTGTCTTCTTCAGCCTGTGTCCAGACATTCCAGTTAAGTCAAAGGGTTTTAAAAAAGGCAGCTCACGACACTATTTTTAGATCTCTTCACTTAGCCATGCATATGAGCACATTAGACAGTTAATTCTTAAAGTTTTTCTGCAGAAATTGCCTGTATTTCAGAAGTTCACCCAAGATAAACAGAACTTTATCCAGAAAGTGTTTTCAAAACCAAGAGTTTAGGAAGTCAAATATTCACTGACAAAGAAAAAAACCACAAAACAACAAAATCAAATTAAAAAACCCAAACCACCAACATCAGGAAGCTAATGCACATCTTTTCTTGTACTACAACAGATATTGTTGCAGTCACACAGCACCAAAATTTATCATTATATATATATATATATATATAAATTTATATATAATCACCCTAAAAACTATATATCTGTCACTTCATTTGCTGACTGCTATGAGATTTTCTCATCCTCTCTAGTTTCTTTACATCACCTTTACTGTAATGTAAAGTAACCACATCTGAAGGCAGTTTATTGGCTGTCTAAACCAACCTAAGGGAAATCCTGGCCTCAGAAAAGGCATTAGTGAATATTTAATTTCCATACAAAGATCTAGTCTATGACTCATTATCTGCTCTGTAGCAAACCCATAGCTGCTCCAAACATCTGGCTAAGGAACTGAAAGCTATTGACTTTGGCCCTGCAGTTGCAGCAAAGTGCCTACTGGGCAGTTGCTATCACCCACACTGCCCACATATTTTCTGTTAACTTATAGAGACAAGACACTGATTATACATAGAAGATGAATTTCTCTTAAATGGGGAAAAGTCAAGAGAAAAAAAATGCAGAAACTTGCACAATAGTTGCTTGTGTATGTCTTTGAGGAAGTAAAACCTTTAGAGCTCAGTACATTCCCATTAGTATTCATAAACATTAATTAATGAAGGTTTTATTTATGTATATATTTTGGTAACTCTTTTAGGGTTTTCATACATTCTTCTAAAAAAACTCTATGTCTTAAAAAATCTTAATAATATTCTAACTGCTCACCAAGAGAGGTTATTTTTGTTCTCTAGGGAATACTCATCTGTATCAGAAATAAGACAGCAAACTAAAGGGAATACTTATATTTTCTATTATGGAAATACTTATCCAATATTAATCGTTATTAATATTCTTCACAAGTTTGATGCCTCATTCAGGATAAAGTCATTTATCTGCAGAGAAATACCTTTCTTTCTTCATAATCTCAACAAACATAACATGATCAAAATGTTAAAAGATCATTCCCTGACCCTAAAGATATTTTGTTTCCAGATGTTGGTTGATGTGTCTTGGTAGAAAAAGGTTGGAAACTACTGCCATAATGCTCTGAAGGATGGTGGTAGTTCATAAGCCTGAAGAAATGCCTTCTTGGAAAAAGCCTGTATTTGTATTTCATGCAAATAGATCTTGATTTAAGACTGCAACAGAATGGGAAATTCTCATTTAGTGAAAATTTGTCAGAAAAATCACTTTTTTTTGTGGGAATGCCTCTGCTAATACAAATATGTTAAATGTTCCCCCATGGCAGTGTTCTTGACAGATGAATTTAATTTCTAATAATTCATGGGGAAGAATTGGAAGGTAAATTTTGGGCATGGATTGGTAAACTGTTAAGAAACTATTATGTAGAGCTGTAATAAATGTGGCTGATAGCCATAATTCATATGGCTATATGCTTATTAATTGTCTCCTGCATATAATCCATAATGCAGGAGATCTACACATGAAAATGTTAAATTCTTCTCTGCTGCCTAGAAATGATATTTTTTTGTTGGCTAAACAAGATATATTAAAAAGTACAAGGAAACCTATTAAGATACAAAGAAAATTTTACTGTCCTATGAATTTTGTACCTTCGTGCATTTGTATTTAATGGACAACATAAAACTTTGGTCAAGAACTCTAATTCATGGAACAAAGTACGGGTGTAATGCTTTCTTCTCTTGATAAAACATACAGATAGAAGTAGTCATGAAATTACTTTAGAAAAGAGTACTTTTTAATGAAATGTATGATGTATGGCCAAAAGGTACATGTGTCTAACTACACGATGCACAGGCACAAAAAACTGTATCACAGTATTTGTACATGCAAATAGGCACTGTCCACAGATTTCAGAGATTTTAAAGAGACTGAATTGTTGCACCCCCACAAATAAAACCACCATTCTAGCACAACGTGTGATTTTAAATTGGTCTTTTATCATGTTTTAACATTAGAGCTTTTATTATTAATTGTTAGCATATAAAAATAATCAACACTTTTTGGAAGCCTGAAACTATTACCTACCAGCTCATTGATGTCGTGGCTTAGTATATTTTCATACTTCACACGGATTTCAGTTTTATTTCCCATTGCACAGCTAGATGCATTCACTGGAGACAGAACAAGGAGCAGTGGCAGAACTGGTAAGGTAGATCTAAAAAAAGCTGGATTACAAGAACAGTTAAGTGCATATTAATGTCACAGACTGTGTGCTGTATTAACAAATGCATTCTGTAATCTGTTAAAATAGTTTAAAAGGGATCTTTGATCTAATGACTTGTGCCTTGCTAGAGGGAAGGATTCAGTGCCAGATTAAGACACTCTTTGAGTGTCTAAACTCCCTCATACCCAAAGATGTTTCAGCCAGTGTGGATAAGAGCCTACAACTATTGAGCTGACCAGCTACTTGGTGACTGATTGGGCTGAATTCACCTTCAAGGTTCACTCCAAGCACTGAATTTTATTGGACCATAACCACATCAGACATATGTAGAGGAGTGTTTCAATCATACATGTTTAGGCATGCAAGTGTCTTAACCTGCAGCTGAATCTCAACTGTCCAGTTTTCCTTTGATAACTTCTACAAATCCCCATGAGCACATCTCTGCAACAAAGGTGTGTTTAAACACATTTTCAAGCTGACCAAATGTACAAATCCACGCTACTGGCCACAACATGAGATAAATCAGCAACACAACCTTCTCTGCAAGTTTTTTGCAATCTTTTCAAGAAAATTTCACGGCCCATCACTTTGTTGGTCCCTTTAGTGGACCATCTTGCTTTGCTCAGACCCCTGGTGTTCTGTCCTCACATGGCACCCAGGAAAATATGAACTCTGTGAGGATGGGCAGAGAGAAAAGAAACATCAAAAGAGCCTGAAGGAATTGACAGGAAGCTGCAGGTGACTCACCTGGTACTGGGAATGAAGAAGACCAAGTACATGATAATATGTGATTTGGATTAATTGGTCTATATCTAGTCTGGCTAGGATAATGCTTAAATGGAAGGTTTTTGAGGAAAAAAAGCAAAGGTAGAAATTTATGTTGGTGGACAAGCAAAGATCACAGCAAATTCCTGGAGGAGTATGCAGTGTTTCTGCCCATCTCCACTACTGAGTAAGAACAACAACTGCATAGAGTTGCTGTGGGATAGCAGCCAGGAAAAGAAGAGGGGATGCCCTGGCTCCAGCTGCTGCTTTCCTTCCTCACTGGCAAGGATGGGCTATTAGGTACAACCAGTCCAGCACTCAAGAGATGAGCACCTCTGGACTTGGACATCACTAGTAAATCACAGCCTCAGAGAGGAATTTTGAACACCTAAGAAATCAATAAATCTTGACCATAATTTGTATTGACCCACCTAATTTCTGCGATGCAAGAACCACAGTCACACAAGACGCTCACTGCCATTCAAAGAAACACAGTCCCTTACAGCCCATCCCACCAACTCCCACCACAGCAGACCAAATCCTCAAAGAAGAATGCATGCTTTTCCTGGCTAGTGAAGCCTTCTCTTCCTGATACACTGCATGTGAACATGCTGTGATGTACATCTCTGTCCTAGAAAGAGGACTGGAAAAGTTTTACCTGGACAAGCTGAATCACAGAATTCTTGTGTCAAGCTGCCTGACAAATTTTAATGGGAAATTTGATGGGGTGGAAATCAGATTTTCTGACCTTTTCATATACTGATCTACCAAGGTCTGTTAATGTCTCAGAAAATCTAGCCTGATGAGCTAAGTGAATCTTAAATAGATCCTACATGTAATAAATTCAAAAACTCTGTAAGACTCTATTATGATCTTTAAGCTCCAAGTAGACACGCCTGACTTTAACAGAGCTTTATCTTTGTAAATCTCTATGCTAATTATATCTCTGTTGAATGATTTATTAGTTTGCAGGACTAAGATTTAGTATTTTCAAAGACACTTACAAAAAACATTCAAGAGCTCAATTATAGGGCAACATTTTTCCAATCTCCCATTGTACCTCTTGATTCCAGTGCAAAAAATGAACTGCAATGCTTGTTTGCAAATAGGGTAATACAAACAACTTGAATATGCTGCTTCAAAACCGTATTTCAAGGGAAGAAAATTACAATCCTCTGAATTGAAACAGTCTGAAATTGAAACTCCATCACTTTAAACTTGGTTTGTCCAGCAACAAGTGGAGATAAGAGGTGAAACACGCAAAGTCACTTTTATTTTGTCATTTTTACTTTCTCTGTATTGCACAGATTGCCAATCTTTTTTAAATGAGGAAATTACAGAATAAAAGCAGGTCACGTGTTGCACACTCATGAAGTCCCTTGAGCCACTGCAGGATGGTGATCAAATATTTTCAGACATTCCTATATGAGTCCTCTGGAAAAAATATTAGATAAGTGTCATAAAAAATTCTAGGAGACTACTGAAAATTTAAAGGGATATTCTTAAAGTTAGGTAACTTTGAAACAGAGGGAGTTTATGGAACTCCATATCGCTATCAATTCAAAAGAAAGAGAGCATGTATTACTGGTAATAACCCATCTTTCCAGTAAACTCCTAAGTCATATCTGGAAAGCCCCAGAAATTCTCCTAGGAAAGTCAGGAAGAGCTAGTATTCCAGTATTTCCACATATTTAACCCCCCCGCCCCGCCAAACCTCTTGGGTCTTTAGCGTTAAAAAACCCTCCTGTGCATGCAGCCCGAGGCACGTCCTTGGCGGGCGGCACCCAGCGGGACCCTTGCAGCAGCCCCGGTGTCCCACAACTCACCCCAATCTCGGAGGCCGCTCCCTCTGCCCCCTTTCCCGCTTTGCAGCCCGCAATTCCCTCGGGGAACGGATCACTGCCAGTTCTTTTCCCTCCGTCCCGCTGGACCCGTGCGGAGGGGCGGGCGGGCGAGCGCTCCCGCCCTGGGGCGAGGCACCCCGCACCTGCTCCGGGCGCACCGCGGGGCAGCAGGTGCCCACGGCATGCTGATGCCTACGGGAAGGCAGATGCCCACGGGAACGCTGATGCCCATGGGAAGGCAGATGCTCGCGGGAATGCTGATGCTCGCGGGAAGGCAGATGCCCACGGGCGGTGGGAGCAGCACGGGCCAGCGCGGAGCAATGCCCCCCTAGCTCCCCCGCCCCGCGCTGTCCCGCTACCTCTGCCATTCCCCAGCTGCCCTTTCCCGGCAGCAGGCGTGATGGGAACCCGACTCTTTTACTTTCATTCTACGGGAAAAAAGAGATAAAAAAGCGAAACTGGGAATTTCCCCAGCCGTCACCAGGGGTTTAAAAGGCACCGGGCAGCACCGCGCCGGCAGAGCCGGAGAGACGGCGGGGCCGGCGGCCGGGAGCCAGTGGAGCAGGTGAGGACCCAGCGCGGCCGGGGGTGCGGAGCAGGGCGGCGGAGCCCAGCCCAGCCGGGAGCAGGTGAAGCGGGGCGCCTTCTGCGGAGCGGAGCGGTGCGGGGCAGGGCGCGCTCCTTACCATGGAACATGGTCCGTGGGGAGGCTGTCGGGGAGCTGCGCCGACGGGTCCGCGCTCATGGTGGCGGCGCCGCCTCGCCCATGACGGCCGCAGCCCGCGGAGCGCCGCGCAGGGGCCGAGAGGGGCCGCGGCGGCGGGGCCGGGCTCAGCAGCCCCCCGCCGCCCGCCCGCCCGGGGGGACCGCGGCGCTGACCGAGGCGGCGGCGGGACGGCCGGGCTTTGCCTTTCCCATGGGGCTCCGCCGGCCGCGGTACTTTCACTTTCTGCTCCGCCGCGGCGGTGCTGCCCGCGGGCCGGCGGCGGGCGCGGCCCCCGGCACCGGCGGCATCCCCGCTCCGCCGCCGCGGGGTCCGGAGCGCCTCGGGCCGGGCGGAGCGGCGGCGGCGGGGTTACATAGAGCCCCGGCTACACGCCCAGTGCCGTGTGTGCGGCCGGGGAGGGAAGGATGGATCTTGGCACTACGCGTGGAAAGAGCCGCTCATCCGCGGGGAGGATATCCTTAAAAAAAAAAAAAAAAAAAAAAAAAAAAAAAAAAAAATCACTGCGTGTTGTGGAGTCGCTGTTTCAGAGGAGAGCGGCTTAGCTTGAAAGCTGATGCGCTGCCCTTTCGCTCCTTCAGCTGCCCTTGGATGGGTTGTGGAAGGCGGGACTGCCAAGAGCGCTCTCTCTCCGGTCAAGGGTTACCCCAGGCTGTTGGCATGGGCTCAGAAGCGAAAGGTGAATGGTTTCGCAGAGTTCTCGTTTACACCCTTTCCCCTCCCCACCCCCACCCTTCCCCTGCAAAATCATTTTGTGGAATCCAAAAGGACAAAGAAAGGATGGTGAATGGCTCAGGAGGGGGTTTCCAGCCTGGAAGATACCAAACTTCTAAAAGGAAAACCTGTAGAAGGATGTGTTTTGCTAGGTAAATTCAGAATGCAAAATTTTTCAAGTGCAATTCAAAAGGCTTGGAATAAAACAGAATAAGAAATATCTTAGTAGTGTCCCCTTCACATGTCCTGCCCAGAGACTTTCTGATTTTAAGTTCTACGTCACTTTTCCTGCTCTGCACGAGAACAGAGAGCTGACTCCATAACCCCTCTTTCCTCTCACAAGAGTGCTTTTCCAAGGGGAGACAGATACTGAGGTGTGAATATCAAGGAGAAAATATGTGAAATGCTCAGGATAGTTTCCTCCCATTCTCTTGAAATGAAATTGTACTGCTTCCTTCTTGTGTGAAGAGGTCCCTAGTCTCCTTTATTGTCTGTGAATTAGACTCTGCTTTAGATTTGCTATACATTTCTCATTTATTTTTCTTTGAAAAATAATTTAATCAGAAGTATTCTGAAGTGATCAGTTTTCAACCCCTTCAGCTTTGAGCTGCTTGATTTTATTAATGATTACCCATGACTATGCTTTGGGCAAATAATAGGGATCAATATCAAGACAGTTCCACACAAGGAGCACCTGTGCTTGCTTTTTCCTTAAGTGAGTGGCAGCTTGGATGTGATGTATTGTTCAGTTCTTGAATGTGAACAACGATTTTGCCTCATTAATGGCTAAATTATCTAGTTCTTATTGTGCCTTATGTTGTCACTTTTTTGCTTATTTTCATTTACTGTTTTCTTTTTGCTCTTCTGTCGAATATTTTCTGAAAACATCTTTGTGCATTTCAGTTTGCGGGCATGTGCAGCTCTGAGAATGCCACAGGACTCTTCTTTTGGGGGATTAATACCTGGTGTAATGCAAGCAAATTTTTGACTATCTCTTCTACAGTGTGGTACTTGAAGACTTGCACTTTCAATAGTCAAATGTTTTGAAAAATACGCACTATGAAGCTGCAGTCTGGCAAAACTATCACCAAGACCAAATTTCCTTCTAAGAAACTTTCCTTCTAGTAGTTATTCCAATTTCTTACATTAGTACATGTGTGTTCACAAAATGAGATAGTATATGCAGATTGTCAGGGTGCAAAATATAAAGGAAAAACTTTTTTAGCTGCTTTGTTAATGTTAGTTTTATGGCTGAAACATCAGGAAGACTGATAATTAGTTCAATTTAATTTTTTAATTTAAATAATGTAATTGATGGAAGAAGTCAGCATAGTAGCTTAATGCATTAATGTAAACATGACTGAAAGATGATGCTGAAGTCTTGTAATAAGAATTTTGCTCTTTCCTCCAATTTTGCTCTTTCCTTCAGTAGCGGCAGGACTTTATTTTATTTTATTTTTAAGATAAAAAGTCTGGTAACGCATAGGAAACTTTTTCTTCAGTCAAAGTGACAAATAGATGTTGTGATCTGTGCTATGCCCCATATCACGTGTTTAGATGCCAATCAATCCCTCTTATGTGACCTAACCCTGGACCATGGCATAAACTTTAGATGAAGATATTATTTGATATATTTGTATGTAGAAGGTGCTTAAATATTCCAACTTTGTCTGCTTTTAAAAATATCTTGAATCACTATATGAATTTTATTTTCCAAGTGTTTCTTTTCATGATTTAGCAATATTTTGGGTTTTTTTCCTGAAAAGGCTACCTGCCAGAAGATCAAATTCAAGTGTTCAGAAGTGTACTGTATTTTTTAAAGGAAAAAACAAACACCAGCCAGTTGAAAAATTAAAAGATGGAATTTAAAATCTATTATGTGAATATCATCTTCACAAGCTGTTTTAATCAAGAAATCATTAAAAGAGTCCTGAACATGTAAAAGCCTATCCCAGCTGAGTTTTACCTTGTTTAAATGACTGGTATCACTTTGCCTGTTTTGAAAAATACAGTTGATGCTGAGCTGTAATAGACACCTCTCCCTCTGGAGTGGAATTGAGCTGCAGCTTGTCTGGGGCATTTGTAGCAGAATAAAACTGAAATATTTCTGTAGAATTTCCGAGACATTAGGTGTCCCACTTCATTTTCATGCCTTGAGAATTTACAGCTGACTGATTTAATAGGAGATATATTAGCCTTATTATGTAGATAATTGGACTAAGATTCCAAATAAGCAATCTCTGGAAAGATGTAGTCCAATGCAGGGCATTGCTGCAAATGTGTGTAGTTTTCTCTTTCGCATTATTTTTGACAAGAACTTTTTAAACCATAAAAGAGGGTACCACAAATTGTGTATCTAACAACTGAAAGGCACTGGTAATTTATAGCTATTCTTGTATGACCATATTTCACATTCAATACATATTCTGAGGACAATTTCTCTAAACGTGTTTAAATTTAGAGATCCAACTGTCACCTGACGTGGTCAAATTTATTCTTAGAAAAGCAGGTATTACATATTAACCTCCACCAGAATACTAATATTGCTACATGAGAACTACATGATTGCAAAGCATATCACTTCTTGTTAAGATTCCGTTCTCCAAAGACCAAATACTTCTGGGATTGTTGCTGTCTTTCTCCAGCTGTTGCTTGTCGACTTGAACAGCTCTTTTGATCATGACTTTAGATTTGACTTAAGCTACTTGAAAATTTACAGTACCATTAGTGAATTATTGTATTATTTAATAAAGTTTAAAAGTTATAAATATTTTTATGTCATTTTGGAATAAAATGTATGTGCACCAGTTGTCACAAACCAGTGGAACTCAGGAAAGTGTGACCACATTTATGCTCTTATTTTTAAGAACAAATATGTCTAATACTTAAATTTTTCTCAACTGACTGGGGGGGGGGTGGGGAAAAAAAAAGAAACATATTCCCCCCTACTCCTTCCACTAAATAAATCTGAACCCACAAGAGAATCCTTATTTAACTGGGATTCAGAGTCATGTTTATTGTGCACACAAAACTCTCACTGACACTCAGCTGTGGGAAGTTCTAATCTTCTGCTGTATTTAGGCAAAACCAAGGGACCTAATATTAACACTGCACTAGAACACCCACTTTTAAATAATTATTGTTGCTACTTTTTGTGTACAAATCTTTTGGTCTGATACTGTGGTGAGTGCTGAAAAAACCACAGGAACTGATTGATAAACTGTTTTTAACATGGAATTATATCTCATGTTCATTCAAGTGTAATGGATGCATCTCTTTTTCTTTGAGAATTTTCTTTTTAGAATTAAAAAAAGAACAAAAATATTTCTGGAAAACTATTAAGATTTGTTTAAGTGTGGGAAACTCAGAGGAATGTTTCATTATCAAGCTGCAGAATGGTAGTAGTTATTACTTTCTCTTCCTGTCTTGCTGTGCAGGAAGATGCCAATAAAGATTTTATCAAGAGCAATGTGCCAAATGAGGCTATTTTGAGAAGGCACCACCAGGAAGGGGAGGTCTCCCTGGAGCAGCAGTGTTGAGGAGATGGTGGCAATCAGGTTGGTGGCCCCAGAGCTGGGCATGGATCAGGCTTTGTCCCTGTTTCCATCAGGCCCCAGCAGTGTCTGGGTGTGCTGCTGGAGCCGGGGCCGTGCCTGGAACCCAGCAGGGACCGTGCCCCTGGCTCACAGCCCCTGCCCTCCTCACCCCGCCGAGCTCTCAGCTCAGGCTGGCTTGTTTCGGTGCCTCAATGAGCCTGAACATGGGAAAAATTAATATTTCAGCGGGAAAAATGATAAAATCCCGTTCCTGCTTTAGTGAGGCACAGAAGAAAGAAGGGGTTGGGTGTTGGTTTCTGTCAATGCATATTCTTTTACTTTTCCTACTTTAGCAAGTGCCTTTTTTAGGGAAGACAGGAGGTCTGGTAACAACAATAATCTTTGCACATATTAGCCCATATTGAAATAATGACAATTTCACTGCATTTCAGGGTCATGAAATTTCCTTTGGGTTTGGTGTTGTGTTCTGAAGAGTTTATTTTCCAAACTTATAATAAAATAGTTTTTATGATTTGAGTGAACCAATGTGTCTTAGTGGTCTTTCTTTTTACAATGTTATATATACAAGTGCAAAAAAGCATTTATTGAAATTTTTAATTTTCTCTTCTCCTCTCCTTCATTGCCCATTATTTGCTTTGAGAAAATGTGGTTAGTGAGTCGATTTCAGGAAAACTGTCCCTGAAATAGTACTCAATTTCTTCCATTTTTTCTCTTTTCCTTTTTTTTTATATATTTTTTTCTTTTAATGTGCTTTTATTTTTATTTTATTTTAAGAGAACTGAAAGTCTTCCTCCTGTTTTTAAAGGCAGACAGAAAATCACCCTGAAAAGTGACAACAACTTAATTAGATCCACTGTGGCAGGTAGTAAAACTAAATATCTACAATTTTTTAGAAGCCGAGGACTACCTGAGAAATGAGTGTCAGGTCTTAAATCTTGGAAATATAATACAGGGTGCTAAAGGTTATTTTATCTTTGCTTTGGTTTAATAAATGTCTGTGTTTGATTACAGTTCCAATGAAGGGTTTAGGGCTGTTCCTAAATTAATTAAAAGACATTTTTTTTCTCCATCTGAAAGAGGAGTGGGGGGGGATTTTAGTTTTTCTTTTTTTTTTCTTGTAAAATCTCTTCTCTGATTAAATGCTTAATTTAGGAAGAGATATTCTGTGTTCTGTGCTCTTCATACATAACATAAAGCTGACTCCTTTCTCACAGTGTGAAAACTTACTTAAATATGATGAATTCTCTGAACTTTAGGGCTTTTTGATTTTGATAATCATGCCTTTCCATCCTTCATATGGTTTTACTTGATCAACTTTTACTTGATTTAAGTTCATCCACTTAAAAAACCTTGTGAGCTGTACTCTTTACTATCAAGAGGCTGCATTTATTGCATGATGGTAAATGATCCTGAAAAGGAAGCCTCTATTTAAAACTAATCTTATTAAAAAAAAAAAAAAACCAAAAACAATATAAATGGTTTGAATACAATACAATGGTTTAAAATAGAGAACTCTTATTGTAAGTGTGGATTTTGTGGGCCTAATCCTTCAAGCCTGTGCCTGCTTAGCCCCAATTTAATATACCTAACTTAAATGCTTATTTGTAAGCAAAAGATTCATTTTTGGATTTGAAACTTGAAATTTGAAATTTCCTCTTTGAAGGTTTGAATTATTTCTGACATTTATTTTTCTGCTCTCTAGAGTTGCCCTAAAATAATTCCAAGCACATCTCTATCTTTGAAGACTACAAATTATGCTGTAATAGTATTGGAAACCATTACATATGTGCCTTTCTTCTTTAAGTGTGTGATCTGTGTGTGGTTAGAGTGGGAGAGGGTGGTTAAGAAAGAAGAAAAACTACAATTAAAATATGATCTATTAATGCAGTTTGCCCAATAAGCATCACTTGGCAAATCAAAGCAGTCACTGCATGCTGAGACTTGAATTTTTTTTTTTAACAATGTATCCTTATAAATTAAATGAAGATCTAGCCACAGTATTTCATAAGAACAGTGTACAGGTACTGTGTTTTTTGTTTTATGTATCCCTTTTAAAGGGCTGATTTTGAAACAGTGAATGGATGTGTGTGTGCTTGCTCTGTGATGTTTGAACCTTTTATTGCCTTTGGTTTGTGTTCTCTCCACAGCAGAGATGACACCACCAGCTCTAAAAAAATGACCTGAAATTATTCTAACCTACAGAAAATGGATCAAATAATGATGTGAGCTATAAAATAAAAGGGAAGAAATGAGTGACTGCCAGCAGTAGATTTTTTTTTATTGTTTTAAATTGCATTCACG
The DNA here is from genome assembly GCF_001522545.3 of Parus major. Lineage (NCBI taxonomy): Eukaryota > Metazoa > Chordata > Aves > Passeriformes > Paridae > Parus > Parus major. The sequence continues at coordinate 122,071,414 of NC_031769.1, forward strand.
AATTGTTCCCAAAATATTCAACAGTGACATTTTTCAGAATGATGATGAAGACTCAAGCTAAACGTGACTGTTAAGGCTCTCCATGCCTTGCATTCACAATTACTACTGTCTAATTAATCAGTCTTTTATAAGCTGTTGTGATTTCAGAAACATATTCTTGAATGTTTCACGTTGCACTGAAGATTTGGGTCTCTTTCAAGGTATTAAAAAGGCATGTAATTTTGAAGAAATAACACCAATAGGAGATGCAGCTAATAAAGGTTGGTATTTTAATAGTCAAGGTTTTCTGACTCCACAGTTCTTAGCCCCTTCCTCTCTAGAGGTATTAAACAAATACACAACACATCTCTCAGTTCTTATCCCTGGTTTATTTGTTGGAATTCTGGGCCTTACAGTTTTGGAAGGAAAAAATAACTGGCCAGCAATTCACAAGTTATTTCACAGGCAGAGTTCCGTTTTGCCGCGTGTTTTATTTGGTGTGTTTTTATGTGGGCACTCACTGAGAAGCTGTGGCATTTTCTCTGTGTGTCACACCCAGCGTTGGGGGTTATCTTTCCTGACACAGATGATACAATTTAGTGCCTTTTGTCTGTGTGTAGAGAAGATTAGGGCAAGGCTGTGAGCAAGGCAGCTGGAGATGTGTTTAGGTAAGACTGTGTGACCGGGACATTTAAGGAGGTCTCTTTGGGAATGCTAGTCCACCCCTGGCAACCTGGGCCCCTAAATCAGGAGGGCTTTGTAAGGGGGTAGAATTGCCACATCTTCCACATTGACAGAGCCTTGCAGATATTAATGACATTGTACACACTGCCTGGAGTTGCTTCTGAACACCCTGGTAACAGATCCCTGTGCCAGTCTTTGCACATTTGTGTTATGATCCCTTAAGTGACTTCTGGTATAACAAATGCAGCCTTACTTGGGGCACTCCTGGGAAAAATACCAGTCACAAATCCATGGGACATTCTTCTTGCACTTATCCTGCCCAAACTTGATATTCCTGTGCCTTGCTCTGTTTATAAGGAGCTCTGTTTTTAAATGCAAATACTATATCCTGTGGTGGTCATAACACAGCTTGTGAACCTGGACAAGAGTCCTCCCCAGTGGCAGCTGGTGAATCTACTAGCACCTTTGCTTCCATGGGTTTGGACTGAGACATTTAGGAGATGTAAGGACTGGTCACAAGCTGAAATTGCTGTCCCCTCCATTTCCCTGGCATGTAAACCTCTCTCTTCTCAGTGGGAATCAGAGATCACTGTTTGGCAGGTAGAAGAATGGTTGTGTCCTTTTAGGAAAAGAGTTTCTATGTGAATCTAGGAGACAGATGCAAAGAAAGTGCCAAATTTTCTGACTCTTGTAAAAGAATAAAAGAAATCTTTACTGCTGTATGAACCAAGACACCGTGTCTTGTTAGCACTTGGAGATGGTAAACAGACCAGAAGAAGTTGCACTCAGTTGCACTCAGGGTCAGTATGGAGATAGCAAGGCCAGGTCAGCTGAGGCATTGACCAACCTCCTCTAGTGGAAGGTGCCCACAGCAGGAAGGTTGGAAAAAGATGATCTTAAATGTTCCTTCCCAACTCAAACTACTGTACAAGCTCCACTGGTCCCACAGTAACCAATGACCCCAAGGCCCTGCTCCTGCTGCCTCCCCATAGCTGAGCAAAATAGCAGAAACAAACCAATGCTATCCAGATGGGTTACAAAATTGTTAAAAACCCCCAAGTTTTTCTCAGAAGAAGTGTTTTAGTTAATACAGTGGAGCTTATGAAACTGTGAAGACAACATTGTAGGAGAGTTTGGGCTGGAATATCAGAAGTATGTTCCCCTGACTCTGGATTGCATAAAGAACAATATGAGGATTTAATGGTGCATGGGCACCACTGTCATCACCTCCAATAAGACTCCATCTCCTGAGCACTGACTTCCCTTGGGCTGGGTTCTCAGTGCACTTTGGCATGTAGCTATTAGTGTGTATACAGCTTACCAAGTGTTTCTTATTGCATGGGAAATGCTAGGAATCACCAGCTTTTCCATTTTTCTCCTTCAAAGATTATCAGTCTCTTCCTATTTTGTCCTTCCTGTTCACACTGTTTGGAGTCAATATGTGGCACAAGGCTGTAACAAGTCAAGTCGCAAGTGTCCTCTGGTCATCTGGAAGCCACCTGAGGAAGGCTTCTGGAATAACTTCTAACCAGGTGCTGGGAGCTTAAGCTCCTGGAAAACTGCCTCTCCCTGACTGTCAAATGACCTTTTTAGCCACGGACCTGTTGTAAGAGACGGTCCAAAGATTCTCTCATCTGTCCCACAACCGTCTCAAGGACAGAGACTGAGACCCTGAATATCACAAGGGACTTGGTTTAGGGGTTTAGGCCTAGCTGAGGTGAATGTTTGCTAAGTGATTGTTTGCAGGTGGCTGCATGGTACACTGCTCTCGTTCCTGCTGGTGAGCAGAGGCTTGTGCATGGTACCCTGCTCAATGGGTTTCCACAACACATTTCCCTCGTTCCTCCTGGTGAGCAAAGACTTGCAAGACGTGGTTTGCTCTGTACCCTACACCTGTTCCCCATGCAATGGAATTCATCACAATGATCATCAATCTCTTGTTTTTGGCCCTGTGCCCCTCTCTTTGTAAAAGACTATAAAATTATACCCCAAACTTACCTTCCCTTGAGATCTCCCCAACAGACAGAAGACTCTGCATCGGTGGACGCCTGAGTGGACTTTGATGTTGGTAGCTGTAATCTCCTTACTCTCTTTTCTTTATGCGTTGCTGCTTGGTTTGGTGATCAGCTGGTTTGCTGATAATCTTTTGTACTCTAAGACCGACTAAAAGAACCACATCACGAATCCCACCTTGCGGATCGTGACACCTGTAAAGAAGCCCTCCATTGTCAGTAACTCCTGGCTTGGCAAATTACCTAAGAGCCTTACAAACTTACACCCTACAGTGACCTTTCAAGCTTGTCTACATCCCAGATGGAGCTCCACCCAGGCATTGACCAGAAATTGCTCTGATCAGAGCAAGACAAGGCAGCCCCATTAGGGAGAGGACGACATCCTTCTGCACCTTGCCTGGGGAGGTGTTTCCAGCATAAGTTTAAGAAAGTGATCAAGACATTTTCCACAAGGCACATCTACAGAAAATTCAATGGGATGCCAGCTTCCTTCCCTTGGATGTCTGGATTCAGTGGAGCACCTGCCTCCCAGATCCTTCTGGTGACAATTAAGTCTATTCTTTGCCCCTTTCTAGAAGTATTTCAAAAATATGCCAGGTCTAGAAACTTAAGAAGTGCTCAGGATTGTTGAGATGGGAGTTACCACTACTAAGCCCTGGAGCACAGCTTGGGTGAGTGGCTTAGGTAGAACCAGGAGGAATATCCAGAGGCAAGACAGTGCCAGACCAGCTTGTATGAAAATTACCAAATACTCAGGGGTTCCTTCCTCCCCTTTTCATTCCCGTGCCCAGGGTGTGCACCAGGGATGGATGGCCTGCTGTGCCAGGCTGACAGACTGAAAGGGAGCTGGCTACATAGGAATGATAAAGTATCCCATTTCCTAGTTTAGGGCAAATTAGGAAGGAAAACTCCCATGTTCACAGAGAGTTGGGGTGTGACAACCTCGCCTTCCCAGAATTTCTGCACTATTTGTGGGCACAGGGGAGTAGAGAGCTACATTTGGCTTTTCCATCCAAAAACACTTTGTGAGAATACTTTCTGGTTATCTTGCTTCACCACAGACACAAATTGAAGATCATAAACATGGCAGATGTATATTTTTTTTAAATTAATTTTAAACTAGAGTAGCAAGAAGATAAAGTGTACATGATTTTTCTGGTGCAAGACAAATTATTAAAAAGTTGGTGAACCCCAACAAAGCTCAAGGGAAAAGTTTAAGGGCTAGCCTGTTTCTTTTCCCTCATCTGTTCTCATTCCTTAGGGAGCAGCTAAATAAAATGGTGAGTCAGGTGAGAAATGTGCGCAAAGCAGGGCAGGCTGGAAGGGGGTTGGCAGCATGTATGAAGCTGCAGTGGCTGCTGCACAGGTTTATGTGCCTCACAGTGATTTCTGGAGCAAGGCTGTAAGCTAAACAGTCTGAAGAAGCTTCAAATCCAATCAGGAATGCAGGATACTTTAGCCCCAAGAGAATGAAGTTGCTAATATGTTGCCTCACTTACTGGGAGAGGTCTGCCTGTTGGGGCTCTCCGCAGTGCTTGTGCTTTGAAAAATTAAATTGTCCATTTCTTACAATTTGAAAACACTTTTGGAAGCTGGAATTGACGTATAGGTTTTTGCTTTCAATATCTTTGTAATAAGCACTGAAGAATTTGGAGACTAAAATATTTGCATAATATAGGTGCGGTAAAAGTGAATAAAGTGTTTCTCTAAGTAAGACGTCTTTGCCTCCTATTATTATCAGGATATCTCAAGTGTTATCCTTTACTAGCATCTTCACCAAAAAAAGATTGAATGTCTTTTTTTTTCAAGGCTGCTTTGAGGGGAGGAAGTAGATTGAGTTTTTAAGCTGGAACAGCCTCTCCCCCTCTCGATAATTTTTAGCATTAGTTATATGTAACATTGTTGATCCAAGATCTTGGCTGCTGCTTTCTACTTATGTCCCTATACCTTTCAGCTGAATAAAGGTGTCTGTTTCCAGCCTGACAGATTATTTTAAGAAAATTTAAGTAAAAACAGGCTGGTTGACTTCTGAAAGAAGGAGAAGCACTGAAGAAAAATACTTGCTAGGATGGAACTTGTTCGCTCTAGCTGCCCGCAAGTGGGAGAAAATTGGCGCAGCTCACACAAAACATTTTTAATATTCCAGTTAAAACTTGAAATGATCTGTCTGCTGTAGCAAATATTTGTTCTGGCTTTTGCAGGTATCTGTCAGTGCTGGCTGGGTCTGCCTGTATGTGCAAATGTTAGAGGGTGGCCTTCCCTTGCTGTTTGAGGGTGCTTGCAGTAGGGTAGGAAAGAAGGACCTGCTTTGGAGCAGCATGTAAATAAGTGGCAAAAACTTTATGGGAAGTGTTTCATTGCTCAACAGAGTTAGGGCCAAAATAAAAAAGGTGTTGCATATAGTGGAAACATTTGCATGCTGTTTCTTATGTAATTAATTATTTGTTTTGTCCTTTATCAACAAGTAATTTGATTCCCTATCCTACTTCTTGATAACGAATGAAGATTTTGTTTGCTTTCCCCTTTCTGTGTTATCTGTGAAAGAATCAGGTTTTTGGCCTTGAATACAGATTGCTCATGAATATAGATTTGCCCATGAATATACATTGATTTCAGATTGATTGTTCTTCTGAATAATATAGGCAAAAAAGTAATATCAGTAGAAGGGCCAAGGTTGAAATATGGTTTATTTGATTTATAAACTGATAAACTGATGAGTGTATTGCAAACTGAATCTAGTGGCATTTGCCACAGTGATTATTATGCAGTTAACTGCTTCATCCAAGTGCCACTGTCAGTCAGTTCTGTCATTAAAAATTAACATGGTGGTGACACACTCAGAGCCACCACTGCTAAGTGTCCTCCTGATCGTTTTTCTGACATGGAAAAAGAAACATGCAGATAAAATTGTCTTTTATCTAATAGGTCATTTGCCTCTTGCCCTGAAGAAAATGACCCATTAGGTAGCAGTACTGCTCTACATTTTCACGAAGTAGAAGATAATTATGGAATACAAAGGCTGGTAAAAAACCAGAAGAATCATTTCTGCTACATGTTTATTATCTCTGGTGGAACTTCAAATCAAACAGTTCAGAAAGCCAAAACCTTCTCAATCCTGCCACTTAGGTATTGAGTAAAACTGATGGTAATAAATTACCTGATATTTTTTAATTAAATTGAATAAATTGTACACTACAAAATGCAATGTTATTTCAGATGTATTTGTAGAACAAAAACTGATTGAGCTCAGAATAAAAGAGATTTCTTGAATAAAAATGTCTTTTTTTTAGTCATATTGGAGATATGTCATATGAAATCATATTGGAGAATTCTGAGTAGGTCTTTAACAAAGAAAGTTACATATATTCAGCAACTTGCAAATAATGAGTATATTCAGTTTCATCTCCAAAACCACAAAAGTCCAACAGTCTTTCTGAGTCCCTGTTTTCTGCCTCCTGATTTAGGTGACTGGAGCACAGCTCAGAGGTTGGAAGAGACATGCTCTGCAATCCTTGTTTAGTGTGACAGATTTGGGCCAGCACATGCAGCTGAAACTTGGCAGTCCAGGTAGCCTGCAGAGTTAAACTCTGCATAGACATGTTTACCTTTTTGTTAGCTACAAAACATATTTGAGGGATTACATCAAATACTGTGCTCTGATAACTGGAGCTGTAGCTTTGCCACTTTGGAAGCTTAAATGGCTGATGGTTTACACATCAAATTTGTACTGCAGTACAAAATTGCAGTGGTGTGAAACTTGCCCTGTAGCTCATTTCTGGCTTAGGCCATGTCTTAATAGATGCCAGTTTAACAAGGTCAGACATGCTGTGTACTTCTAGAAGTTCTATTAAGTATTCCTATAGCTGCTGGTTAATTTGAGATTATAACACTCTGGCCTCCAGTTGTATGTGTTTATCTGAAATTGTATGTTCTTCAAAAATGGATTAGGTGACTTTTCATAATAGTTTAATTGTACAAATTCCTTCCAAATGCACCAAGCTTTCCTAATGTGCCATATTTGTACAGATGTCTCTTTCTGGATACTCTTCATTCTTGGAAAGATAGAGTTGGAAAAAATAAAAATAATTACCTGTGTAGAAGTGGTTGGATTCTGGAATACCTATTGTCTTCCTAATTAATCTAAAATTTCTGGGCTATAAATCTATACAGGCTACTACTCTGAGAAGTGGTGGCATAATGATTTGGTGTGTGAGGGTGTAAAGTGCTGACAGTGAATTCTTCTTTTATAAACTTCAGTGATTCACTTATTAAATAATTTACTTCCTTGTAGCACCAAGTCACACTATAATGCAGTGGTTGTTGGACACAGACCTGTAAAGCTTCTTTCATAGTGAGACCATAACCAATACTTAGTGTTTGAATGTTGCAAAACAAATGTCTTTGAAAAAGCACAGGTTTTACTTTCTCATTTGATTGAATCCTTTTATGTGTAATGTATTCCGAGTTACTGCATAGTTGATTTTTAACCAATTACCAGTACGCAAAACACCCTGTCATAGTACTTTTAACATTTTGTATGTAGTTGCATACTAAAAAACATTTATAATATCTACTTTTTTTCCATTTTATCTTCTTCCTTTTTAGTGAAAGGATTACATAGGAATTGGACAAATCTCATTTCAACCCTTTTTTGTGCAAAAAATAAATGAGATTTTTGTGGTAAAGAGAAAAAGAAACCAAAGGCCCCAGAGAATAAATAAGACTGTTAAAATCAAGATTTCCAAACCTTAGAACTAGAATCAACTTAAATCAATTTTGGAAATGTTTAATTGTTGACAGTGCTTTTCTGGAGAGAATCTATTTAAAGCCAGTTAATACTTGGCTTGTAATCAAATAAATTGTTTAAGGATTCTTTCCCTACACACTACATCATCTCTGCAGCCTCCTTCCTCTTAGCCTAATGCTGTCTTTTAAGCACTGCTGCCAAAGGAATTGAAGAAAATTTGCTGAAGAACAAGCTGACTATCACGAAGATACACAGTTCCTCCAAGTTGGGTGAAAGACACTCAATGCCTTGGCAGGAGGAGTGGCTTTAATATAAACTTGTGCTTTGTTGTAAATCAGATAATCAACATGAGATTATGAATCAACAAGGAATTATGAAACCTTGCAGTTTGCAGCCAAGCTGATAGGCAAAGATAGAGAAAACCAAGTATGGTTCACTCCCTGTTTTGGTTTTTTTTCAGTACGTGGTGCTGTAGTACCACCATTCTGTGTGGGAGCAGAGCTTAGGGTCGTGTCTGAAAAGTCCAAACACAGCTCTGTCATTCTTCATCATGGCTTTTCCTAGCAGAGAAGAACCAAAAATTGCTTGCCCTCTTCTAAATAGCAAAGGTCAAAAGTAGATGACGCTATAGTGTGCTTGTATTTCTATCCTCAGATTTGTATTGCCCTGACAAATTATGATATATTACATTTGTGATCATATGTGAGTATGTATAAGTCATCATGTCTGAGTTCTGCAGAGCTTAAAAGAAGCACAGATGTTGGAATGGTGTTTTCTGGCGACTTTTCACTGCCTTTATGTCTCTTAACATTATTTTGTGGGTTTGAAAAATGTAGCAAGAAAACATTTTTGTAGACATGGATGCTCTAAATATTTGTTCATTGAAGGGTTTTGGAACTTCTTATCTGCAGAACTCTTGTTGGTGGCCTTAAGACAGCTGGCTGGTCATGCTGAGCAGGCACTGCTCCAGACACTTGGTGCTTACAGGATGGTATCTCATCCAGTTCTGCAGGGTAGATAGGAATCTTGTGTGGCTGCAAATGGAAGTAAGGAATTTTGTATATTCACTGTGATACAACCACATCATAAAAGCACTTGAGAACTTCCATTCTATTATTAAATATGGGTAATGCTCCCTGTAATGAAATTATAGCCACCCAGGCCTTCTCTCACAATTAAAAAGAAAAGAGACCAAACAAACCATTCCTTTCATATGATTTTATTTGCTCCTTTGTGTATCCACTCTACTCTCAGGATTTTTTTAGGTTTTTGTGTGTTTGTTAGACTTCATCTTTTTCAGTTGTTTGACATTGTGGTGGTCTAATACATGAGATATATTTTAAATGGATTTTTCCCTAGCCAAATTATTGAGAATTCTATTATATAAGAAAAACTCCATTTGTCTTTATTGTCATGATTTTAGGTATATCCATATGTGAATGATGTGGACTTTCTAAGCAATTTTCAGGCTTGAAAATTGGTGAGAGTATAACCCCAGAATTTCTGTAGGCTAGCCTTTCATTTCTGAACCCTTCACTGCAGAAAGAACAAGGAATTGGGAACAGCAGAATTACTCCAGGAGCTCTGCTCCTGTGAGGAGGTCACTGCTATTACAAGGAACTAAAAGAAGTGTTTTGCACCAGTTTTGCAAAACAGGGTTCCAGGTAGGGATGCTTGCTCTGGGGGAAAATGGGTCTATGTCCTTCTGAGCCTGAGCTTCAAGTTCTTCTCAAACAGGGAAGGCTCTCTCTGAAAAGCTTCATTAAAAGAAAGGATTAAGAGTTAGAGAATGGCAATGAGAAGAGCTGTAAATGAAAATGGATTCAGTGCTTCAGTTTCAAGTACCACAGCTCTTTATACATTTTAGCTTATTAAGTGAAAACAAAAGCAGATTATTTCAGTCTTGGATACACCTCAAGCATCCCTCAGTATGTATTCTCTGGAGAAAGATGACAAGCTGTCAGCACTAGGTAAAAATTATGGTTTTTTTCAAAATATACATGAGTGAAGGGTGTGACTAAGTAGCTAAGATTTCCAGGAAAGAGAGAGTCAAGAAATGAATCAGCAAACATGAAGGAAGAATATCTAAAATGTCAAAGACCAGACATCTGTTATGAGATATTGTTCTCTTGTCTTCCATTTCTATCAATACTCTCCTTTCTCAGGCTACTCTGTGTCCTACTTTTAGGAATGTAGTGATTAGAAATATTTGACAATTCAAGGACTTTGATTCTGAAATGAGGAGAGAAAACAAAAATATGCTATGAAATAAACGATGATGCTTATTAGTTTCCAGTCTTCTTCTTTTTTTTTTTTTCCTTTCTTATAATAAGTTATCTGATATATTTTTATGTAAAATATTAACAGAATTTTTACTGGTTACTTGAACATATTCATGTCCTTTGTTCATTTTATACTTTATGTGAAGTGCAAATCTTTGTAGGGAGACATGTCTGTAATTTATACTATTGAGAACTACTCAATAGTAGTCCTTTTCAAATAAGAGAATATAGAGCAGCAATTAAGAGGCAGGATGTTGCATCAGCCAACATTTTATGCAACCCCAAATTAAAATTGTTTGAAATTGTTTGAAAATTTGAGCTGCTTGCACTCTCTGCATACTTGAAAGACAGGAAAAGTGCTGAGAAAACAGATGTGGTAGGGAAAAGGAAGAAGGGAAAGAGGAAAAGTAGGGATAGATGGGCAGTTGCAGACCAGTCAACTATCTCCAATTTCCAGATAAATTCTGGAATAAAAATTCCAAATACATAAAAGTACTTGAAAGAACAAAATGAGATGAATTATAATCAACAAGTTGTGTTGAGCCAGTATTATTTTTTTCTTTGTTAGGATAACATGTCATTTGAATAATAGAGAGGAAGCCATTAATTTAATCTGCCTTGGCGTTTTTAGGGCTTTTGATACTGTTATTTATGACAGGCTTGTACAGTAAGAGAAATACAGCCAAGGCAATGTAGAACTAGCTGGGTGCATGACCTAGAATTCAGATTTCAAGCAAACTTGTCACAGAAAACACTACTTTGGAAGGGTGTGTTTTGTGTCCCCTGCTAACCCATGTATTGCCTATGCAATGGAGAGTGTGCCTTGCAGCTGTGAGGGGTACAGTGCATGCTGGAGGATAAATACTGCAAAAAACCTTAATCACTGTGGTAGTTCTGGGAGTAGGAGAAGGAAAATAAGCATTTCAATAGGAAGATGTAAAAGATCTGCAGCTGGTAGCAGTGAGCCAATAGAAAGCAAAATACAGTTGTGAGTGTGAGTGTAAAGCAGACAATGGATAAACACTGACCTTTTCTGTGCCATCTCTTTCTGTGCTTGTCCCATGACAATATATGTGGACAGCATATTTTCTTTTTTCCTTTATGACCTTTGCCTGACAGATCTGCTTCTGTACTTTGGGCAGCCTCATTCTGTCCTTCATGCTTCAAAAATATTTTTGCCACTCATTTATTTCCTGTTGTATGCTTCTTGAGTTCAGATAATTGATGACCCACAAGGGATCTCTTTTTAAGCTTCATCTTTATTTTTTTATTATTATTATTATGATTCAATTGCTTAATTTTTTTGGAGATGTACTCCTTTTCTGCCAGTGAAATAGAATCAGTTCCTTTGAAGTGTCCTATATTGGTGTCCCTTGCTCCTCTTCTTTTTTTTTCTTTTTTTTCTTTTTTTTCCCCCCAGAAATGCTAAGCTGGCATATACCATATACTGGTTCTGCTACCTGACCTACCTGTGTATGCACAGGATTCTCCTGGTAGCACTGCTGACCATTGGAAGTCTTCTCTCTCTGCTTTCTTTACTTCCTCTGCCAAACTGTCTTCTCCCTGAAATTATTACCAGATTTTGCTTTCCTTCCCCAACACTAGGACACAGACTTTTTGGACAACTACAACTACTATAACTCTTCTGACAGAATTCTTTGTCTCCTCACCTTTACCAGATCCCCTTCAACATAACACTTCCCTCTACCCTCTGCCAAGGGTGTGTTCTCCTGGCACAAGGTAACAGGATATTTCTTTCTGCCACATATTCAGCCTACATCAATTATCCAGTCCATTCTCAGTTATATTAACTGGCCCAGGCAGCCACACTTAGTATTTCCTACATTTAGGGGCTTCCATTCATGTTCCTGCATTTCTTTCACTGGTACAGATGTCTGAAGTGTTTTGTAGAAGGACTGTTTGTTTTTATTCCCTTGCCAGCTTGTATTTTAAGGAATTTTAAGGACTTATTTTAAGGAATAAACATGCCAGATCACTTTCTCATTTCTAGGCATAGAGAACTGGCAGATCAGCAGTAAAGACACTTCCTCTGAAGAAAGGCAACATTACTGTTAAGGTGCTGGTGAAATACAGATCTGGAAGTAGATGACTCAAGCATACTCAAGAAAAATAGAAGCTGGCAAGGACTGATGCATGCAGTTGACATCAAGAGAGCAGAGATCCTTTGGTGCAAAAGGAAGTTTTGAATTGGCTGATTATTGCCTACCAAAGAGGGAGAATAGGATTTACTCATGGGTAAATCTAGATACTGACCACAATGGGAAAGAGCTAGATAAACTAATGGGTGTTTTATCTGTGCAATTAGTTAGCAAATAACCTCAGGCTATATCCTTGAAGATGGCTTCTAACCAAGGGAAAAAAACCCAACATATTTCTATGTTTTAGCCTTTAGCTGGTATTGTACCAGAGATAAAGATTAGATTAAAAAAAAAAAAAAAGGGTGGTAACAATATGAAAATAATGTTTCTAGGAGGTGTAGGAGATAAAATAAAATGGCCAATAGTACTTTTCAGTCCTGAGCTGTAGCAAAGATTTTCAATACACTAAAGTCTGTCTCTCACACTCACTTTTTTTCTTTTTTTTTTTTTTTTGATACAAACACTTTTATATCTTCTGCATGATTAAATCAAGAACAAATTTAGCAAAGACACACTAATGCATTTGCTGATTCTTTAAAGTTGAGAGTTAAGAAGTGTAGTTTTCTGGGGAGAGAAAAGATAATTTCTTTGATTTTAATGACCATTTAAAGAATTAACAAGCAACTGCTGGTTATGTTTAGCTTATGCTTTGTCCCCAAGAACTGATAACTCATCTAAAAATCAATGGTTGCCTAGTGACAAGCAATTATTACATAATTTGATTACTTACAGACAAAATATTGTTTTGGCCTGTAATAATGGTCAGAAGCCAAAAGTTGTGATTTTATCAGAATTTTGGAGGTTTCAGCAAGACACATGCATTGTTTTTGACATTCCTGTAAGCCTCTTGAAATTTTCTTGTTATGCATGGAAAAATTTCTATTATGTAATTTGTGTTTTTATTTGAGGGTGGAATAAGGAGGCAGACTTAGGTTTTAATTTTGTTTTGTCATTCTTTTTTTAATTTTCTCATGTCATATTCTAAAAATATTTTTGTAAGAAAAAATATAATTCCATGCAAGTCATCTTTGCTGAGAGCTTTGGCTGGCTGAGAACCAGCAACTCTACCAGAATCAGTATTTGCAACTTAATTCTTCCAGTTCATCTGAGTAAGAGGGTAAGTTCCTTGTAGATGTGAATTTGCTGACTGTGAACTGCCTCAAAATACTGAAAGAAAATATTGCAAAGACCAGTCACAAGAACCATAATGAAATGAGTTCTTATTGAAAAAAATGAGTTCTTATTGAAACAAATGAGTTCTTATTGACTGAGCATCATTTGGGCTTTCATGGATTTGAGTTATTGCAAACTAGATTCTTTACAAGGGTAACTTGTTTTTCTAAGAATTAAAAGTGAAAATAAAACACATAACAAATGTAAGAGAAAAAATATAGCCAGCATAACAGCCTCAATTTACGAGGAGCAGGAATTTTCCAAAGATGTTTGTTGTCTGTCAGCTTTCACTAATTCAGCAGTTTCAAATCAAAATTATTGCATTCTCTCAAGGAACACTACTTAGCATTGTTCTTATTAATTACTTTATTGCTGTCATGAGTGCTTACAGAGTAAGAAGGATTAGGCTAACCAAACAGTTCAACCTAGGATAATCAAATAGCTTGCTATGAATTGGACTGGGATTATATAGACATTTTCAAGACTAGAATACTACAATATGGGAAATATGGGAGGTGTAGGAGGTGCCCACTCTTTCTCCAGGAGCACCATTTTACTTATTTTGGCTGCATCTTCTTAGGAAGCAGCTGTTGTATTTGTTCTTTTTGCTGTCATGAAGGGAAAAACAACATTTTACTGGAATGCTGGAAACATTTCACCAGTTCTGTGGAGTCCTGCAGAGGCTGGGGAAAATGCAAGTAACCCTCTTCCAGGGCATGCTTCTGTGTAAGGTCATACCTCTCTTATGGTAATAAGTCTAATAGATTTTTCTTTTTTTACTTATAAGTTACAATATTTATTACCATTTATAGACAAAAATAAAACACATAATATAAAACTTGCTTTAGTTTATTAATGAAGAGTAAGACTAATGAGTGGCATTTTAAGTGCTGCAGAACCAACCCTGTTATGCCTGTAATGCCATCACTTTCCTTTTTGTGTCTATAAGGCTGCACAACTTGCTTCTGTAGAAGTTTTTGTACAAAAAAGTGACTTCTTCTGTGGTGGTCTGTACTGTGAGTGCAGTGATGAACATGGCACATGATGGAATTCTGGGCTTTAAAAATGTTGCTTATTCTGTTATGCCATACCAATTAATACCTCATATAAAAATCACATAGAAAACTTCATGTTGAAGTGAAGCAGCAAGGTATTTTCTCACCAGTCAAGCACAATGTGGGATCCTCTTGTAAGGATTTAAGTCTAAGTAATGCCTTTTTCTCCCCCTGGTTCTTGTTTCACTTTTCATTTTCTTCTGCTTAATGAAGGTAATAAAGGACCATCAAATAAACATGACCATTTAGGAAGATGATGTCATCTCCATATTTTATAGATCCATGGAGAGCTGAATTGAAACACAAAGGGAGAAAAGGAAAATATTCATTACTTCTGTATCTGACATTAGCAATTCTTACCACATTGTAGTGTGGCTTTTTATTTCACTATATGAAAGAGATTCTGTAAAAAAAAAATTGAAACATCTCAGAAAACAACCACAAGAATGAAATGTAAATATTATCTCCAGTATTGGTTCTGTTTATCCTAGAGACACACCTTAGTGTGATGCTGTGTGCTGAGGGAGAGCTCTGGCAAGAGCATCTTCCATCTTGGGGTGTGGTGCATGCAGGAGCTAGAGGTGGAAGGTGAATGTCAGATAGGCAGAGTCAGGGAAGTGCTGAGGAAGGAAAGGACACCACTGGATCTTTGCTGAAGTCTCATGAGGAATTGAAGCATTATGTGGTGGTTTAGAGTAGGAAGATGGTGAAGATAAGATGGTGAAGATACAGGAACGAATTTTTTATTTTTCTTTTTTTCAGAAATCAGAGTGCGAGAGTGCATTAATCTGTTTAATGAAAGAGTTTATTTTATTAGTCTATAAACTTTAGGGCAGGCATGTAACCAGTGCATGGCAATGCCTTGCCTATGGCTCATGCTCCACGAGAGGGAGCCAGAACTGTCCTTAACACGTCAGCAGTGAATAAACCCATCCTAAACCCTCCCGAAGGCTCCAGGGCAGTGCTTCATCCACGGAGCTGCTGCTGCTGCCCCGTGCTGAGGAATTACCAGCAGCACAAAGAAACTCTGCTGTGGCTGTGCAAAGACACGAGTGCCTCATTGCTCTTGGGATAATCTGCAAAGGCTGCTGTCCCTTATCTGCATCTGGAGTTTATTATTTGGCTTAGCTGAGGCAATAAATGCAGCAGGCAAACTGGGGGGTGAAACTGGAATTAAAATGTGCAGCCCCTGGCAGTGCAATAGAAAGTAAGAATACTTTTGTATCATTGAGTTGCATGTTCAAAGAGGTACTTCCTACTGACTTATACACTATACTTATACACTAACAAAACAACAAAGCCTCTGATTAGAATCCTTCTAGGAATACATGTGCTACATGGAAAATTCCCAGACCTATAAAGTCAGATAGTGGGTGATAATGGATCTCAGAACAACCTGAAGCTTTGAAATTAACTGCAATAAAAGTTAATAGATCTGAAGTAAGAGCTGGTGATACTAAAAAAAACTCTTGCTAAAAAACTTCCTTTGACAGGTAATTGTCCCTTAAGGAGGTCGGCTGGAACTGCTGGTTTGGTTGGACACATGAAGGTTAAAAAGATTCCTGTTCTGGAAATGTGGAGCTAACTAAGCTAGGCTGTACACTGAGGTGTGTCTGTGAAAATGCCTTTCCAGGAAGGTTTCTGAGCCAACAAGTGTCCAAAATCTGAGACAGAGGTCTGCAAGCAGGAAAGCATGTAGGTGCATAAAGAAAATGAAACTGTGGAAAACTTATAAATGAACAAAATATAAAAAATACGTTGTTTTAAAAGGAACAATTTCAAGCAAGAACAGTCCAATTTTTGCAGGGAAAACTATTGTTTATTGCATCACTTGATTTTACAATGCAAAACCCACTTCTTCAGGATTTGACAGTAATGTGTGTGAAAAAGAGCCAAAACCCCTCAATCACAGAATCACAGGATGGGTCACGTTAGAAGGGACCACAGTTGGTCATCGGGTCCCACTTTGCTGGTGAAGCAGGGACAGCACAGAGCACATGACAAAGATTGTGTCCAGATGGTTTTTGGAATATCTCCAGTGAGGGACACTCCACAATCTCTCTGGGTAAGGTGTTCCAGTGCTTGGTCACCCACCTAGCAGGCAAGTTCTTCCTCACATTCAGTGGAACTTCCTGTGTGTGGGTTTCTGCCCATTGCTTCTTGTCCTATTGCTTGGCACCACTGAGAAGAGCCTGGCCCCATCCCTTTGACACCCCTCCCTACAGACATGGATGAGGTGTCTCACACAGCTGCCTCACCACTGGGATCTGCTGTGTATGTCCAGTCTTGTTGGCCTGATCCTGGCCTGATGGACACGGTCACCAGAGCTGAGGGGCATTAATAGCTGGTTAAAAGAGCAAATGAAGCATTTTGTCTTAGGGCAGGGAATATGTTCTGGATTGTGGAGTATGGTTTTCATTTACTTGTAGAGGGCTGTGACTGTGTGTGGATGTACAAACACCTGCTGCATCACGCCCCAGGATGGAGCTGTTAGTGTGTCTTCCATCTGCTGTAGTGGGTGTTCTGGGAGAAGGGTGAAGCACTGGGCATTATCTTCTTTGTTTGACTCCTACAAATGTCACTTGACATGTGTAAAGCTGACCTCATCTTAACCAGAAACTGAATTTGGTGACTTTGGTTTTGCCAAGGCCAAAAGCTGTTCGACTGCCTCTCATGATGTACGTTACTCTTGATCTCTCCACCACTTTGCCCTTTGGTCTGCTGAAAACAGACAAATGCTGAAACATGATACCCATGAGGATTATGCAAACAAAGGGCGTATTTACATGTAGAGAGTAATATTGACATTTGCATCTCCTTACAGTGTCCCCTCAAATTACACCGAGCAAGAATATATTCAGTCTTGTTAGATTTGCATGCTGTGTGAATTATGACTGATTCTTAAAAATGCAAAGTGCATTACTAGTAAGCCCATACACCAAGTAATGTGTGGCTAAAATTTGTAGTCAACTTATGGTTGACAGCTAATGCAAACAACTGGAAGACTGTATAGAACCAAAATACATTTAAAATAATTCATGCCCAGCAATTGGAAGTGCACTCAGACTTTTCTTCAGCCAGTTTATTTCACTGAGAACACCTTTTAAGAGTAAATTATCTTCTTTTTAATCTTAGCAATTGTATGAAATAATAGTTGCATGGGAAGAAATATCTGTGAGAAGCATCTTAGCAAGTGCCTTAATTGTTAGGTAAAAATAACTTTTTGTCTGACAAGGGAAGAAATACTTGCAAAATACCCATATGGGTGGGTTTTTTTGAAGATTGCTGGAATATAAATATTACAATACCGTAAAGCAAACACTTTCAATGAGAATAGCTTTCTCTCATTTGTTCTCTTTTATTTTTTTTTCAGTTCATTACAAAAGGGGAAAAAACCTTAGGAAGTCAAGGGTTAGCAAATATACTGGTACATTTACTGATTTTATTTTTTTTTTTAAGTGACAAAGGCAAAACAGACGCTGTGCTGACCTTTATGAAAGAAGAGATCCATGGGGAAAGAAGGTTTCTTTCTGTCAGACAGGAAGCTATCCAATTCATCCATTAAAGGCAGTGAAGGAGAATGTTTAAATCATCTATTATCCCAGGGAGTCAAATGCAACCTCAGGCTGTTGTTTCTCTAAGGCTAAAAGTGTAGTTACGCAGAACATCTCGTTTACAGAAACTATAAAATACTCTAATGCACCCAATTTAACCAAATAAGATAGCTACCTGTTAATGTTTCAAGGTAATATTTTAAAAATATTTATTATTTTGATTTCAGTATTTTTCTCACTGTGCACATAATCCCAAATTTCACATTCTGATTATTATACTACATAATTCTCTGTCTTCTGTACATTACAAGGCTTTCTGTTAATCAGTTGCTTGTGCAAAATGCATAAGTTCCCAATGCATATCTATATATTAAAAATAGTTACAGATAATCAATATTTACTAAAGCAAAGAATGAAAATTAGAAGTCTCTGATACGTATAGGTGTAATCATAATATGGACAATAGTTCTAAAGCTCACTATGTAAACACAAATGATTGTACTGTAGGATAGATGGTTCACCTGTGAAATTAAGGAAACTCAGACTCAGCATAGTACATATTTATTTAGAGAAAAAGAAAATACATATAATGTAAAAAAAAAAATCTTGGCTTCAGTGATCAGAGGAGACATCCAGAGTAGTAGATACCTGTGAGCAGCGGTCTCTATTTGTTGGTTTTCCTTACAATAGATTGAATGTCTACACATTTTCTCTTTTGTTTCTCTTATAAAGGCAGCCAAAACCATTGTTGAGAAACGTTATTATTAAAAAATAGTACTGTGGCTTCCCGTGGGTAGTGTTCTCATTCAGTGGAATTCGACTGAAGCTCATGAAAAACTGCAGGGGGAAGAAGAACTATATAAGAAGATGCAAACTCCCAGTATAAGAGCTGAATCATTGCAGAAATGAAATTGCAATGCCACAATACCCAGCAGAGTGGATAATGAGCAGAATACAGTGGAAGGAAGGTAGCCTGGCTCTCCCACACTGACTCTGTAACCTAACTAAGTGCATTCTGCTGTGAAACTCAAGTCCAGCTAAGCAATTTAAGTTAAAGCATTCTGGTACAGATTGTTCTGGTGTCTGTAGAGCATCTCATGTGTCACACATCCAGGAAGGGAGCTCATTCTAGTTCACATGTTGTGACTTCTCCATGCTGTGCAGCTGGGGACGGGGCAGGTGGGACACGCTGTCCCTTCCCCTGCAGTGAGGCTGCAGAGTGTGTGGCTTTCCTGACCCACCCCAGGCTGCTGCTGGCCAGGCTGAGAATACTGCAGAGTGCTGTGAAGTGTTCTGATGGCTGGATTGTATCCTCAGGTGATGGCAACCTGCAAACAAGTTCCAAAACAAGACTTTAGTGGCCCTTTGCCACACACTTTGGACTCTCTCTGGGAATTTTCACTGGAACAGGACAAACTAGTAATGATCATTGTAGTAACAAATGGGACTTCAGTATGTGCTAGTGGTGCTGATACAATTAGAAGCTTTCCAGAATTGCTGTGGTTTATCTGCATGGCACGAAAGTATACAAAATCTTGATAGAGGTAATAATGCTGAACACAAGTCAACTGAAAATTTTAAATGGACAATTAGACAAACTTGAATTTTTTAAAAATCTCCATGGAATATGAAAAGAGTAAGGAAAGCAAGCTCTTACCTAAAAGGATATAAGAAAATACAAGCTGTTCTAGAATTTATAAACAATACCTCAAGAGATTGCTTTAATATATTCAGAAATAAAAGAGCACTAATAGGAAAAATATACAAAAAAACCACAAAGAAAATTGAAGCTGTCTTGGATTCATTGATGTACATATAATACATTTTATAAAAAAGCATTGTTTTAAATACATTTTCTAATAAATATTCCCTAGAAAACTCTGAAGTATGCATTTATTAAATAACATCTTAAGTAGGATGACATTTGTTAATAATTAGTGAAAACAATCTTAAGCTAAAATGTCATCTTTACCAATGCATTTAAAAAAAGATAGCTGGTAAAGATATATAAAATTACTTCATCTCTTTGTTTGGAAATGCATTTCTCTGCTTTAGATGTCTACTGCAAATGAAGAAAAATATTATAATGAAGTGGAAATACATGATGGGTCAACTGAATCCCTGATGTAACATTGTCCTTTGAGTTTTTGACCATGGGACTGATATTTGTGGGCTGAAATTATTCCTTCAGACTTTTGAAAGTTAGGTGAATCCAGATTTTCATGCAGAATTCAGGTCAGTTGTAATTACATTAAATGCCACATAATGTATATACATGCATTTCTACATGCTTTTTAAAAATAATGTAACATATACTTTGTTTCAAGTGAACATTTACTTTAGAGTACATAGTAATGTGAACATGACACGCTGATTTATCTGTCAGCATGAAATTAGTTTTATGCTACAGTATTTTATGTCTGCTGAATCAGAGAAAGTTATAATAGCTCAAGGGATTTTCATCTGACAGGGGTACTTTCCTGTTTGTGTTCTTAAATAGTAACATCATATTTTAATTATATGTTGTGTGAGATTTTTTTTTTAGTGTTTTTGAGAGCAGTTGAAAGATGAAAGTTGAAACATGAAAGGTAGTTGCATGTTATTTTAGAGTATTTATACTTCAGAAGTACTTTTTTTAAAATAAAGGAAATTATAAAAGATAATTTGAATGAAAAACATTGAAAGAGGAAAGGAGAAGAGTATACATACAGCATTTGCAGTAATAATTTGTTAAGAATATGTTGTGCTTGCGTGAGAAAGGATCTGTCTAATTACTGAGAAATAACCTTGTAAATCTCTGATTTCAACCTTATAACTTGCATAATGAAAGGGAGTAATAAAGGTCTGGTTTAGCAGAGTTTTCACATTCATTTTTCACAATTACATTTTGCATTTTGGTTACAGGTGGCTCAGGAACAAAGGCTTCTTTCACTTTTCAGATGTGCATGTCCACAGCTGCATGCTGTTGATTTGGAATAAGTTTTAGCACTTCTAAAACTGGCTAGAAAGGCACTGAATCAAAAGGGAAAAAAAAAAAAAAAAAACGGTGGAAGTATGTAATCGCATCCCCAGACTAAAATTATGCTTCAGAGCCTTCTCCTTTCTGGAGCTTTTGTCCTGAAAGGCAAAACAACAATTACTGGCAACACTAGACGCTGACCACTCCCTGTAGCACAGAGGATGTGGATGTGCATGCACACACACAGTGTTTCACGCTGGATCACAGCTTCTGGCTGCATCTAGGAAATTAAATGTAATCTCTTTTGGTTTCAATTTTGTCTTATCTGTTATGCATTGGAAAAGACTTTGGGTCACTGTCCCAATGGACTGCCCCAGTTCTTATCTCCCAGGTCAGTAGGAAGCAATTGCACAGGATAAGCCAGACTGTTTACTCAGCAGTACAAAGAGCTTTGCCTGGAATTGCACCTTATGCATGTGGAATAACTTCTTCCCCTTGCTCAGCTCCTGAAGGTGATATTTTGTTAGCTTCACACATCAAAGCACTTGAGAGTCGTACAGCAGCAGTGGGAAATGATGAACCAGTGGGACCTTGAGAGGGAAGCCAGCTGGGAGAGGCATCCCTGTGGAGATGAGGGTTTCCCAGGCCTTGGTGCCTCCTGGACTGTGCTACCCTCTCCCTGCAGTGACTGTTCCCCTTGCCAGAGAGTGGAGGGGAAGGCAGGGGCTCCCTGTGTTAGCATTCCTTGCAAAGCTGGAAAAGTCATGACTGGTACATAAACCCAAGCACCAGGAATCAGCCCATTGGGGTAGAGAAGATCTTGTTTTCATATTTCTCCAGATCCCTCCACAACTGAACATTCCATCAGCTTTCTTTGCTGTGATTTCCTTTTCCTTTTCCTTTTTATCTTATTTTTTTATTTGTCCAGCTGTTCCACTTTTTGAACCCATGATATTTCTGAAGTCAACATAACAAGTGTGAGATAAAACAGGTTTGTCTACTCTAGAATGTATTCAAGGTGATGAAAGGTTTGGGATTTGTTTTCAAGATGTTCATTACAGAAATTGGCTCTTGTGTTAGGGAACCATGTTGTTTCAGTGGTTTTGGTCTCCAGAGCTAGAGAAAAACAGCTTGTTTTTCTTCTCTTCAAGGGCAGTGGAACTCAATCACATCCCCCAAAATTGCAGATAACAGTAGGTTATATTTGGCAACGCAGTACTCATGAAAAAGATATGTCCGACAAATCTTTCAGCCCTCAGGAAAATTCATGTGTCATGTGACAAGAATTTTTAAAATTTTAGTTTGTTGTTGAGAAATATTTGACATAGATGTCAAATTTGACCAGAATGTCACATTTTATTTTTTTTTTTGTAACAAAATGTGCTAAAAATGGCCTGTCTGCACTCCAGTGAGCTGGAAGGTGAAAAATTAAGGCTTTTTACTGTGACTATGGAAGATGCTTCTAGGGTCTGAGTGGGAGAAAAAGCAAGTATGTGTCCCCTCTGAGCCTTTCAAACTGTATTAAAATTCCTAGATTTGTCTAGACTTTCGCTCTGTAAACCCCATGATTCGTACAGTTTCAGATGGGTCTGCTTGCAAGGAGCAGATGATTTATTTAGCCTTATTTAGGGCACGCTTCTGCAAGTCCCTGGTCAGAAGAGTGTTGGCAGCACAGGTCTCTTGCACAAAACCCAAGGTGTTTTGTCCACAGGTTGTCTCAGAGCCCTTTGTTTTGGTTCTGTAGAAGAGAGTGCCACCAGCAGCACTGTTCAGCTCCACAGCTGCATTCTAAAGCAGTACAAGGTGCTGTTCCATGCTCTACAGCAGTTGTTTTATTCAATTGGGCCTCCAGCACAATTTCAGGCTCACAGGGTTGGGGATGAATTCTTAACTGCTGCACACCACAGAAAATAACAATGAATTTTTGCATGTTCCTTTCTACAGTGTTGGTCTTTAATTCAGACCAGACAGTCTTTGCCTGAACATTCTCACCCTAATTCTATCTCTCAGGAAAGAAAGGGCAGTTTCAGCCCTGAACACACAGGGGTTATAGACCATGGCTGGCTGTGCAGCCTTTCAGGAATGCTAACCATAGTTATGAATATGTTACCCTTTATTCCTTCTGGCAGCAAATTCACTGTTTGTTCCCAGAGACCTCCTGAGAAACAAGTTGCCAAGTGACTTGTGATTTAGCTCCAATATCCAGAATAGCAATTTTCAACTAGTTTTTTTCTGCTTTTTTAATCTTTAACTGGAGGAGCTTCAGAACTTTTCCTATATGGCATTTCTCTGACATTGCCATTGGTGCTGTTTTTCCTTGAGGGTCTGCTGGAAATAAGGATCCATGATTTCCTGCATGTACCTCCCTAAACCTGTAGCTCTCTGAGGAGTGGGAAGCTTTGTCGTGGTGGTTGACCATGTAATTGTGTCTCTGATCAGCTCAGCTTCACCCATGTTAACAGGCTGCCCCGACTGGGCAAGGGGGGATTTCTTTCTCCCCAGAGCTGTCCCCTGGCGGGGTGTGGCTGGGCCCTGGGCTCAGGTCAGACAGCCTCATGACTCTGAAGCTGGAGCCCCACCTGTGTCTGGCCACATGGGTTTGCTGTGCCAAGTGGGCTGTCAGACTCTCAGTCCATACAGTCATACAGTGCTTCAGGCTGGAAGGGACCTGGAAGTTCATCTGGTTCCAGCCCTCCTGCCGTGGGCATGGAACCCATGGAACCCATTTCCCAGATGGAGATAGGATTGTCCTCATGTGATCAATCTCTTCGTAGTAACTGCTTCCAAAGAGTCTGGACAGTGCACTCATTTCTCTCAATTTATTTCATAAATAAGTACCTATTTAAGTCTGTTTTTTCCTTTGTAAGCAATACTGATCTTTTACTAGCAAATGGTGAACTGTATTTTTTTCTGTTGACTTTCAGCTGGGGCCAAGGAATTTGCATGAATGTTACTATTTCTGGCACGCCTAGAGACTTTTCTGGTATTGTCAGAACAAAGTGCATTAAGGGAATGCACAGCCAAAAACAATTGAAGATCTGTGCACACAATGTGTGATAAACTTGTCAGCAATTAATTTATTAGTGAAAGTCACAAGAAATAAAGGAAGCCTCCTAGGATATACTACTGGAAATCCCATAGGTGTTTCAATTTCTTGAACACTTTGCTATGTGAACAGAATTTTCATCAAAATGCATGAATTCTTGTGCTGGTAATTCAGTCTGAAAAGCAAACTGCTGGGTTTTTTTCCTCCATTCATACATGCCCTTGAAGTATTTCTGGCAGCAATACCAAGGAGACAGTCAGTGCACCATTACCTGATTCTCAGTGCTGCATGGCAGAGAATGGGGGGTGTTTATGGTGACCTAATGGCAGCACTGGGGCAGGTGCTGCCACATCTCCCAGCTAAGGGAGCAAATCATTCCTGCTGCTCACATGGTCCCTCTGGTTAAGTGCTTCTTGCTGCTTTCAGGAAGCCATTTGCTGCCCTGCAGTCTTCTCTAATTTGCACACACTTGTGTGCATCTCCATTTAATAATTTGTCTCTGCCCCTCTCAGCCTGCTGTGCACCAGAAGAGCAGAGTTAACCCCACAGTGATTTGTTATGGCCCAGTATTTCACACACAGAGGCCAAGACTATTGCTTACTCTGATAATTTTACTAACAATACACTATAGAAACCTTACCTGGTTTTCCAGCTTTAGATTGATCTTGATTAATCAAGAAAAAACCCCCACATGTTGTGATTAGAATAGTCCTTAGCCTCTTTTAGCACAAACAGGGTTAAATATTGAAGGGACATACGTTTAATTTTCTATCATGGAAGTGCAAGTGGTAACAAGTGATGACTGTGTAACTCAGGAGGTGAAAAATGACCAACCAGTGATGAGCAAACACTGGCAGAAAACATAAAGGCAGACACATAATTCACAGGCCAGACAGCAAGAGGTAAGACACTGCATACGAATAAGAATATGTGGGTGTGAGAGCAAGCAAGTGCTGAAGAGGATTTGACTGCTTCACTGAAAGTGCAATTACACAGAAAGCTCTTCTGACTGCATTTCATCAGTAAATATTACCCAGTGGCATAAAACTGGGTAAAAAACCCCCAAAGAGCGGTATGAAAATGGCAGGCTTGCTTGCTTCCAGGCAAAATAAATTACAATGAGTTAAAAATTCCAATACATAACGTCTGCCTTACAAATAACTACCTTTGTTCCTGTTTTTTTCTGAGAATGTTTAATTTTGGCTCAGACTTAGATGTTTTGTTCTGGTTTCAGCAGACCATTTGAACAAGAGTGTGCATTCTGGATTTCAATAACCTGATATGTTGGCTGACTGAATGTACCTTAAACCAAGTGAAGGTTGTGCTTCTTCTGTTGATTAATGTATTATACATTCTTTTCTATACATTAACACAAAATACATTCTTTTCTTAATATCTGTTTTAAAAGAATCACTGAAAAACAGGATACTGATATTTCTTGATTTTCATTAATACCATACCCAATGATGTAATAAAATATAAGACTGCTTACTCATTTGGTAAAAGATCTTTATGGGCTGTCACTGCAGGTATGACCTGTAATAAGAGCAATATCCCAGGTTCTCAGGACTTTTTTGGTGGCTGAAGTGAAGAAAATGATGTTATTCTTTCCAAAGCTGTGTGAGAAAGAGGATGGGACCCAAAATGAAGGGAATTTGTTTCACCAAAAAGAAGCTTCAAATTTTTAAAATAAATGGAACTTTTTTTTTTTTTTTTAACTATTGTCTTTTCTTTCACCAAGCTGTTAACATCAGGTTTTAAGGTTGATCTCCATGGTTCTGTGGCTTGGGATCAGCCTGTGAAGGCTGTTGTGACCCTCAGCTCTCCAAAGATGCCTTTTCCTGCAGGATCAGCACTTAAGCCTAACAGAGCCTCTGGCTGTCAAGGGACGAGGGGAGAACCTCCTTCCTCTCCTGGCAATGCTGGATGTTCCCAGTTGTGTCAGGTTCAAGCTGGCTGGACTTTCAGAAGTAACAAACTCAGGTTATACTTGATCCCCATAGAATTTTAGATCCAGACCAGCAAGGGTTCAGTTTTCACCTCAGTCAGTACTTTCACCATGGGTTTTGGTATTGCATGTCTATACTGCCCTGTTTATTTCAGTACTGGCTGCTATTTCCTTGTTAATGTATTAAGTTTTTTAAAGAACAGATCTAAAAATATGTTTTTATTATGCATTAAGAATACTCCTTCTCCCAAAGTCAAAATGACAAGCAAAGCATTTTATTTCCAAGTCCCAAGCATTCAGAGAAAGACAATTTATGAATAAAATGCATAAACATTTTTCATTGTTCCAATTGCTGAGCTCTGGGTCACTTCACTAAGTTTGTGGAAGTAGCTGATTGCGCTCCAGATTCTTAAAGCCAGACTGGATTTCCTACTTATCTGTTTACTTTAACTGCCTTTAATGATCCAGCACATATGGTCTGATGCAGTAATATTGGGTTTCAAGACATCTTGGGATTTTTGCTGGAGAAAGATTCAATTACTGTGACTGTTTCACTCAGCCCTTACAAAACTTGGCTGGAGTTTTTTACTGTCTTTCAGAAGAAGGTGAACTCCTTTAGTGGAGGCTTCTCCATGTGTTTGCAAGTTTTAGGATGACCCCATATGAATATTTAGTTCCACGGGTTTCATTTGTGTATTTGAGTACCAATACATATCAGTGCATACTCAAATGTGCTCTCTGAAGGTTGTAAAAAATTTATTATTGATACTGTTATTGTTATTTTTATTATTCTTCCCAGCTGGTGATACTTACATTGTCTTGAACTGATTTAGCCAAATGACAAAAAAACCACTTGTCTTAAGTGACAAGCTCTCCATCCAGAAGTCTCTTGGCTCAGTTTTCCAAATTACATGCCTGAACTATTCAATTTTTAGTAGTTTGTCTAACATTAGATTTGTAAATCAGGCAAAAGTGACTGAATGAAAAATAAATACAGTATATAAAAATAGGAGTCTCCATCAGGATCTGCTATTCTGGCATTAAACAATAATAATCCAGCTCCTAACCAAATTTATTCTGCTCAGCTGGATTAATTTTAATATTGTACAGCCTGAAATATTTGTAAATTTTTCACTTAATGTTTTTTAATCTGTGCAATTTCCATTATGTTTTGAGGATGGGGCTTCATTAAATATCCTTAATATTTTGCTTTTGCATGATAGCTGCACAAAACCTGGATTGCCTCGTAATGTGATAGAGTTGTAGCTCATATTCAAGTGGAAAACAATGTTGGCAGTTAAATGGGAAGTGCATATTATGTGGCCAAACTACTGGGATAAGGGACATTTATAGCTTCCTTTTACCATGTTTGCATAGGCAATGGGAGAAGTTAAGTAATTTTGTAAGTAGATTTAGACTGATGTGATTAGGTGTGAGATACTGCAGGACAGTAGGAAGCCTACTTCCAGTAGGAAGTGGGCTTGTGTGTGGGACTGGTTATCCAGTTAAATTTATCTTGCATATGGAATATCTATCATCTTGCATAAGGAATACAGCCTGTTTGAGGCATGTTTTGCACCTGCAGAAGGCTGTTTGAAAATCCAGGTCAGAATAAGCCAGTGAGTAACGATGCCAAAATATCAAGTAAGTGATATTGTATTCTCTGTTCTCTTTTTCTTCCAGAGCACTTGGTTCAATCTACCCCAAATAATTAAACACTCTCTTGGAAAGCATTATCAGCATTGTAATTATAATTCTATCATGAAATTATAGTATTCTGATTAGGAAACCTAAACATTTTTTCTTAAATTAAGAGGAAACATGATATGAAGGAATAAACAAAAGCTGTTAAACTAATTGCAAACTGAAGTATATGTTTGGCAGTATGAAAATTACAAGTGAAATACAATTAATGACTGGAATAGTAACAATCTGATTTTACTCACTGTGCAAAGTTTAATTTCCTATCTTGTAAATAACCAACCTCACAAACAAGCCAGCAGCTAGATTGATATAATTAATCAGTTTTTATTAATATGCTGGTGGTAGGTGACCAGTTTTAAGCCATGAACATAGAAAATGCTTAGAACTGGAAATGAAAAGAATCCATCTAATTTGATATGAATGAAGAGTAATTTTTTTTCCTTAGCAGGGTAGAAAAGCCTTGTGGAGGTCACGGGAGAGGACCTGCATTGAATCAGCTCTGGCAGTGCTCCTGTGGCAGTGTCATGATCTCTAATACTCCATCTGCAAAGCCTCTGATGCTGCTTCTTCAGCTGTGCACCGTTTGATCAGGGAGCTCCAAAGTGCCTCTGCACCCCATCAGCAGGGCTGCTGTGTCCCTCTCCTGACTCACAACTGCCCTTGCAAAAATTGTTCCATAAGGAACAAATCCTAAGAGAAAAATGTTTGAGTTTTTTTTGTTGTTTTGTTTTTGTTTTACTCAAGCCAAGTAGTCCCAAGTGTGGACTCTGATCAGAGTGAAATTCCAGAAGGGTGCATTTGTGATGGTTGCCTTTACAAAGCCATTATGGCAGTGGA
Source organism: Parus major (assembly GCF_001522545.3). Lineage (NCBI taxonomy): Eukaryota > Metazoa > Chordata > Aves > Passeriformes > Paridae > Parus > Parus major. The sequence goes on from NC_031769.1 coordinate 122,099,553, forward strand.
ATCATAGAATCATTAGGCTGAGAAAGAACCTCAAGATCACTGAGTCCAGCCATTAACCCAGCACTGCCAAGTCCAGCAATAAACCATGTCCCTAAGTGCCACATCTACACGTGTTTTAAATATCTCCAGTGGTAATGATGCCATGGCCAATTGAAACATCACCTGAAACATTATTTCACTGACTGTTAACTCTACTAATCACTGATGTGTAGTAAAAAGAATTTCTATGTTTCTATGATAACAATTAAATGGATATTTATAGGTCAATATTCTGGTAGTCTCTGAAATCTCATACTTATTTCTAATTAAATGTCTGATAAAATGGTGGGGTTTTTTTTCTTTGCTTTGGACTGTTGACATGTTTTAAGAGGAAATGCATCACCAGGATTTACCATGCTGGAGCCTTGAAGGACCAAGTACTATTTGTGGGACACATAATTATGGTATTACCAAAAGAGATACCATTTATGTTTTCCACGTAGTACTAAAAAGCTTTTCAACAAAACTTACTGTCATTGGACAAGCAAGTGGCCTTAGCTTTTCTGACAGCTCTCCTTCCAGAATGCCATTATAAACTTAAGATATTGTAGTACAAGCATTTAACCTAAAACCAACAAGATGTTGTAAGAAAAACGTTGCAAAAAAAAAATAAAAAATCTCCATAGACATAGACTGATGCATTTCATTATCAGGGGAAGCTGACTTTAGTGTGAATTCCTAATTAATACTTCAAGTCATCTTGGAGCATTTCACAGTGTGTCACCCATTTTTTTTTTTTGGAATCCCTAATCCTGATCAGTCAATATATAATTTTACCCCATTAAATATAATTTTAAGAAAATGATACACTCCTTGTAGCATGCTTCCATATAAACAAAGCCCTAATAAAGTGAGAGAGGAAGAACAAAGGCAGCTGGCAAGGTGCAGGATGCAGACTTTATCTGCTTTCTGGTGCCTAAGGTCTGACTGCTCTCTTTATAACTGACTTTATGGACTCCTGGGCTAAATGTAGGGCCTGACAACACTTAATGAACCTTAGAGTGCAATCAAAAAGATAAATATGATATGTCTGAAAATACAAAGTTTTTTCCTTCTTTGAAGACCTTTGGGGACTCTTGCAATCTTTGGAGTCCCCTTCTTCATCTTGATAAAAGCACTATTGTATCCAGAAGTGTTTGCCACTGAAACTGTGTTCCAACCTAATATTGAAACCACAAAAGTCTGGATAATCACCCTGTTTTAATCTTTACATTGACCATTGATCTACTATGGCATCACTGAGGGAAAAGGGAACAATATTCCAAAGATACTAACATAGGTTAGTTTAACTTAACCTCTGGCTTCAGCCTACAGCAGTTGTCAGAAAAATATATTAATGTGGGACTTTACTGTCCTCAGAGTATCCTTTGTCAGGAGTTTGAAATGCCTGAAAAAAGATAATTAAAGAATCATTAAAAGTATACTTCAGTGTTCTGATCTTTCTTCATACTTTAGAGCTTTTCTGAAAAGAACTCAGCGTACCCTTCTAAGAAAGAGCTGAGAAACCAGGCACATTAAATTATATTTTTTCTCTTGTAAACTACCCCCTGGCTGTAGTTGACACTATACGTTGGATTTTGCAGCTTTGGCTCTGAAACAACGATCTGTATCTGTGGACCTATTTTACAAAATTAATTTCAGCAAGGAAAAGAACAGCATATTTGGATTGAAAAAGACCTATTACATTCTTCCCTCTTCTACCTCCTATAAACACAAGTTCATTTCTGCAGCATACTGTCTGCTTGCTCTATAAATATTTGCTTAAAAATCTAGGGCTTTACATCTCTGAGAAAACTGCAGCAGAGCAACATTTTTTCCTCACACATTTTCCTGAGTCAAAAATTCTTCCTACCCAGCTGTGCACATTGATGTGCTGCTCAACTTTAATATCTTCTATTTCTGTTCTTCACAAGGAGTAAGAGGCTTTTACAAAACTTTTCCTGTTACTAACTTTTTTCAGGTCTTACCTGTGTGGTCCCCAAAGACAGTGAAAACATAGACTCCATTTTTTTATCTACTTTTCATATATATTTTTTAAGAAACACAGCACAACTATGTTTTCATGTTCACAAAAATGTCTGTGATACAACACAAATATTATGACCTCAGCTTTTAAGCAACTCACATGTACATATTCCAGTTTCTTCTGAATGCAGAAACACTTATTTCTGCCAAACTACTTTATTTTTATAATGTGACACAGATGCTTTCATAGAATAATTTATCCAGCTTTCTCTGATCATTTTCACATGTTCATACATACACACTTGACCCAAATGTTGTTATTGGGGTTCATCATGTCTGGGTTCATACATGTTGGCAATAAACTAAAATTTTACTGCTTCTGGAGACTTTGATCAGGCCTTTTAGTAATTTTCTGTGATCTTCCCTCTATAGGCATATAGAAGCACTGTGAAAATGGATCTACAAATGGTCTTTTTAATCAAATGGATTGATGGTTTATCAATCTGAAACTATAGATAGGTGTAAGTATGCTAATATAAGAACAACAATGAAAATTATGGCAAATTTTTAATATCTCAGAACAGTATGTTTTGCTATATATATCTTTATATACAAATAAAAAATGGTCTTTAAATCTTAAGGTATTAAACATTCTGAGTTTCTGCCTTTATTGATTTCATCTATAGTCTCTCTGGCACATGCTTTGAAAAGACTGACCTGCAGCATTTGCAGAGAAACCGTGCCTCAGAAAGAACACTCACTGAGCCTGATTTCCCAGAATGGTTGTAGGCAAAATTCCTTCTTATTTGCACAAATAGATTTCATGTCTGTGGGCACGAAGTGTATCCTGATGTGGCCGCAGAGGCAGCGTTTGTGGTGCCAGTCGGTGCAGAGCTCCGTTTGGAGAGCGAAAGAGCTCTAATGTGTGCTAAGGTCTGACACTGACACCAGATGGACTTCAGGGGAAGTTTACTTAGCAGCTTCACACGCTGTGAACCACGTACTTTAGGCTTTGGAGGAGAATGTTTTGGGGCCCCACTCCAAGTTTGGTTTTATCTGAAAGAAATTTCGTGTGGGTATTCAGAGCCTGGTCCCTGTGTGAATGTTAGCTGGTAAGTGAGGATGATCAGAAGATTAATCTCAGAGGTACACTCCTGAATTGAACTAAGACTGCAATTCAGGACATCCAGAGCTAGTCAAGCATCCAATTGTTCTCTTCAGCATACTTGTCATACCCTATTCAGGAACATAATGTGTCACAAAAGCAAAATATTCCAATGCCTGTTTGCTTTACTTTGCCATATGTAGGGTTTGGAGGGTTTTCATGTTTTTGATATTGGTTGGATTTTTCCTTTTTTTTTTTTTTTTCTTTTTTAATTACATGTTCTCTAGTGTCTTGTCTTATCTAGAAGAAAAGGGAAATACCCTAAGGGACCTAGATTGCTATTGTGATCAGCCAAATTTCTGGATGAGTGCTTTGAAAAATAGGTCTTCCTTTGCTAAAATAATGGATGTACTCCTCAGCAATATTGTTTAATACATCAGTTCTGCATAGGTTTATGGGTTGAAAAGAAGGCTAGAGAGAAGGAGCAAACAGAAGAGGAGGACTCTAGCTAGGCAATAAATGTTATTAAATCCCTTTAGTTCTCACAATTTGAAATGAACAGTGTGAGATGTGTCATTTAGTCACACATGCACTGTCAGAGCACCCTCGGGGAGCATTAGTCTGGCACTGAAAGTTACCTTAGCAGTTCTGCTCTGAGACAGGAAGAAAAGACTGAACCAGATGGGGAACTTAAAGCCTTTGCCAAATCATCACAAACTTCAGAGGATTTTTTTTTTTTTTTTAGGAAAAAGGAGAGGAAAACAAGGGAGAACAGGATACTCACAGAGGTTTTTTCCATGTTTTAGAATGAATTTTGTGGTGTAAATGAAGCTTGAATTTTCATTCATGGTTTACATGATCTAGGAGGGTACTAACTCCTACCTGGTTTCTCTTCCTTTTAGCTAAAGGAAAATAAATTGATTTTCATACCACAGTTCTTGAATTTGAAAAAGAAAAAACAGTCTGTTTTTCCTCAAAATTACTGAAGTGCCAATCAGCAAATCATTCAAGCCTTGTCCTAGTGAGCATACGCTTCAGTCTTATTATAAATCAAGGCAAATAAATTGTGGTGTTCAAAATGCTATATTTCATTACATGTGCTTTTTTATGATAATAATAGACCTGCCCAATGACACAGCATCTTTTCTATCTTAACACTGAGTATTATGTGGGAAGTTCATAATATTATATATAATTTGATGCTAATATTAACAGAATAAAACATTTTAAATTCGCTAGAATCTTTTTTAAGCCAGACAAATATTCTTTGCGTACAGAGTTATTATTTTTTCTGATCTTCAGAACTTCCTAGAAGTATAAGAAAATCCAGCTGAAAAAGCCCTAAAAAAAAGAAAGTCTTGCTGTTGACACAATGAATTTGTGCTCAATCATGATCTATCTTTTTGAGTGCTCACAGTGTCCAAGGGAATCAGTGCTGAGTTTCTCAGTTCTTCTGTAGTTGGTCCCATAGGAGAAGTAGAAGTTCTGAAAACATCCTGATTTTTTCCCTATAAATATCAGAGCTTAAGATAGAAAGTTAGTTTTATGGAGACATGTATCTGAGCCTTTGCATTCTGACTCTTTGGCAGGCAATACTTGAACTTCAAAGTCTACAGTGACTCAGAAAAATTATTTTTAAAAAGGAGGAATCTGTCTTAAATTAAACAAATGCAATAAAAAGTGGAAAGCCTCACTGCCTTCAATAGAATGTGTTGATCAAGGATTACTAAGTTAAGAAATAAAGATAATATGCTGCTTTTCCTGTGGCCTGTCTCCCCTGGAGAATCCTGGGTCATTTTTGTTTTCTATCTGTTTTGCTAGCATCCAGTCCAATTATAATACCTCTGTTCAGTCCTCCAAACACCACTAAGCAATGGCAGAAAAAAAAAATGCAGATTATAGAAGATTGATAGAATTATTGCTGGAGGTGTATTTACAGAGACTTTGAAATTTCACCAAGAGTCCCTCTAAGGTACTGTTTGATCTTGATCCAGTTCTTGATCCAGCTTGATCATAGACTCTGTGTCTTTCTCGAGCTTTGAGCAGTAAATTTTACAGCAAACAAACAAACATAAACCCAAAGCATCTCCACTGTCTCTTCTCTCCAGAATGACCGACCATGTAACCTGGATGGTTCATCATATTTTGCATGAATTAAATTATCTCTAAAAACCTGTTCTCTAGAACTCTGATGACCTTTCATTCATCATTTAGAAAGTAGTACAGAATTCAGATTTATCTGTGTATATTCTGCCATTCTTCTTGAGACTGTGATTTTACTTTTACCATACCCCTGCCATTTTCACTGACATGTCTAGAAAAGGTCTTTTATAAACTTTAGAAATTATAACCTTGATGTTTTATCTCATTGCAATGCACAAACCTGCATGTTCAGGAAGATCAGAATCAGAACCTTTATTTTTCCAAAGCAAGTGAAATCTTGGTGCAAATAACACAAAGGTAAAAAAAAATTAATATATATATATATATTTAAATATATGTATAGTTTGTCCTGCTATATATATACTGCCCTTGTGTTTTTCTTTTCCAAGTCCAGTCTAAAGCATGCAGACTTCTTGCATTCAAACTCAACTACCATCAGGAATAAAGTCAGTTGCTGTGGCAACTTTATCATAGTGATGATAAATATTAAGAGTGAAGATATGCACAGGAGAGAACTGAATTTAGAGTATGAGGCTGCCTCTATTATCAGCACACTTAGCATGGCTCATGCTTGGGTTTATGGACTACCCAGTGTCATTCAGTGGGTTAAATTGTTAACATTTAAACCCTATCCATGCCAAAACCTCCCTGTTCAGGTACAGAAAGGTATAGGGTATGGGAAAAAAGGGTTCAGTGGTTTGGATGTAAACCATAGTGTTGCTTACACTTCATTTACTGCAGAAGGTGCAGCCCCAGACTCTATATTCAGCCTTCTGAGTGTTGTGTGCTGCTGAAGGAGTCAGGTATGATGAGATGTTGGCAGATGTGATTGGTTTTAGTCATAGATTTGATTGGGAAGGAGCTACAAGAAACAAGATATTAAAGTTCATAAACAACAATTTATAAAATCCATTAACTGTTGCTATTTTTACTACAGAAATAGCAGAGCTCTTCTGGGGACTTGAAATGCCTTCAATTTTGAACATAAGACCAGAGGACAAGTATTTTTTTTTCATAATTGTTGTATACTTTCAGATTGCCCACTATGCTAGCTCCATCAGGTTGGAGCTTGACTACCTTTCTCTTAAGACAAATTGATTTCCCCACATTTTTCAATAAGTTTATGAATATGAAATAACTTCTATGAAAAACAAAAAATGAAATATAATTAATTTTGTATTTTAGGAGTGTGGGTTAGCTGGATCTTAACATACCCTGTACTCATAGAATCATAGAATTGTTTGGGTTAGATGGGACTGTTAAAGGTCAACTAATCCAAACCCCCTTCAGTGAGCAGTTTGTTCATCCCTAACATACAAATCACAAATATATCAGCTCTAACAATATGCTTTGGATCCTCCTAGTTTTTGATAATTGGCAAGGGGTCTATACCTTTGTCAATAGCCAAAATATTCATGACTCGTTTTCCCTGGTTAAATTCTCTAACAATAATATATATTGAACAAACACATTCCAAGAATATTCACAGTGCACACAGGTTTTATCAAAATTTCTCTAAATATTTCCTAGCAGAACTCTTTGATTTGTGTTATTGGTCAAGATAAAATGCATGAAATTTCCTTTCAAATTATAAAACCCTGTATGCTATTCAAATATTTTCATACGAGACCAAAGAGCAGGGTGTTTTTTCTCCCAACCTCATTCTCATAAATGGTTGAAATATTAGGGGGAAGAAAAGGTACAATTTAGGTAATAAGTGGAATAGAGAACTTTCATTTAGAACTGCCAACAACTAGAAAAGTTCTAAGGAATTGGAAGTAAAGCCTTTGCACATGACGCAGAGTTCTGTTCATGGACAGCTTTGCGTATAGATGGCGATGCATTAAATGTTTTTATTTTTGTCAAATATCTCATACTGAATACTTGCTGAATTGTTGGTCTAATTACCATCAGCAAGTTGTTTAGACACTGCCTAGTGCTATTTGTTCTCTTGGGTTATGTGACTAATTTTATTATGCATTACTTATGATAAAAGCAATTAAGCCCCAAGCCAGGGTTGTGTAGGTAAGGCCAAGTACACACACACACTTTGCTCATAGCAGCTTGCAGTCTGATGTGAAACATGTCCCAACAAGCCATGGGAACAATAGTAGACAGAGAACAAACTGCACACATCAATGAACATAACAGCACTAAGAATATGCTTTCCTGCTGCCCTGCCTCTGTCCCTCTGCCAGTAGTTGATCTCAGTGGCACAAGTTCAGGCAAAGAGCATGTAACTTGGGAGTACTAAATCATTAAAGATTGTTTTAGAGGAAAATAAATCCAATGTGTGTGTGTGTGTGTCCTTCAGTAGGTACATGGGCATGCTGTGCTGCTTTCTGTGCTCCCCTTTGGTGTGGCAGTGCTGGCAGAGGCAGGGCAGCAGCCCCAGCTCCTCGGCTGCAAGCACAGGAGGGCGAGGCTGCAAATGCTCTGCCATCAGCAGTTCCCAGCGTTTGGATGTAACTCAATAACAGAGACTTGTTTATAGTTCAGACTTAAAAGCATTTATACAGGCTGGCTGAAGTTGCTGAGGATTCACAAATCGTCCTGCAATAGCTGTTGTCACAGTGACTATAAGTAAAATTGTCACATGGGTAATAGCCAGATCCTCTTTCCTGAAAATATTTGTATCTATGTATTCAGCTACCTTAAAATAACTTGTGCAATGAGGAAGCTATAAACTTTTATATGTAGAAATTAATGACCCATATGTGTTCCTTTAGTGATGTTGCAATCTCCTTGCCCTGTAATTAAGATTCAGCCCAGCAGGGATTACTACTAAGAGAAATCAGTTTCCTGAGGAGTAAAGACAAGATTGTTCTTTGGGCTTGTGGCCCTGATGTTACACATGAACTTTGTCCTTGCAGAAGGCTTACACTCTTCCTGACAATACCCACACTGCTTGATCAAAGGTGACTTTGAATTCAGTGAATAACATCTGCTATTCAGGCTCATGATTTGTCACTTTGGCATGGTCTTGCCCTGATATAATCAGAATTCTTGGAAGAAATAGTAGCAATAAAGATTTGAAACAACATTTGTCAAAACCTCCAAATGAAGCAAGCTTGGGGTGGACCAGAATACTGAATAGGATATCTTCAAAGCTTAATTAAGTAATACCTGCATTGAAAAGCAGGAGTCATTCCTGCATGGTCTTGTTTACTGTGATTCCTAGAAAATTGTGATTGTGTGCAATCATGGTGACTCACGTAAGTCCTTTCAGTATCAAAACTGAAGTTAGTGTAGATCTATAGATCAGTACAATGCTAAGGGAAATGCTGCCAGAGATTATTTACTCTGTGAGAATTAAACAGAGCCACCTCTGCTTATTGCCACAATTTTAACCTAGGGTGCCCCAACTTACAGGTTCTGAAGCTATTGTATTTAACTTTCTGCAGATGTATTTTCTTCCCCAGGTTATAAGAAAATCTAAGTAGTGAGCTAATTATTTGTTTTTATTTCCTGTGGACCAGCATGTTTGGGGAAAACCATCATAGAAATACAGTATGTTTTAGGGCCAGCTATAGATATAGAGTAGTTTTCATGGGGGCAGGCATGCTAAGCACAAGAGGTTGCCAAATACTGGATCAGGCACTAACATGATTTTTCACAGAATCCCAGAATGGATAAAGTTGGAAGGGGCCTGGGTATTTTGATCCAACCTTCCTGTTCAATCAGGGGCCTACTAGAGCAAGTTGTACGGAGGTGTGTCCGCACTGGTCTTGGATATCTCCAGGGAGGGAGATTCCACAACCTCCCTGGGCAATCTATTCCAGTGTGTGGTCACTGCACAGTAAAGTTTCTTCATGTTCAGGTGGAACTTCCTGTGCCTCAATTTCTGCCCACTGTCTCTTGTCTTACTACTTGGCACCACTGAGAAGAGCCTGGATCCATCCTCCTGATGAGGATGATGATCCAGCCTCCCTTCAGATAGACATTAATGAGTTTACCTCTCAGTTGCTTCTTAGGGCTGAACAGTCTTAACTCTCTCAAACTATTCTCTCATAAGAGAGATGCTCCCAGTCATCCCCCAGTAGCCCTCTGCCTGACCTGCTCCAGGAGCTCCATGTCTCTTGTACTGGGGAGCCCAGAAGTGGACACAGGGCTGAGCAGAGGGGCAGGATTGTCTCCCTTGACCTGCTGGCAGTGCTCTTCCTAATGCACCCCAGGATACCATCGTCCCTCCTGGCCACAAGGACACTGCTGGCTCGTGGACAGCTTGTTGTCTGCCAAAACCCCCAGGCCTTTTTCTGCAGAGCAGAGACCCAACAGGTCAGCCTCAGCCCATACTGATGCATGGGATTATCCCTGTCCAGGGGAAGGACCCTACATTTGCCTTCATTGAGCTTTCTTGTGTTCTTCTCTGACCATCTCTTCAGCTTGTCCAGCTTGCTTCATGGCTGCACAGCACTTGGGTGTTTGTCTCTCCTCCCAGCTTTGCATCATCAGCAAACTTGTTGAGGAGGCACTCCATCCAAGTGTTCAACTCATTAATGAACAAGTTAAACTATTTTGCCTACTTTCTCTGTGATGTATCATTTACCAAATTTACCAAATCCCTTATCTTCAAGCCCAAAACATAATAAATTATCATTATATGTAAATCACCATATATATAAATTACAATTTATATATATATATAATAATCATATAATATATATGGATTTGTTGAAGCATGGAAGGTGTTACAAAGTATTGTTATTTGTTGCAGATGGCCCTGGGTCTGCCAGATGTGTTGAAACAGTGTACTTCATTTGGTGAAAAGCTAGGAATGCAAACTGAGCCGCAGAAGGAGATGAGAGGGCAATGATATTTATAAGAGCACCCGATTTTTATTGATCCATGGATAAATTACTCTCTGCTATGGCTCTGGTTTAAAGATGTAATAGATTAGTATGAAAGTGAACAAGAAAATAATATTTTTTTCCTAATTATAAGCTGTAATACTTTGTATAACACTCTTAAAAGGAGCAAACTATAATTTTCCATCCAACTTCTTAGAATTTTTATTTTTGGTTTTTGTTTTTGATTTTTGGTTTTATTTTTTTTCTTTATACAAAAAGCCCCCTGTGATTATTTGATGAACAAATAATACACCCATTTTTCTGCTGCCCTGTGTTAACAGAAGCACTCATATCCTGACAGTTTGTCAATCTGGAACTTGGCTGTTGGCTGTGATCTCACAGGCACATGCTGAATGACTGTCTTGCCATTTTGCAAGGGATGTGGTTTTGGCAGTGTCCACTTTGTTTCTGTTTCTGATTTACTGGGAATTAGTCTCACATTTAAAAAGAAAAAAATATTTGATGATAAAGAGATGAGAGAATTTCTTCCCTCTTTTTTTTCCCTCTCCCTCTCCCTTTGCTATATTAGTTCACTGGAAAGAAGAAGCAGATAAGTCTGTGCCTTGTCCATGACAATATTTTCTGTAACTCATGCTGCACTGTACCCTTCATCAGCATTTGCATCCAGGGGAAGCAAACATAGCTTGACTTTACTGAAAAAAGAAATAGAGGTTTGAGTGTCATGAGCAGTTCACACCACCACCTCAGTATAAACCAGTGCTATTAGAAGAAAATAATACTCAGATTTGAGTGTCCCATTGCCTTAAAGAGGTTTACACGTGGGTGAAAGACCCTCAGGATCAGGCAGGTAGAGCTGGCTGTAGCAGGAGACAGAATTAGTACTTTGCCACAGCTGAACATGTATTCCTTTCCTTTTCTCATTACCTCTTCTAGCTGTTGCTTTGTTATTCATCACAGTTCCCAGTTATGACTCAAACATCTTGTTGAAATATATCAAAGAATATTTTATCCCAGCCATGAGCACGCATCTCGTTTATGTGGTGTGTTTTAAACTATTCCACAACCTCTTCCTATGGAGGGCTGTGTTCCTTAGTCAGAAAAATTGTTCATTTCCCTAGTTCTCAGGACAGTAATAAAACCTCTTAAAATTGGACTTATCTGTTTCCAGCTCCAGTTCTGGCTGGCTTGGATGTATCAGTTTTCTACTTAAAGAAGGAATATGACTCTGTCAGAAGGAATTAATTCTCAGCTAAATAAGGCTTGAAAATGGGACAGCCTTGCATCTCTCATTTTCTTTTCACAGTGGAAAATGGCTTTTGCAATCTTTGCAGTGTCTTGCTTAGTTTGGTTGTCAAGCATTGCTTATAATATATCTGTTAGCCAAAAAAAAAAAACAAACAAAAAGCAAAACAAGTGTAATTATTTTTGGCTTTCAACTGTCTATGCTTCAATTGTCTATGGTTTACAGATATTTAATAAACAAGTTCATATGAGTGCCTGAAGGAATTAGTACTACTGGATCTAGATAAAAAGGTCTGGAATATTTCTATGTAAATACATGCCTTGTGTCACTTGGTCAAAATTACCAAGAAGGAGTGATGAAAGCACAGTCAAAACACAGACAGGTCTGGGCTTTATTTCAAATGCAAGTTTCTAGTTTTCTGTGTTTTTTTTCTTCTTATTAAAGTAAAGCAAACAAAAAATTCCAAGAAACAACAAATGGAATTTTTTATTTTCCCCATGTTCTTCTAGTGAATTTTTGTTATGATTTAAAATATGTCTTTGTAACCATTAATGATCTCTGCATTGATCTGACTTACACCTAATCGCAAATACTGGGTATCAATTATCTCTAGAATAATTCTTCTTTCTCCATTTAAAAAGCAGTCTCCTGTGGATAATAGCCTAGATGAACAATAGAGGAATTACAGGTATCTGTGGGGTAAAACAACATTCTATTACAATGAAAAACTGAAAATAAACTGCCAATATTATTCAGCCTAAGCACAGATGAATTTGGGAGTGCTTGCCTGAGGTAATTATTGCAAGTGGTGATACTCTCAGAGTATTTTCTTTACCCTTTGCCATATTTTAGTAAAGTTCACTACTATATTAAGTTAAAGGGCTCTAAATTGAAGATCAATATAAAGAATTTTATAAACCATGCATGGCTGTGACTGTGGTTGTATTTTTGTGTGCATGGGGAGAGAGAGACCTAAGTCCTGCCACATTTTCTACAACACAAATAAATGAACAAACAGATTGTGAGCGGATTAAAGACCAAATATTTCATGAATGTGTACTACATTGTGATGTGTTTTCTCCATTTCACTAGAATTTAGTTTCTAAAAATCTAAGTGTATCAAATTACATGGTGTTACTCCAGTCCCTCTTGCCTTGGTATCCTGCAGAAATGCAGGATAACTACAGATCTCCTCAGTAAACCCTAATGCCCATTATTAGTTTGCAATTTAAGTCATGTGAATTCACCATAGCAAAGATGAAGGGGGAACAAGAGGCTTTACTTTAATGCACATTAGTAATGTATCTCATGACAGCTATAAATCATGTAACTGCTAATTTGGCATCTAGACATATAGAAGGAAAAGTTTTCACAGCCAAATATTTTCCTTTTTTTTTTTTCTAAACAGAAGATGAAAAGAAACTTTTGGACTCTTAAGTAAAGCTACTCTTAACTGAGCTATTCATTACTTAAGAATTTGGGTTCAGATTTTCAAAGAAATCTATCATTTCAGGTTTTGTTGCAACATCAGTTTCAAAATAGTTTTAGCAATTTTTTTAACCAGTAAAGTGTTTCTTGCTTGTGAAAACCACTTAAATATTGCCACAAAGGTACTTTGATCTGGAAAAGATGATGCTTCAATCACTATTAGGTAGTAGCTGCCTTAAAGTTTCTGGTTTTTTTCTTTACAACAAAAGCATAGAATACTTTAACCATTTTATCTCTTAAATAAAAAGCCTGCAATAGTTTTAGGTGTTTAATATGGATAAGCAAAGCTTGCTTTCAAGCAACGGCAAAATAATAGGAAAAGTAAAAATGAATGTGCAGAGCTCTATAATAAATCTCTTTTTACCCAGTATGATTTGGAAGGTCATTTCAGAGGGAGAGCTGAAGCTGATTTCTTTCATTCCTCAGTGTCAGAAGAGAATGCTTATGTTGTTGGACACTGCCATGTAACAGGGAAGTTTAAACTCATTCTGCTCAGGGGTGAGAATTCAGAACAGTGAGCTCTGAGGCAGCATGAGCACCTCTCTGTTTGGCACTGCTGACAAAAGAAAGGCTGTAAGAGCATCAGTAATGCTCAGATCATGACAGAGAGTATCTTAGGACTTTTCATGGAATCATAGAATTGTTTAGGTTTAAAAGGATCTTTCAAATCATCAAGTCCAACTGTTAACTCAGCACTGTTATCTTCACCACTAAGCCATGATAAAACCGCAATTTTTTTGAATGCTTTCAGGAATGGTGACTCAACCACCTTCAATAACCCATCCTTTATAACTTCTTTAATTAATATTTTTTTCCTAATACCCCAAATCTAAACCTCCCCTGACACAACTTGAAGCCATTTTCTCTCATCCTGTCACTTGTTACTTGGGAGAACAGGCTGACCCCAGCTTTGCTATAACATCCTTTCAGGTGGTTGTAGAGAGTGATAAGGTCCCCTCTGCCCCTCCTTCCCTCCAGGAAAAACAACCCTACGTCTCTCAGCCACTCCTCATATGACTTGTGCTCCAGACCCTTCACCAGCTCCATTGCTTTTTCTGGACATGCTCCAGCACCTCAATGTAGTGAGGGGCCCAGAAGTGAGCAAAGGATTTGAGGTGCAGCCTCACCAGAGACCAAGGACCTGCCTTTCCTAAACGCAGGCTGCTTGGGCCTGATCCCCTGGCTGTACTGCATGTGCCATGGGATGGAACTCAGGATGATCTGCTCCATGACCTTCCCTGGCCCCAAGGTCAGCTGACAGGCCTGTAGATCCTCAGACCCTTCTTCTAGCCCTTCTTGTAGGTGGGCATCACATTTGCCAACTCCTTGTCAGCTGGGACCTCCCCAGTTAACCAGAACTGCTGGTAAATGGTTGAAAGTGCTTCAGTGAGCACTTCCACCAGGTATGTCAGTATCCTTGGGTGGATCCCATCCATCCCCATAGACTTGCAGTTGTCTAAGTGGTGTAGCAGGTACATGACCATTTCCTTCCTCTTGGATTATGGGAGCTTCACTCTGCTCTCCATCTCTGTATTCCAGCTCAGGGGGCTGGGACCACAGAGAATGACTGGTCTTGCTATTAAAAGATTGAGGCAAAGAAGGCATTGAGTACCTCAGCCATTTCCTCATCCTTTGTCTTCCCCCTCACTTCCAATAACAGATGGAGATTCTCCTTAGCCCTTCTTTTCTTGCTCATTTATTTATAGCACATTTTTTTGCCATTTTTTACGGCAGTAGCCAGATTAAGTTCTAGTTGGGTTTTGGCCCCTCTTGTTTTCTCCCTGCCTAACCTCTCAACATGTCTGGTCCTTCTTCCAAATGTCATACAAATTTCTGTGTTCAGCCAGACCAATCTTCTTCCTCACTGGTTCATTTTTCAGCACATGGAAACAGCCTGCTCCTGTAACTTTAGGATTTCCTTCTTGAAGAAAGTGCAGACTTCCTGGAATCCTTTGTCCTTAGGACTGCCTCCCAAGGAGCTCTGTTAAATAGTCACCTAAGCAGGCCAAAGTGTGGCCTCTGGAAGTCCAAGGCAGCAATTTTGTGACCAGAAAAGAAAACTCTATAACTTTGTGATCACTGGCCATCACACCACTCACCAGTCCTGTTCACACGAAACAGCTCCAGCAGGTGCCTCTCTTGGTAGGTCCCCTCACCTCCTGCATCACAAAGTTACTTTTCACACACTCCAGGAACCTTCTAGATTGCTTATTCTCTGCTGAATTGTATTCCCAGAAGACATCTGGTAAACCAAAGCCCTCCAAAGAACAAGGGTTAGTGATTCTGAGATTTATCCCAGCAGAAAATAGAAATATTAATTTCTAATAGAAATAGAATATCTCCTCTGCCTTTTCTTCCTGTTTGGGTGGTCTATAACCTCCCACCATGATATCTGCCTTGTTAGTCTCCCTCCTGATTTTTATGCATAAAAATTCAACACTGTTGCCATCACTAAGCTCTAGACAATTGAAACACTCCCTACAATACAGGGCCACTCCACTACCTCTCCTTCCTTGCCTGCCCTTGCACTCCAGATGTGTCAATCATCTCACCATGTCTCTGTGATGGCAACTATGTCGTGGATTTCCCAGTGCACAAAAAAAAGCTCTTACCTTTCCTGGGAGTAGAGTATATTATCTAAATTATCCCTCATTCTCTAATTAGGTCTGCTATTTTGCCGTTTTCCTCCTTCTGTTGTTTTTGCTGGTCTCGCTCTGGACATTTGGTATTCATTGGCTATGAATGTGCTGAGGACCTAAATGCCATACGGAGTCAATAAACTGGCGCACCACTTCAGTGATTCAGCTAAAAATCCTGTGTTGAAATCTAAGGCCAAATAGTCTTACTAACCTACTCAGTAATTTCAAACATGTCTCATAGAAACTGCTATTCAGGGAACATTTACAGCTACAGATGGCTTGCAGTCAGAAATAGTTTCCCTATGAATTCCCTTATCCCAAGGGATTAATTTTATCTTGTCCTGTGCCAGCTGGGTGCAGCAAAGAGCAGTTACTTACCCACTGCTCTTTATCCTCCTAACCACCAAATGTGGGACTCTCCTGCTTTTGTCAGCAAGGATGGAAAGCAAACGATGTTTCTTTGGACCCCATCTCCATGCCCATATTTTTATACTGGATAATGGATTGGGCTAGTGCCTGTTTGTTTGCTAATGTAGCTCTTTGCACTAGCTCTCACTCTGGCAGTTTTGTGGTGCCTGTAACCAAGCAGTTATGACCCCTTATTATGCAAGACAGCTCTAGCTTGCACTGGCCATAAATCCCACTACTCTGGCAGTTTGCAGAATTGGGCAATTCTGGAAAAGCTTACAGGCCCAAGTGGCTGTTCATCATCAGCAACAAACAAGGGCAGAGGAGATGAATAATGCCAGTCTTCCCCCTCACTATATGTACTTGAATGCATTGAGTAGCAAGACCCCACATTTTCTCCGTAGTTATATCCAATTATCAACTAAAGTGTCCATCAGGGAATATGAGAGACACATTTGGCTCCAAGAACAGGCTGATGATTGTTTAAATCAAAGTCTAAATGTACTTGCTTTGGAGTTTTAGCTTACTTCCTGTCATTGTCTCTGTCTAGTAATGAGTTGTCGTGCTACACAACTGTCTACACCTACCTGCCTTATCTGCTGCAGGATACCCTCTAATCAATCTGTGCAGCCCATGTGCACTCTGCCGTCTTCAGTTGTTATTCTGTGGCCTGCAAACAGGTTGGAAGCACAGCTTTAGAGCTTAAGATGTGCAGAACGCATTAGCTGTATTTCTGATGTTTAATGTGGGATAAAGTAACATATTTCTAAATTTAATATATTTTTTTTGTTTGTTTGTTTGTTTTAAAGTTACACTGGGTGAAGTGCTGGATGCTGAGCTGGGTGCTGCTGATGATAATGACATTTCATGCAATCCCCATTGTCATTTACAGTGCAAGGAAGCAGAACAGCCCAAGAGTCCCCATCTCAGTTCTAACTCAGGTATTTTCATAGAGAAAAAAGGACTTGAGAGGTCTTGTCAAGAAGCAATGTGTCTGTAATGTATGAAAAGAATTTTTAGATGCTCTTTGCCCCCTTTTCCTTCCTGAATAGCACATGTAATGAAAACTGAAATTGAGAGAACCTTGTCAAAAATAAACTACTCTTAAATACTTTTCTGAACCTGAGCTTGAACAGTCTTTCTGTTGTACAGCAAAGGTGCCAGTTTCCCTTTTATTTCACACCTTTAAATACTGTAAAGATATTTTTGTGAGAGCTCTATCTTTGCTGTGAAATGTTGTGCAGTGCAGAATTCTTCATTGCACTTGTAATGTCCTTCTGTCTTGGACTACCTGTAAAGTCCCCTGACAACTAAGGATCAGAAGGAAATTGAGTTTCAGCTGTTAACAGCTGTCATTTGTTGTGTGTGTGAATGCTAATAACATTGTACACCAGTGGGTGGATGAATTCGTCCTCCCAAATTTGGTACAGGTTTTCATTCACTTAGCACAGAAACAGAACATTTTTTCCCCCCTGTTCACAAGGGTGATTTTTCACATGGATCAACTATGTGCTATTTTCACTGAGACAGCTGGGATATTTTGATCTCTAAGTAATTTTTACATCTCCATTTTTGCCAATATGATTTTCTTTTCTTATTTGTAGCCTTTGAAAGGGCTGGTTCTCATTACTGATGGATAAGCATGCATTCCAGCTCAATATGAAATAGTTGGGTGGAGAGAACAGCTGTTGATACTTCCATAACAATTTAGAAAGTCAGTGGGTTGTAGCTACAAAACAAATGAGACAGATTGTGCACCTTAACCACATTGAGTTTGAATTTACATTTAACCAGTTTTGTTTCCTTGCATAAAGAATGTTGCTGCATGAATAGTCCCACAGGTCAATGGAAGCACTTACAGAGCACAGTGCTGTCGATAGGAAGCTGGCAGAACCTCATTCTTTTCTCTGAAATTTCCACCTGCCTCTGCTGAGCTGTTTTTTTTTTTTTGTCTCAGGAAAGCTACTCTGAGCTATTAGAGCTGTGCTCCAGTTCAGCTGATAACAGTAGGCATTTTTTTGTAAGTGATGTGTTATATGACAGAGATTTCCATTCTTGGTCTATAGGCAGCTATGTTAGCCCATCGTTTAGAACCATACACTATCTCCTTCTTATTCCCCCCATCAGTGCTAAATACAGCACAGAATTTCTGGTGCCCTAAGACCATGATTAGCAGGCATGTGTGTCTTTGTGTCCAGGCTCACTTTTTCCCCTGTTAAAGGTGGCTGTATTTCTCCCTGAACCCTAGGGAAACATAACCTCTGCTCTGAAGAGCTGATCACAGGTCTTCCCCAAATAGCTGCATTTACTGATCCATGGAAACAGAAGACAGGAGCAGAGAGGAAGCATTGTGGAATCCTATGGTTTTTGTTCCTGTATAAGAAACATCTTGTGAGATTTTAATGAGTTCTTGGGCAGAGCAGCCCATAGTGCAACACTCCTCAGTGTTCATGGCAAGTGTCCTTCATTGCCACACAAAATTTTATGCCATTGGGAAACTTGTCTGAAGCTCATTTGATTGCTACTAAATTTTCCTTTCTTACCTTTCTATGCATTCCTGTATTCCTAAAGAGTGTGACAGAAATAAATTAAATAGGGCAAATTAAATAGCTCTGACTACAAGATTTGCACACAAGATTTGCATTACTAATCTAAATTGAAATTGGTTTATTTGCAATTATATTTTGGTAAGACTCTTGTTTTTATAGAAACAGATTTACTAGAACAGGAGTTCATGGCATTTAAGAACATTTCCTAAACTGGAAGCTACTGGAGCAGCAGAATTTTTCAGAAAGGTGTGTATTTACAGGCTCGATTGCCTGAGAAAAGGACCCCTTTTGTGATGAAATGGCATGACCTTTCCACATCAATTTGTCATTGTTAACTTCCTGGTACACTGAAACTAGTCTTTAAAAACAAGAGGTGACAGTGCCTTATAGTTCTAAAACATTTAGTCTTGCCTACAAAAGCTAAAATGGTCAAAAGGATTCTTCAATAACAAATATTAGAAAAAAGTTCTTAATGCTTAATCGCTGCTCTGTAATTACAAACAATTGTCTATAAAGAAGTCGAAAAGATCAAAACTCACAGAAATTTTACTTTACTGACTTCAGTTCCTGGTCACTTTTTTTTTTTTTTTTTTTTCTGGAGCTACCTCTGCCATAAGTTCCCTTTTTGTCAGATCTTGTTGTCTAGCATGAGATGATTTATGACACTATTCAACTTGACACCTGAATGGTTGTGGCACAGATAATATGCTAACTTTATTCCATTACTTTCATTGCTATTGATTCAGTTAGT
Organism: Parus major; assembly: GCF_001522545.3. Lineage (NCBI taxonomy): Eukaryota > Metazoa > Chordata > Aves > Passeriformes > Paridae > Parus > Parus major. The sequence goes on from NC_031769.1 coordinate 122,118,714, forward strand.
TTTTCTTCTGTGTTGACATAAAGATGGTCTATTTCAATATGTGAAAACCACGTACCCATAGGAATTTATTTCATGCATTTTTCTTTTGATGAGAGCTTTGTAACATTTTCAGAAGCAATATCCTTTAATGAAAACAAAGCTTCCAAACTAGTTGTACAGGGAAATACAATTCAGACTAGTTTAATCTTTTATGAGCTAATGTATGGCCACTTTTTAAATGTAAGTTTCTGCAGTTTTTCTCATGTTTGATTCATAAATGTATTGCTTCACAGTAGGCTACAGTGAATTATCATCAGCACATTTTACTTGTCTAGACAATAACCTCTTAAATATAATTTATGTCCTCATAATGAAGGTAGGGATTTATAGAACCCTGAAGCACTACCCCTTAATGCATCTTTCTTTTGTCTTTGTTGAACCTTTTCCTCTATACATATCTGTAGCTTTTTTCTATCTTATTTGTCACCTTGGTAGACCCACAGTTTGGCAGGACAGAGTTCTACAAAGGCAAATGCAGGATCCTGCACCTGGGGAAGCAAAACCAGTACAGGCTAGGAGTTGACCTGCTGGAAAACAGCTCTGTTTTCTCTGTTTTCTTCTCTCTCTGAAGAGAAGGACTGGGTGAACAAGTTGTCTGTGAGCCAGCAGGGTGTCCTTGTGGCCAAGAAGGCCAGAGGTATCCTGGGGTACGTTATGTGGAACATTGTCAGCAGCTCAGGGGAGGAAGTCCTGCCCCTTTTCTCAGTCCTGGTGAGGGCTCACCTGGAGTGCTGTGTCCAGTTCTGGGCTCCTCAGCTCCAGAAGGATGAGGAGCTACTGGAGAGGATCCAGTGGAGGGCAACAAAGGTGATTAGAAACACCTCTCTGGGAAAAGGCTGAATGACTGGGACTGTTTAGCCTGTAAAAGACAGAGGACAATCAGTACATCATTTAGCAATACGTGCTCGTATCTTAAGGGTGGATGTGAGAAGGATGGTGCCAGACTCTTTCCAGGGCACATGAGCACAAACTTAAACACAGGAAGTGCCTTCTGAATATGTGAACAAACTTCTTTACTGTGAGGGTGACAGAGCACTGGAACAGGCTGCCCAGAGAAGTTGTAGAGTCTCCTTCTCTGGAAGAATTAAAAACCTGCCTGGACATGATCCTGTGCAAACCTGCTTCCAGGCTTGAGCAGTGACACTGAACTAGATGATCCCCAGAGGTCCCTTCCAACCCCAACAATTTTGCTATTCTGTGATTCTGCAAATCTATTCAGAAGCTGAAATTGGTCAAACACTGGCAGATTGTTGATTGTAACTAAAGTAGCACTAAAAGTTGTTTAACCACAGTAGTAGTCACAACAGGGGATTAACATTTATCCCGATGTACTTGTGTAATGACAGCAGTGGTGGTATGGAGATGTCTCTGTGTGGAGATTATCTGTGTTTCCTTAGAAATCTGGGTGTTGGAGATGAATACAAATTAAAACACTTGCTAATATATGCTATCAAGAGCAAAATAAGTAAAATATGAACAGAGAGGCAAATTCTTTCAGTAGCAGGAGGATATGAAGGTATTATCTAGGCATGTTCTTGTGATGACATCATCTGTTACATGGTATGGGAATGACCAGGAGAAATTATCTGCCCAGGAGCACTGGCATGGAGCTGTGACTTCCACAGAATGACAGAAGGAGCTGTGCTCTGTAAGGAAATCTTGTGCATGGCAATAAGTGCTTACAGGAAGAAATGATATTACCAAATGTTAAAACATATCAGGACTTGCAGGAAGATTATAAAAGATGCCAAAACCAAATTGCAACAAAGAAATTACCTGTCATGGAAAATTTTGTGTCTTATTAGTGTGAACAAAGTATCTTCTTATTTTCCCCCACCCAACAGAAAATGTGTCACTGGTAATTTTGTATGACTACAAACACACAGAATTTAAAAATTGAAATGGTAGCTGAAATACACATAGAAAAAAGCATACAGAGGAATTAACCCTACTAAAGGAAGAGAGTAGTATAGACAAATTACAGTCAATAAATCTAGAATAAATCAAGTGCATTACAATGTGATTTATTTTGCATTCCGTAATCAAAGCCAATAATTCCTACTTCCACTGAATTTATAATAGATATTTGTTCTTCTGTATATTTCTGTTGCTCTGGAAGTGAATTAATCTCAAACTCTATTTCTTTTTGCTTCTCCATATCTACATTTTAAGCATAAAGATATTTTATATCATTTGACATAGGTCTTATCACAGTTACAGGACTGAGAGGCTATAAAGATCATTAAAACCAATGGGGTACTTTCAATGAAAATGCAATGATAAAGCCTGTGCCTTTTTGTATGCCTTCCTTGGGAGCACTAATACATTGAGTGATAATCTTACAACTACATCTCATGTGTTGTTTACAATATAAATGACCCTGAAATTCAGGCAATTAGTACAAACTCTTTACAGAGCCAGAGATGCAAACAGCCAGTTGAAGTAGCACAAAATCCATCAGTGCTGCTAGACATTTTTTGCTGCCTTAATGAGTGAAGTTGATTCTCACTTTCAAGAGGCTGTGAAAACATTCCAATAAAATATTTTTTTTAAATTGTAAATCCTTCAGGAGAACACCACTGAAAGGTACCATCCGAATTTTTGCATTAAATTGCCCCACAGCCACACTTACCTTAAAAACGTATGAAAAGCCACCAAACACTCTTCTGGTTATCTCCTGGGAAATATCTGATCTCCAGCATTCAAAATGGTGCATTATGAATCAACTCTGCATTATAAATACAAATAAATTCTTCTTAGTCCTCTTAGAGCTCGGGGCTCTGCTCTACAAGACTACAAGAGAGTTGTATTAATTTTTCTTATGTCAGGTGGAAATTGTAGGGAAAATAGTACTTTCATTGGATGTTTTTATTTTAAGGTTATAATAATCATAATAATAATGGTAAGCATATAGAGATAATAATGATATGCATTGTAATAATAATGATGGCAATTATGATGATGATGGTGATGATGGTGATGATGATGATGATGATGATGATGATGATGATGATGATGATGATGATGATGATGGTGATGATGATGGTGATGATGATGGTGATGATGATAATGGAGCTGTGGTAATCTGTGTCCTTCAGTTTTTCTGTTTTATAGCAGTATCATGTGTCAAAAAAAAAAAAGAGTCAAAAATATGTAAGGCCAAGAACTTTTCAGCCTGATACCTAGCCTTGTCCTAGTGGAATACTGACCCAGTAAATAGATAAGCTTTAGAAAGAGCAACTGAATATTGTCCAGGACAGGACGGGAGTCTCCGCTAGCCCAGAGCTTAGCATTTTTCTCTGGCAGGCAGAAGATTTTAGCTTAGTTTGCTGCTATTTTTACAAAAGGAGTAGAAAAGTTTCCCATCTACTTATGAATGAATATTTGGGTTGCTGAACTGCTGGTATAAAGACTGACATTCTTCTTTCTTTGGAGCTGTAGTCAAAAAGGAAGAAGTGATTATCTCAGTGAGGAGGTTCATGCCTTCAAATCCTCAGCAGGAGAAGATGAGTCCTTCCTGTACAGAGATATGTATTCAAAACCTGTAGAAAAACAAGGGTCCCCGTCTCCTACAATGAACATCTCTGTACAGTGTGCTAGCCTTTGTGGATGCCATGCTAAGACTCTAGATTGATGTTAATGTTTTCCAAGCATTAATGCCAGTTTAAAAAACAATCATCTCTACTTACTTCTAACTAACCACTCTTTTTGCTTTACTCATTAATCTTGCATCCTTCTTCAGCTATATTTATGTCACTCTCTGTATAAAAGACTAAATGGTTAAATGAACAGGAACCTCTTAGATGAGTTTTGCCTCTAACAAAATTACCATGAACAGTACCCATAGGCACCTGTTCTTCCTCTGTAACAGAGTGAATGAATGTGAGATGATGGGGCTGGCACTGTGAGGCTGAACCTCATTCCTGCATGAAGAACAAGAGATATCAGTAACAATAATCATACTGGAAATGGAAATTTTTGCCTCTCTACTCACTTTTGCAGCAGTGACATTTTGTAGTGAATATGTAAAGAAGCCTGGAATACCTTCTGTTGTACAAAATCAAAAATATCCAATATGAAGGACTTGTGTCTGAATGCAGTTCCATGCAAACTGAAATCCCTACTGCATCTCATTGTCTTGACATAATGTGAATCCTGTAAGCAGAACTTCGATGTGACTTTACATCTGAGTGCATGTTACCATGTAAGGTCTTATTCTGTATCGTTACATTAATTTACATAGGAGAAAAGAATGCTTTTTTTCAAGCTAAATAAGAAAATTTGCTTTTTAATTTGCATAGAACTATAAATAAGCTAAATGAAGTTACATCTCTTCTGTGGTATCTTTTTGATGCAGGATCCATGTATTTTTAATGAATGTGACTAAAGCAAAAGCAATCATGCTGTTGTACATCTTATGAGTCATGATTTAAACAGTTATAATTTCTAACTTATTTTGGAACTTGACATCTAAACACTAGATTTAGCAATATAAATTCTGTTGTCCAGTCTTTTAAATTCTTGCTATCTGAAGCAAGGGAAGAAATTTGTTTTATCTTGCTTTTAAGTTTATTTCCTTTATAGATTATTTGCTTTACAACTAAATTTTGTAAAGTTTCAGTTATTTCATCATTTTAGATTTCAATTTCTAACTGCTGGTATGGATAAGATAATTATACCAGGACCTGACTCTAATGAAGAAGATGTAAGGTGATACCCCCATATGATAAATGAATATTTTGGTTTCAACTTTTACTTCTCAGTACAGAAAAGGTCCTGCATTGTGTCTGTTGCTCTGAAAGCCAGTCTGCACTATTTCATGTACATGTCAAATTATGCTTCATGGATGAACTCTGGGGATTAGACACAGAAGGGCTTTTTTACAGATTCTGTTTTGCAATCTCTAATGTAAATCATTTGATCTCCTATTCTTTGTGCTCATCTTTAAAACTATGGGAATATGTATTTGCATATCCTTTTCTTAGAAAAATTACCTGCAACAGGTAAGCAAAGCATTTATCCTTTGTGGGTGGAATAATGCTTTCACATGCATTATATGAGCATTAGTAAGTTTAACAATATTCCATACAAGTAAAGACTTGACTTGAGCCTTGTAAAACTGGATTATGTTCTATGCAAGCTTTATGTTTACACTTTCAATCAGCATAATTAATTTCCTTCTGCAGTGACATCTTTATCCCTTATTTATTCTGTGTTTTATGTTTGTTTTATTGTTATGGGAAAAAAAAAGGAGGAGTGAGACAGACTACAGTTGTTTGCCCATGTTCTTAGCATTGTGGGGCCTTGGTTACATAAATGTATCATTGTGGGAATAAATGCTAAACTAGTTAAACAGTGAGATGAAAATCAAAGCTTACAATTAAAAAAGCCTTCAGGCTTTTTATCTTAATTTCTAAAATGACAACATAAAAAAATGTTACCGAAATCTTCCATGCCACTGTTGTAATGTCAGGTCTTGATGGATTAGTTTGCAAAGATATCAAAAAGCAGAATACCTTACCACAAGACTTTGATTAGTGAAATTAATGGTAGACTTCTGGCATGGGATCTAGGTTGAATCCATTTGTGAAAAGCAGGAACACTTGATTCTGCAGCCTGAGCTGTAACCATGCTTCACCGTGCTGAGGCAGCAGACCATCTGTGGGGGTGACAAAAATAACCCTGTGTCCAGAAACTTTGCCCTCTGTAAGTTTTAGGATGAGCTGTGTCCTCACAGTATCTATTTCCACTCTCACTAAAAGGTGAGGGAGCTCTTCTAGCAAGCAGTCAGCACCAGCCCACTGTCCAGCTGCTTGGAGCAGACTATGTGTAACCAGATTGCCATGTCTTCAGTGACCACTGCCCAACATTTTTTGGTTGTCATTGTTTTTCAATGGGGCATTCAAAAAATCTACAGGAGAAATACTGCTATCATTCAGGAAGTGTGAAAATAAAAATTTGGAACAGGCTATAACGTTCTGGCTTGACTCTGATAAAATATGCATATAAAGGGAATGCATTCTTGAAGATATATTTACTTTTAAAGAGTTTTACTTAGGTAAACCATAAACTTAAAATAAAGCAAAGAAAGATTAGAATAGAAGCTGAGGATAATTCAGTTAAAACTGTATAAAAACAGTATATAAACTGTATAAAAAGCCAAATTCTTTACAGTCTTGTTATTTGACATTATTTTTTTGAGTTTTCTCTTCCAAGGAAACCCTCCAAAAATTGGAAAAAATAGTAAGATGAAGTAACAGCACCCAACAATGTCCTCAGTGAAAATCTTTCTTTCATTGTCAGCTTGATATTGAGAAAATTATTCTTCATTTATGATTATGCTATTTTTCTTCTGTTCTTTGCAATCACTCATTATTCCTTGTGGTAGAGACAGACAAGTAACTGATGTTTTTGTCTTTGACATTATGCTATTACTAATGTTCATCACAACATTTTCTAATATCTATGGGCTTTTTTCAGTATGAAATTGCAAAGGCTGAATATTATCTCTCCATCTAGCTTGTGTAGAGTAAGGCTACTCACTCTGAAGGACAGACTCTACCTAGAGGTTAACCACACAAATTTGGATGTAGAAATGGCCACTCTGAGGCCAGGATGAAATACAGATTGCACAGAATTATCAAATGCCTTTCCTAATTTTTATTCATAAGCTTCTACAAAAGCAGTACCAGAAATTTAAAGGTTTCATGAGAATTTGACATCTGCCCCTTGACCTCTTGCCCTGAAACTTCTGCTGGCAATGGAATAAGAGCAACAGAAAAAAATATCAGAATCTTCATCCAAAAGTCTGCACATGTGATGGAGAAATTTGAGTTCTTTTGAGAGGAAGAATAATGATATACTTTGTTATTTGTAAAATTGAGAAGTTTAGTGTAATAAAGAGAAATTAGATCTTATTCTTTCAAATGTGTGTCAGGAATGTTTATCTGAAAAAAATGCCAACTTATGACAAAGACATATTTATAAGGAAAAAAACTCTGACTCTGAAAGGATCCAGAAAGCAGGGCATATATACCCAGATAAGCTTTAATTCAAAGAAAACCAAGAACTACTGACTAAAGCAAACTGTTGATATGAAGGTCCTGGCATAGATATGAAGGTCCTTTGAGAATGCTCTGTTACCAGAAGAGACTCAATATATGCACTATTATTAGAGTCACCATTACAACAAAGAGAAACACACAAACCAAGAGCATATTTATCTAAACAAGCCAGTGCAGAACTAGGTGACCTCATAGCATAGCAGATGTTAAGAAGTCATACTTGTTTACAGAGAAAACAGTGCATATGTCAACATACAATCCCAACTGAAAATGGGCAATAAAAACAGTATTACTAGAAGTTATATTTATTTATCAAAGAAAAAGAATGTGTCTCTCAGAATACTTAGGACCTGCTTCAACAAAAGCTTTACTTTCTTAGGAACTGCATCATTATGCCCTTTGAAAATAAGGCTCTGAGTTATCCATACAAAATATAAAAAAAGAGAAATGTATTGCCAGAGGTTTTTATGTGTGTGATAATTCCCCATTCTCACTTGTTTGAGAAATAGCACATTCTGAAAGAAAAACCTCTATGATAAAAAGAATTTTCTGATAGAATTGAAACAGATAAAGTGAATTGAGTATACTCATAAAGAGTACGAAAAAAGAATTCAGAGGAAATCTTAAGGAAAGAATCTGTCACTACACCATGATTCACCACTACAGCATGATTCACTTTGTTGTTGCTCTTCTATCAAAATTTTTACTTAATTAAAAAAATATGTGTTAGAACATAATCTGTAAGAATGAAAACACCAATATCCATTTGCTGTTTCTACCAACAAAACTTCCAGTGCTTGTCTAGCTGGTACAGTTAAAATCCAGAGAACCCAAGATATTTCTAAGCTGTCTTCAGTGTTAATATGAATAAAAATGGGGCCTGATTATCATAAATATTTCTTGCTATGATACAAAGCATAAAAGGAATAAATAAACTGTGGTTAGTGCTGGCAACTTTGAACTATTATTTATAGAAAATACATTTGTTGGTTTACCTAGTCTGTCCATATCCAGGAAAAAGTACCTGAAGAAACCCTGCTTGGTTTCTGCTTCTAAAGCTTGAAGGAAGCAAACAAGGATCAATCTTAGCTTCTAGTCTTATTAGTAGTTGAACATATAAGAAATATGACTTTAGGTGACTGAATGTATTTAGATGTTCCAAAAAACCAATATAGTCAAATTAATGAGTTGAAATAACATGTGAAAAGATTCAAGTGAATAAATACAGGCTGTGTTTAAACTAAGATAAATATTCCACCCATGAGGCTATCATAGAGAAAATTAAAAAAAATAAATAAGAGAGACAATGTTAGTTTCAATAGCTGTGGGTCTTGATCTGCAAAGGCTTTTCTGACTCTGAAGTCAAGGCAAGTTCTTGTTTATAGACAATGCAATTAAGGCATGATTTGCTCCAGGGGAGCTGCCTGACCGCATGGGAGGGATCCATCCTCTACTGATGGATTTTCAAAAATTGATGGACACTAAAAAATATTCTTCAGGAGAACAAGCACTGTTGCTGCTCACAGCCTAACAAAATTTGGTGTATAAAAAGAGCTTCTTCCTCCCATTGCACTCGATGCAAGTGAAAGCAGTCTTCCTTTGTCAAAGATGCTCATGGCTTGAATGAGTGAGTGTTTCACTGGATAAAAAACAGCTTGATATCCCAGCCCAGAGAGTCAATGGAGTTACATCCAGCTGGCAGCCAGGCCCCAGCAGTGTTCCCCAGTGCTCAGAACTGGGACCAGTTCTGTTTAATGGTTTTATCAGTGATTTGGTTGAGGGGACCCTCAGCCAGTTCACAGATGATGCCAAGTCTTCTGGAGAGTGGGAAGGCTCTGAAGAGGGATCTGGACAAGCTGGATCGATGGGCTGAGGACAATGGTATGAGGTTCAACAAGACTAAGTGCTGGGTTCTGCATGAGGTTTACAGCAACTCCACGCAGTGCCACAGGCTTAGGAAGTGTCTGGGAAGCTTCTCAGTGGAAAAGGACTTGGGAGTGCTGGTTGACAGCAGCTGAACATGATCCAGCTGTGCCCAGGTGGCCAAGAAGGCAAATGACATCCTGGCATGTATCTGCATTAGTGTGAGATTCATGATCTCAGAGGTCTTTTCCAACCTAATTGATCCTGATTCTGTGGCCAGCAGGAAGAAATGGCCTCAAGTTGCACCAGGAGAGTTTTAGATTGGATATTAGGAAAAATTCTTTCACTGACAGAGTTTTTGAGCATTGTAATAGGCTGCCCAGGGAAGTAGTTGAATCTCCACCTCTGCAGCTCAATAATCATCAACAATCAATTTTAAATAATCATATTTAAAATATGCATGGATGCAGCACTTAAGGGACATGGTTTAATGGTGGACTTGGCAGTGTAAGGATAATAGTTGTACTCAGTACAACTGATATTAGAGGCTTTTTCCAACCTAAATGCATCTGTGATTCTGTATCTTTGTTGTTGCTGCCATCCAGCACCTTCTCACAAGACAGGTCCCACAAGGATCCTCAAGGGATGTGCACTTCTGTAGCTGTTTTGGAAACAGCAGCAAAAGTGACTATTCCCCTTAGATATTTATTTTCCACTGGTGCAGGTATAATTTACATGCATGTTTAAACAAATTTACCAATGGGCAATAGAAAGTGTGTAACAGGAAGACAACCAAAAAGTAATGTCCTTATTGCAAAAGATAAAGTAACACATCACCCAGCTGCTCAATGAGCCCTAGTACTCCTTGCTAGACTGCTCTGGTTACATTTAGCAACTCCAAAGAGATTATGAATAGAGCTGTTCAAAAATAAAGTAAAAGTAATATGTCCTTAGATTTCTTAATAATTTTACTATTATTGCAAAAATTTAGTAGAAAGAGAAATAAATTCCTAAACAGTTCAAAAATTGACGTGCAATTAAGAGATATGGTACCTTTCCATAAGTCAGAGTAAATGTCATTGTCTGCATGAAAACTTTTAGAAGGGTGGAAATGCATCATTACATAACTTCTGCCCTATAGGGATAGCACAAGAGAGAAAAAATTAGATCTAACTTCAAAAGTCAGGAAGGAAAATTTAAAACACTTTAACCTTCTGGTGTTAATTGTGGGATTATTCATAATACAGTGCTTTGGGCACACCACTTAAAGCTGTTTTTCAACTGACTCATTGGAGAAAGTTTATTCATTCATCAGAGAATAATTCAGCATGAAACCATCTCTTAGTGAGCAGTGAAACCATCTCTTCAGACTTATGCTGAAGCTGTGGCATGTCCTGAGGGAGTTTTCAGTGGTTTCCTTCCCCAGGGCAGAGGCTGTAATGTTGGTGGTGGTGCTGACAGCTCTGTAAAATACTGTGCATGGGTGATCTCCTTGTGGTCATAAAAAGGAAAACATCTGAATTTCTATTTGATGGGGAAATGTGGATTGTTGGACTTCAGTTATTTTGGTCCAAAGGGCTCCTGTTTCTTCTTCCATGTGCAAATGAACAAAGAAGGAGAGTTGGTGGGTGGAGCACATTATACTTGTCCTAGAAAAGAAACAAATAGAAGCCAGCACAGGGTTTCTGCAGACTAAGTGAAAAGCTGTGAACTTCACTGTGAATTTATGAATCAAAATGTAGATTTCTTGGCCCATTATTTTACTGTGGTTGTAAAATCATTTATTACCCCCTTCCAGGATTACATGCAAAATACAGCTGATTCAAAATCTAGATTAGTATTTCTTTTTGTGAAGGAATATAGGTAAAAATTAAGCAAATTAACTGGATATTCCCATTGGGTAGAAAATTATGTATTTATTGTCAGCTGGAGATATTTTAGGGAACAAAGAGAATTTCAAAACTAAGTTTTCATTTGTATATACATATATACATATTGTTATTTGTGTCACTAAAAGCCTAATTATATTGCTAGCAGTTTATTTGCTGGAACACAGACAGGATGTGTTGTACTTATACTGAACATGTGTGGTTTTGAAGTCTTCTGCTGGATTGAATAACTTCAAGATTTTGTAGGTCTTGTACCAATATTAGAAAAATTTCCTTGAAATGTTCTCCACTCCCTCATCTCCATTCCTCAAATCAGTAACAGATTTTCAGTTTTTTATGCCTAGAAAGTAAATGTTGTGAAATCTTCCCACATTTACAATCTGATGCCATTTAAGACTGGAATCCCTTAAAAGAATTCTGCCTCTACTAAATGAAAATTTTTATAATTGACTCAATGGCTGAGCCAAGTGATTTGCTCCATGCTCACCATCTTCCACAAAACCAAGGTAATAAACCCAGAAAAATTAATGAATTACTATAATTTTTTTAAAAAGCTATATAGTCCAGAATCCTAATTTACTCTATTTTCTGTCATTCATCAAAACATTTTTCCTTATATTTCGTCACACTTAATTGAAGAATATAAAACACTGTCCAAGCTTTCTTACAACAAAAAATTTAATACAGTAAATAGCAAGTAACATTTAATTGGCACTGTGGATTTGAGAGAAACATTTAGAATTTAGCATACTGCCTCAATTTTTAAGACTTGGGTAACCGTATTTTGGCATTTATTTATATTTAAATTCTTTATTATTTCTTCTCTCATTGGCTCTGAAAATGGAAGTTCAATGTTAATAGACCATTAAAATACTGTGACAGAGATGCCAGAAACTTAAATGATGCATAAGGACAGGGAGAAGAAAGATATTTTTCATAATTTACTACTGTAATTCACATTGGTCCAAATTCTTAAAACAAAATAAACAAATATTTGAGAGTACCCCAAAGATACTGTAATTAAAAGAAAGCTATTCCTAGGGTAGGCTTCAATACAGTTATATTCTTCTGCTTCAAAATCTGGAAATGGTCTCTTAGTAACCTTTTGGTTGCTGTGCCATTAGACCATAAAAAAGAAAGATAGTTTTATTTAGAAAGGTTCTTGCTCAACTTCTGAGACAATAAAAAGGAGGTCATAGGTGATATTTTTATTAGTGTTGCGTTGTTGATGGCATGAATCAATTTTTTTCTAAAAATTCATATAAACTCACTGATTAAAAACATCAAACCCATGCAATTTAGCTTGTATTCAAGTGACTGTAATAAAATCCAGTCTTCTGCTTTCTCTAGGACTGTTCAGCTCTAACCTGAACTGAACAAAACATTTAAATGTGTCTTTCTTAAAAGGTCTATTTATTTCAGAGAACTCTAAAGTATAAATTTGCTCAGTTCTTTTGATCTTCACTGCACAGATGGAAACAAACCTAGATATGTATGTAGGAACATGCACAAGCTGTTCTGCTGGAGAAGGTTTTGTGTGCCTTGCAGTCTTTGAGAACCCTTTGTCCTGTTCTCAGGGAAACATACCTGTAATACCTGGCACAGCACTCTAACTGTACTCAAATTCACCAGTCTGGTTTTTTACTTCAGAGGGGAGCAAGAGAAAATACTGAATACTGATTGCTAAAGCAATGACATCTTTCATTTCCAGAATAAGGGGACGATGTAGATATATATGAGGTGGTTTCTTAATGGTTACAATAGCAAAAATGCCTTCTCTGTGGTGAAAGTTTCAACACTCTGATCTACAAAACCAAATACAGAACAGACTAAAATGCCAGCTTGTTTGTTAATTTTACAAGGAAATGGCTTTATTTTTCTTTAATAACAATTGATACATGCCTGCAGTTCTTTTCCCTAGAGATAAAAATTTTATAAGTTACAATAAGAGTTTTGATGATTTTGAGGTTTAGGCAGTTCTTCAATATAATTTTCTAGCCTGCATATCCAGGACAAGACATATTCTCAAACAATATCTGGATGACTGGCACATCCAGAGGAAATATACTGTTATCTGTGATCTTGAGACATCACTCCATTATTACCTGTTCTATCAGAAGCTGTTCCCTCATCCTCAGATATAAATAAAAACTTTAATAAGGCTGATAGAACAATCAGAGACTGCTGTTTCTGAAGATGACAATATTCTCCTGTAACACCTCCCTGACCTCCCTCCCTTGCTATGCTCTCCTGGTACAAGAGCAATACTCCCACAGTGGTCAAGTGCCACACTCAGCTCCTGAAAAGTAACACGAAACCCCTTCCTGGCAGAAAAGTAAAAATGCCAGGTGACATGGAACTAGAGAGAAAGATGATTTTGTTTAAAAAAATTTGTATTTCTGACACTTTTTTCACTGTGTGCCTGCTCTGCTCTTTTAAGTGGAATTCACATTTGCCAAAATCCCCTACTTATATGTAGGAGGCAGTGGAGCAGAAAAATTAGGTAACCTAAAACTCTGTGGAAGTAATCCTTTCCTTGGCCCAAGCTGATAATGCCGGAGTCATCTCAGTTTTTCACTGTGGAGTGATGAGACCTATGTAACATGCCAGAAAATGCTGAATAGCATCATAGTCACAAATTTGACATAACAGGATTTAAACTGAGGGGCTATGGGGGAACTTGACTCCTCAGACAAAACTTCTGCAGAGGTGTACTTCTCACTAGTGAGTCTAGTGTCAGAGCTTAAGGAAGAAGTGGAAAGGAGTCTTAGGGAGAGAGAAAGAGAGGTGGAGTTATTCCCTTCCAACCCTGAGAGAATCTCAGCAGGAGTCAAAGGAGCCCCACTACACTTGCCATGTGGCAGGAGACCTAATAGATAGGGGGAATGTAAAACTACTAGGGAGGTAAAATAATTGCATCCCAACACTCATCACCTTTCCAGGTGCCCTTACAGAATAGCACAAGGTCCAGAGGGTCAGGCAGATGACACTAGAGAAAAAATCTGTCTGTCTCCCAGTTGCATTTTGTCAGATGGATCACAGCCTCAGGTGTTAAGAAGAAAAGAAGGGCAGTTGTAGTAGGTGACTCCCTTCTGAGGGGAATTGAGGACCCTGTGTGTTGAGTGGATCCTTCCCTCAGGGAAGTCTGCTGTCTCCCTGGGGCCTGGGTATGGAATATTACCGTGACACTCCCTGAACTAATTCAGCCTTCTGATTATTACCCAGGATGCTGATTTGGAGAATACCTTAAAACAAAGGGGTGCAGGAAGGATGAACACATTTAAAGAAAGAAGTCTTGAAGGTGCAGGAGCAGGCTGTCCCTGTGGGGCAAAAGATGAGCCAGTGGTGAGTTTGAACACAAAGGAAACTCACTTCTCCCTCACCTTTGCTGTAGGCAGCTAGAGCTGCCACAGATCTGGCACCTTCTCATTACAATGAAGTCCAAAGTGGGAGGTGAAAAGGAGGAGGAGGAATTTTAAAATGTGTTTTGGGTTAGGATATCACATAATCAAGGCCTGGAATAGAGATGGGAATTTCCAGTCTGGGAGTGGTGAAAAGCCCAATGGATCCTGTACAGGCCTGATTGACCCCCTTTCTGGTTTTGACACTGTGCTGCAAGGTTTTTGGGAGCTATTCTACACAGCAATAAAAACAATAAAACCAGAACCCAAAATCCATAAACTACAGAGTCTCCTGCACAAGAACAAGGACAGTCACCTTAGATGACACTCTAGGTGTTGACAGTCAAGCAGGAGGATTTTTTTTTTAAATTTGGATTGAAAAATATATAAACCAGACAACAAATATACTACAGTCACTTTATGTTTTAAAGTGCCTCTCACTCATGGTACCTAAAATGATTCAGATAAAAAGATTCAGAGGTGAAATAATTAACTAAGTAAATATATAATTTTGTTCCAGCAAAAGCTTTTGGAGAGCTGGATTTTCCCTGTAAAACAGTGATCCTGGGAGAGGTACAAATTCTTGTTACCCAGCTGCTTTCAGCAAACAGAAATGAATCCTCTCTTGCAGCACTCAGAAGAACACTGGGCTTTTCCCTGGACAGGAGATTATTGAAGCTTCCAGTTTTTGGAAACCTTTGGAATAGATTCAGGTTTCAGAAATTCTTTGAAATACCATCACTTTCATGATAGGAGATAACCTGTGTGAGTACAGTCTTAAAAACTGTCTGCCTTTGGGAAACACTCTTGCTACTGTGCAAATAAAATTGACTCATTAAGATATAGGGTCTAATTTGGTGTTATTTTGTGAGGGGCTTTGCTTTTGTATGGCTTTACCTGGAATGAATGACATATCTGACCTTTTTACTTTCAACTGCACACCAAAATCCATTTTCTGTGTTCCCATGTGCTACCATTTGCATTTAATTTGCAATTTCTGATGAAATGTTGGGAGACCCTGGTCTGCAGAAATCAGGACCTGGGTCACTGAGACATAACACTGAAGTCTCATCAGCTGTGGTAAGGATTATCAAAATCAAAATATATTCTTTCTGCCCATTTCCCACAACTACAGCCCTCAGGAATAAGAAGGATGATGAAAAGGACTTGGGAATGTTGATGGCTGAGAGGTTGGACATGACACAACAATGACCACTCACAGCCCAGAAAGCCCAAATGTGTCCTGGCTACATCCAAAGCAGTGTGGCCATCAGGGTGAGGGAGGGGATCCTGCCCCTCTGTGCTGCTCTGGTGAGCTCCCACCTGCAGTGCTGCATCAGCTCTGGGGTTCTCAAAGTAAGAAAGACATGGATTGACCTGTTGGGGTGAGTCCAGAGGATGGGCACCAAGATGGTGAGAGGGATGGAGCACCTCTCCTATGAGGAAAGGATTGTTCAGCCTGAAGAAGAGAAGGTTTCAGGGTGACCTAACTGAGGCCTTTTGGTAAATGAAGGGAGCTTACAAGAAAGATAGAGACTTTTTACAAGGGCCTGTAGTGACAGGACAAGGGTGAAAAGCCTTAAAATGAGAGTAGGTTTAGATTAGATACTAGGGAGAACCTCTTTTCCATGAGGGTTGTGAGACACCCTCAACAGAACAGAACAGAACACAGAACAGGTTGCCCAGAGAAATTATGCCCCAACTCTGGGAGTGTCCAATGTCAGGCTGGATGGGGCTTTGAGCAACCTGGTCTTGTGGAAAGACCTCTGGACATAACTTTCTCTAGTCTTTTTCTGGTCTTGTGGAAGGTGTCCCTGCCCATGGCTTGGAACTGAGTGAGCTTTAATGACTTTCCCAACCAAAGTCATTCTATGATTCTATGATTCGATTCTATGATTGTATGATAAGGTAACCAACAGAAATGGCTTCAACTAAAGTTGTAGATAGAGATTAAAAGGTGGATTAGATGTTATGTAAAATATCTGAGGTTCTTTCTATTTTGTTCAACAAGAGTGTGAATGGGCCTCAAAGTGGAGGAAAAAGAAATTAATTTCTACTTAAAGCTGCTATATCTTGCAGATGAGGCATGAGAAGGTTTCATATAGAAAAAAATGTGACCTACCTAATAATTCTCTATTACAAGAAGACACACATCCTTTGAAATCACTGATGTTGCATCCACTTGCCTTAAGACTGTGCTTTCAGAAATTCACTTTTACAGCTAAATCAAATGTTTGGTAAATGTGTCCAAACTGTAAACATATTGTGTTGACAAAGATAACAGAAATTTGCATCAAAGCAGCTCAGTCACAAGCTGTGTGTAAAACCAGATAGTCTAAAGCCAACAGTTTTCCAAATTTTTAGTGTCTGGACAATGTTTGCAGCTTTCGACAGCTGTTCTTTGTTGTTTTAAAATTTTGAAGTATACATGGGTAAAACATTATAATCACATTTTTCTCAGATTTTTCTCATGGGTTGCCTTCAGCTGCTTCTATAAATGAACAATGTTTTTAAGTCTTGTTCCTCTAGACAATCCCATTCTATTAGTGATGGATTCATGTCTTGGAAGAGAAGTGTGTTATATCCACAACTGTGCACCACCTGGGAGGTGTACAGCCTGAGTAAACCAGCAGCAGATTCCTTCTTCTTGCAGCTGCACTAACCAGTGAAATTCAGACTCCTTCCTTGAAGCCCAGCTCCTCCCAGTGCTTGCCAGAGACTGGACATCCTCAAATAGGACAAAAGAAGGTCATGGGAAGGCAGTCTACCTGCAGACACGTGGGCATGTCTGACCTCTTTGAGAAAGCCTTCAAGGCACCTGTGTGGTTTCACTGTGGGTTAGAAATTACCAATGGAGCAGCCTAGTAAAATACAGGTGCACCAAATACTTCTCATAGCAGGTAATATTTTGAAAAAGTTTGAACTCACAAAGATTTATAAATATGCATCAGGTTCCTAAACATAAACTCATAGAAAATCAAAACAAAATAGCTTCTTTTTAAGACAGCAACACTTTTGGATGGAGGGCATTGCTACAAGATGCAGAGCTGTAGCCTGTGAGCCTTGAGCCTCATCTTCAGGATTTACAGACCAATAGCAAATGAGAGTGCAGAGACTCCTTTTAATAATAACAAACACCAAGGAGTTAAGAAAAACAGAATTTTTTTAATCAATAAAACTTTTTGTTACTTCTTGTGAGGTCAGGAGTTGTGTGCAGGTTACTTGTGTGGTCAGGGAGGAGGTGGAAGGTGCTTATTCTTCCTGTGGGGCTGGTCCAAGGAGTGCTTTCAGAGCTTCTGACTCAGAAATCCTCATTCACTGCAAATCTTATTAAGTGAAGCATTGGTGGCCTTTCAGCTGGGAAGGGCTGGACATCATTCAGTGAACTCTGACAATAGCCTGATGTTTTCATGTCTATCTGTTTCCAAGAGCAGGCTGCCTGTCTGTGATGTGAGGTGCTACAGAACTTTTCACAGTATTACGAAGAGCACACTTGCCACTGGTCAGCTGAGGAATCCACCCAGCTGTACAGGGTTAGAGAACTTCTTGAAGACTTCCTGTGAGGCTCTCAGTTTCTGTTTTCACCCCTCCCCTGTGAGACTCTTGGTTATCCCCACCCTTTGAGCAGCTATGCCCTCTTCCAACGCTTCAAAGAGGAGAGCAAACAGAATTACCACTGGCTGCAGTGGAGAGGGAAGGGTATGTAGCCCACTTCCAGCCTTTCTGTGTCTGCACTGCTGGGACAGGGCCAAGAAGGCAGAGATCCAAGAAGGAGATCACAGTTGGTAATGTTGCTACCAGTGCGTGTTGGGGACAATATACTGCTGATACTTTTGGTACAAGATACTACTGGAGTAGAAGTATGTTGCCCGCCTCTACTCAGTCTTGAGCAAGTGGTGGATGCCAGAAATGAAGAAAGAAACAAGTGACTGGGGACAGTGGTGTAAATGTTTTCTCTGAACTGGGAACCATTTTCCTTTAGAGTAACGCTGCACGCACACGCCTCTTGAAAATAGTATGAGAGAAAAGCCTAAACAGTTCAATTCACTTAATAATTTTTCATGAAGATATACAATACAGTTGATTTATAATTTATTGATCTGATTTTGATGTCACCCCTGGGCCCAGATAACAAAAGCAAAATAATTTGAACTTCCATCCTCTGGACATAACTTTCTCTAGAGGCACTAGTCCCTATGGAAACAGTCCAGTTATTTTGTTGTATCTGACAGTTTCACAGCCATCATAAACAACATGAAATAACCTTACTTTAAAACAGTCAGGACCTTGTCCTCTACAGCCCCAAATCAAACTGAAGGTAGGACAGAGTTCAGCACAGCTGAAGAAAACACTCATGTGAATATGCTCAGTCAGGATTAAGGACCATTTGTTTGTTGGGGATTCTTTAAAACTGCATTTTCCAGCAAAAAATAAATCCTTCCTGTCCAAACCCTTTGCTCAAAGCAGGGTCCATTCAAGAAAGTTGCTTTGATATTTTTTTTTTATCTATGGTAAATATCTTTGGTTAGATAATTTTTTTATACACACACACACACACACACACACACACACACACACATATATATAAATATATAGACACAGAGGTACTTGAGGGGAAAAAAATCTAGCCATAATAGATTAACATAACAGTGAAGTAGAAAGCCAGTCAATATCCAGCTTTCCTACATTTTTTTCCTTCAAGCAAAAGTAAACAGAATATGGCATTTTGCCTTGTACAGTGCTGTTACAGTTATAGAAAGACCTCTTTTCTTTGGACTGAAGACTTACATATCCAGTAAAAACAGTGTTCAGTGGTCACCATGGTGATGCTTGTGTTGAATAAAAAGTGATACTAGGCACGCACTGCATACATATGGCATGCTAAAGGGCTGACTCCAGTCAGATATACAGGGAACCAAAGATTGTGGATTTCCACAATCTCCCTGGGCAGTACAGCATTCTACATTCTACAGCCCCCCTTAAGGTGTGACTTCACACCATCTCTGTGACCTGAGGCAGCCCTTTAACTGCCAAAAGGAGGAACGAGAAAGGCAATGAGGTCTTAAGTTTGATTTTAAGTTCTGTGGTGTAACTTAGAACCAGAAGTTTCAAAATGTCAAGCTGCTGGATTTAATTAAATCTGCTGAAAGCTGCTATACTTATATTCCATTTCAACATATCCTGAAAACACTGAAATTCTGCCACCAGCTCCACTAGGAACAGAAAGTGCCACTATTAGAGCCTCTTTGCCTCTCTAATGCTATTATGAATATTGGGAAGAGGGTCATTTCTATAAAATCCATCAAAAATTTCATTAAAGGAGAGAGAGGGATTATTTGGTTATCTATGAGGATTTTAATTTGTCCAAACTGTAATGCAGGGGGAATCCAAAATGTCAACTTGCAATGCTTCTGATCTATGCTAGAAATCCCAGCTTCTGAGGCCATACTTGTGGTTCTCTTTATTAGGATGACTCTGCATAATTAAATAATATTATTTCATTGCTAATTATATATCTATTGAGATTCTTGAACTTCATTTATGTCAGAGATGTTCCAAAAATACTGAGCTAATACAAAATAAAAGATGTCCCAATGTTATTCACTTTCACATTATCTATTATATTATTTACTCTAATACCATTATTCTAACATAGCACACTTTATAATAAGAAGTTTTTAGAGCAGTTGAAATTTTTAGGATTTTGTCAACAACATTTGTCTGTGGAAATAGCTGTAAAGAAGTTGTAAATCTTTTTTCTTCTATCATACAGACTTTGCAGTTTGTATCACTGGCAAAAATTTTTGTAACATTTTTCATAGCATACTTATCTTCAGGAAAGCAAGAAATGCATTTCTGACATAATATAGCAACAGAGAGCAGGGGCACATTGATATAGTGCCTTGTAAATTTACAATATATATATATTTCCCATTCTCAGAACATAGGAATGAAGCCAAGAGGAAAATAAACCACAGAAATTAAAAGTTTTCTTCCAGTAAGTATTTTAGAAAGATGGGTTTGGCAGTACCCAAGTCCCCAAAGAAAAGGGACAACCTGAGTTTCTCTCACTTGGTCCCAAATCTGCCTTCAGCCCACCGAAGGGAGAACCTGACCCAACCTGATGTAGTGCCCCTGAACTCTGCTAGGACTGTAGGTCTGAAGGATCACCTCTGGGAGGAAGTTGTATCCTTGCTGTCAAGCGAAAGATGCTCATACCAAAGGGTGATCAATCAGGCATTAAACACACAGGGGTAAATTATGAAGGTGAGGTGACAGGTAAGGAAACCTTTGGGATCCAGGCCACTGGTAAAAAGCCTAGAGGAAAAAGCTATACATAGTTAAGACAGGGAAAGAACACTGTTCTTGTGAGTGAGATCAGTGAACAAATTGTGTACCATCTGCAATGCAGAGATACAAATAACTCATAGAAAAATATCCTGGTCTAAGGAATAAGCTTCTGAACAGATCCTGAAAGCACAGTTTTACCACTTGTAAACAGGAATTTTCAAGGCTGAAATAGTGATCTTCTGCTTAGTACAAAGGAGATTAATAGCTAGGGAGGGTGGCAGTGCTGGTGCTGTCTGTGGTCTGGCTGGCTGTGGGAACACTGCTGGACAATGTTGAACAGACAGCCACATCTGCCCCTCAGCAGGAGGAAAGCCATGGCCATGTGGATCCCTGCAGCATTTAGTTAGCAGTGGCAAAATGAAAAGCTTCAGGCTGGATCTCTGAACCATTACAGGAAAGTCACTGTGTACTACAGTTCAGGACCAAATAAAAAGTCACACAGGCAAGGGAAGAAAATGTTCTGTTGAAGCAAATGTTAAAACACAGAAATACATTTCACCTGGCAGCTTGTTGCATTTCACTGAAGTAACTGGGTGGGCAAGTGAGTTCACAGCACAGCTGAACAGGTGCCTACCTCGATATCTGACCTGATAGCAATAGTAGAGACTGGATGAGGCTGCAGATCCTTGCAGAGAGACTGCAGGAACACTTACGCCTCACTCTTTCATCCTAGAGAGAAAAAGATAAGCAAACATTCAGGAAACTGAGTGACATGAAATAAATGGAAGATAAAGCCTTGAGGTAGCAGATCAACCTCTGAACAAGCATTGAACAGCTGCACATATGTTTTACACAGAGCCAAATCTAGAGTGAAGAAGAAAATTAGGGGAAATGGCCCATATTTTTTAGTGGAAGTTTGTTGGACTGCAAATAGCATTTGAGGATAATGTGTAACAGATGGTAACTTAATGGGAAGGGAGACAGAAAGCAATTTACGGTATATCAACTGTTCTGTGAAATAGCAGGGCAAAAGAAAGTGCTGAAGGGATTAGGGGTAGCTAGCAAATGGTACAGAAAGTGAAGGAGCTGTGGCCTGCTTGAAATAAATGAGAACCTGCATCTGTTGGCTATGTTCTGGGCGAAAGATGGAGACATAGATATCCACTGAAAATAACAAGAAAAGGGGCAAAAGGGACAGAGAACATTAGCATAAGTGCAAAGTCAATGTACAGAGGACCAGTAAAACCTTAACTGAAGGAGTGTTTGTAGAAGTGCTCCACCGTCCTGTATCTAAACTCCAGCAAAGGGAAGATTAGAAATCAGAAGAACTGTTTAGGATGCACCTAGGAGTTAAAGAAAAAGAATGAAATATTCTGTTGCTTTCAAATAGCCAGTATACAAGAGATAATAAGAAAAGGATAATACTGTACTTTCTTCTATAGCCTCCCTTCCTCTGCCCCTTGATGCTACAATCTTTTAACTGTTGGGCACATGCAGAACATGAAACCATGGCATTACTGTGGTGCTTGGAGCATTAAGCCATACTTGACTCTTGACAGGATCATGAGACCAGGACCTCCATTAACCTTACTTGTAGATCCTGTGTCTTGAGGGGAAAGGGAGAAAGACCACAAATCACGGTCTCTCATTTCCCAGCAAGTTGCTCTTAGCACATGGAGATAAATTGGGTTTAGACAGGGACTCTTGCTATCATTGCTTCTCCATCTGTATGTATGTACTTGAATTCATATTTACCTGGACCAAGGAGAACAATCATTTGTTAAGACATTAAGTTAGGAGTGAGCATTAACAAGTGAACATTTGAATATTAAAAACTCCAGAAATACTTCTGGGGTAGCCTAGCTGAAGAATTGAGCTCTAATAAGAGAAAGTATAAATAAGAGTTTTGAGATGAAGTGGGCAGCACTGTAATGCTAATGCCTCAAGACTGCATAAGAAACCTAAGTACCACTAAACTGGAGTGACAGTGTCCAACCATGACCATCTCTGTCTCCAAAATCCATGAACAACATCTAGGCTCTATATGCAACACACAAGGAGAATGTGTTGGGACACAAAGCTGGGAGGAGCAGCTGATACCCCAGAGTGCTGTGCTGTCCTTTAGAAGGACCTCAACAGATTGGAGGGATGGGCAGAGGTTAACCATCTGAAATTCATCAAAGGAAAATGCAGGATGCTCACCTGGGGAGGAAAAACCCCAGGAACCAGTATAGGATGGGAGCTGACCTGCTGGAAAAATTTCATAGAGAAGGACCCAGGGGTCCTGGTGGACAACAAGCTGTCCATGAGCCAGCAGAGTGTCCTTGGGTCCAAAAGGCCAGTGGTATCCTGGGGTGCATTAGGAAGAGCATGGCCAGCAGGTCAAGGGAGGTGATCCTGCCCCTCTACTTGTCCCTAGTTAGGCCACATCTGGAGTGCTGCATCCAGTTCTGGGCTCCTCAGGACAAGAGAGACATGGAGCTCCTGGGGCAGGTCCAGCAGAGGGCTATGAAGATGAATAGGGGACTGGAGAATCTTTCTTGTGAGTCTGAGTGAGTGTGCCTGCTCAGCCTGGAGAAAAGATGACTGAGAAGGGACCTCATCAATGTCTATGAGTTTCTGAAATGAGGATGACGAGGATGGAGCCAGGCTCTTCTCAGTGGTGCCAAGCCACAGGACAGGAGGAGAAACTGAGGCACAGGAAATTCCAGCTGAACGTGAGGAAGAGCATCTTTACTGTGCAGGTTACTGAGTGCCGGAACAGATTGCCCAGAGAGATTGTGGAGTATCCAAGAACTGTCTGGACACAATCCTGTGCTGTGTGCTCCAGGATGACACTGCTTGGGCAGGGAGGTTGGACCTGTGTGGTCCCTTCTGACCTGACCTGTTTTGTGATTCTGTGAATTATGTAGCATCTACAGAACCCAGCCCGTGGAGACAACAGGCAGTGTAGCTGATAGACCATACCAAGGGAAGCACAGATTTAAAGTATTGCATCTTAGTGTGTATCTTGCCCTGGCTGAGATAGCAGCAACTAACATCTCTGATGTAAGAGCTTGCATCTCTGATTCTTCCCTGAAGTACTGGGTTTTTTTCTGGCCACAGAGGAAGGAGAACAAGAAACTCACTTTTTAATTCAGAGTCTAGAGATTAAGATTGTTAATTATGATGTGGTAACCTGCTCCACCTTCCTTTCTGCAAGATAGTATTTCAAAAGTCTGGAGAAGAATGGATACTATGAAAAAAAGGAAATGGATAAAGATAAATTCTTGTGGAAAAGAGGCCAGTTTTAGTTAACATTTAAAAATGGAAATAAATATCTAAGAGGCAATTTATTGGCAAAGAGAATTAAAATTACTTTAAGAGCAGCAAGAATCACAAAGTTGTAGTCAAGATGAAAGCACAAAAAAATAGAAAAAAGAGCATTTCATAAAATTAATTCCTTATGTCTGTAGTTAAGAATATCTTCCTGCATCTGTTGTATTCTGTTCAGCAGATATTTAGCTGAATGTAGAAGGAAACTAGTAAGTCCCAGCATGTGTCAATGTGCAACTCATATATTTTAATGTCTGCATTCACTTCACTGCATCTACAAAACTCCTGCTAATAGCAAGTAATTATTGTGTTAATGAAGTAGTGCAAACACATTAAAGGCCATACAGACCTGTAAAAACAAAACCTTGAGAATGACACAGTTGAGATTAACAGTGTCCTATGGATTCTCTTAAAATCTAGAACTAGCTTGTCCCTGTTAAAGAACTAAATACTATTACTACAGAAGTTTGAGTTAGAGTGACAGTCTAAAAATAACCAAAAGTTTTTTCAAAAGATCTGATTCTCAATACTGATTTATAATATTCATGTGGATAACAAAAACTTTTTAATAAGATTTTTTCTCCTTCAACTCTGCAACTGGCAGCCAAACAGATTAAGATGATCCCACTTTGTCACAGAATCAGAGAATCATAGGATATGCTGAGTTGGAATGAACCCACAAGGATCATTGAGACCAGCCCCTGGCCCTGCACAGGACACCCCCAAAAGTCACACCATGTACCTGACAGCACTGTCCAAACACATCTTGAGCTCTGTCAGGCTGGAGCTGTGACCACTTCCCTAGGGAACCTGTTCCAATGCCCAAACACCCTCTGGGGCAAGAATCTTTTTCTAATACTCAAAACTAAACCTCCTCTGACACAACTTCAGGCTGTTCCCTTGGGTCCTGTCACTGTTCACCACAGAGCAGAAATCAGTGCCTGCCCCTCCTCCTCAAGAGCATCTTCAGCACAAATGTGAGCCATGGATGCACAGTTGCCATTAATGTCCTAATCCAGCCTGCTGGAACTTTGTAAGTACTGGAGGTGAGCTGGAACAATGTATGAAAATAAAGTACAGTTTGTAACTGTCAATAAGCTAAAAAAAGTTTTAGCAGTTTGCTTCTATATGTCAGCAGTAAAATAGCTCAGCTGCTAAAATGCAATGCTTCTATGGAGAGGTTAGACTTCACGGTGAGAAACACTTCTCAATTTGTTAGCAAAAGTCAAGACTTATTATTAAATGCCATCATATGCATGTTGCCATTTGTTAATCTGAAGCAGGTCTCCCATGCTGTAGCATGGCAATTTAGCTATAGGATTGTGGACCCATTGTAGAAAATGTCCTGTAATTTTATACAGATATAAATAGATTTATAATAGAAAATAAGATTCTACCAAGTTATGATCAAAGTTTACAGAGTCTCCACGATATGTTAGGAAATTTCTGTAGCCAAACTACAGAATTTTCTCAGAATAGATAGAAGGACAAGTAAGATAAAGGCTTGCAGACTGTTTTTAATCTGGTGATATTTAAAGTTAACTGAAAGTTGACTTCTAATAACAAATGAAAACTTACACCTCATTTGAAAATAAACCTGTGCCTATTGTTCATCTCTCTACAAGATTTAGGAGAACAGAAGTACTGGTGGAGGCTGTATTTACCAGAGGCCAGCTGGAGACTGGATAGCCTGGCATAAAAAAGCTGAGGAAGGGCCACTTTTCTGTGAGAGGGGCCTCCACTTATATTTGCTTATTGTGCCATGCAAACCTGAGAACTCAGACTAACCCCATTACATTTTTCTCTTATAGGTAATTATTCACATTTTTCTTCAATTGCTATGTTGTTTTGTTGTATTTTGTTTTACTCAATGTCAGGTAATGTTTTAGGCTTCTGGATCTAAAATTCTTTGCAAAACAAGAGATCATGGTTGTCTTTAGTTGGTCTACTTTACCTTTCCAAATAGCAGAGTTCTTGAGAAAAAAATGACTGTAGCACAAATAATTGAATAATGAAGTATTCACATTAATCTTCTTTTATGTTTTGCAAAGGCAAATAAATCAATATCTTATAGACATGCATAACAATCAGCAAATAAAACTGGCAGATAGTGAATGCAGAAAGACTTCCCATTCATGGTTTATAAGTGGTTTATGACAGTAATATATTATTGATGCTCTGTCTGCCCATAAGATTCAGATACTCTAAAAAACAGCTGAGCCCAAATGTCCCATAAGTAATTTTCCCACTGTACACTGTGTCCTTGTCAGGCTTTCTGAAATACTGCCTGACCAGCAAAAAGGTAGAATAAAAGTATGTGTAGAGTGTAAAACAATCACATTCTTCCCCAATTGCATGAAACAGTTAAAATTTTAAATTTCTTAGCTATGCCACTAAATCAGTCCTTTCCTATCACTTTCTCCAGCCTGAGTGTACCTTCTTCTGAGGTTTTCTGGAATTTGTCCTATTGCTTAGATGTCCCCATATGCTGATTTTACTGCAAAAACCTCCACACATCTAGCATTTTCTCTGCTTCTTTCCTTCCCTTTCTTCGAGCCTCATCATAGCCATTTCTCATTTGTTGCCTTGGGCTGCTGACAATTACCACTCCAGAAATGATGTCCTGATGTACATATTTCAGTGCAGAGCAGATTGCTGAAGCACTGGTGTGAGACTGCTGCCCTGAATTCCCTGATGTTCAAGCACACTCTCTGCCCTGTGTGCTAGATGCAGATGTGCTGAGCGAGGAGGGCACAGTGGTGTGGGGCAGAGGGATGGGAGCGCTGGCTGCAGTGGGAAGAGAGATCTCTCTCTGCCCCTGTTCCTGTGCCTGTCCCACAGGGCACAGCTGCTGCCCCAGCCTTGCTGATCCAGCTGCACTGCAGCAGCAGCTGTCTCCTGGGTGAAGAGCAGGCACTCTGCACACTGTCTCAGATGGCCACACAGAAATCAGCAGTAAGAAATGGGGAATACTTCAGGAAATTGCTCCTCATCTCAACATCCAAAGCATCACAGGTGCATCAAAGCGTCAAAGGTGAAACTTTCTGAAGAGGATAGCTGAGATCTCAGATACAAGCTGTATTGTTTGGCCTGTGCTGCTTCTGCATTAAAAGGCTTTCACCATCTTAAATTTTTACTTTAAGACACACGAGTTACACAAGAATTGTATTGTATTTTTAGTATGAAAAGTCTTCAATTTGAAGTTATGTAACCAGAAATAAACAGGTTATACAAGTTATAAACTGTAGATTACAGGTATTTCAGTAGGCTTGGGAAAGGTGGTTGTGCTGTATTGTACTAAAAAAATTCTGATGGTGTTATTCATCAATGAAAAAGATCTACTTTAAATACAATCTGACTCAATGCAAAAATTTAATAAGAAATTGGGAAGTATTATAAAAGCCAAGGCTCACTACCACTAAAACATCAAACATGATCTCAGCCCATGCTGGATATTTTAAGGAGGGTGAATATGTACCTTTATTGTGGAAATAAAGTATGAAAAAAGAACAATAACTGTTAGAAAGAAATTATAGATGATTGCATGGGTGTTAGAAACAAACACAAAAATATCTACAAAAAAACCTTTAACAAGCAACCAAGCAAATCTGGTTTGAGCTAGGTGTGATTTAACACAGCTTAAATATACTTCAAAGTAACAAATAAGCATTCCTTATTAAAGGGTGATGAATCTAATAACTTTCTCAAGGAGCCAAAACATTCTCCATAGTGTTCAACCAGTGCCTGACTGGGATAAGTGGACAGCTGGTACTGCACCAATCAAAGAAAACAGAATTGTTTTCCAGTGTTTTCTTGTGGTCTTGAAAGCTCCTAGTGTTCAATAGGGTCTTGAGATATGTACCTGAAACCCAGGTTGAAACTCCCCAGTAACACAACTTCCTAAAAAAATCAGTAGAAACTATTTATCAAGAGGTATGTTTAAAATTTTGCTGTGCTTACATTTATTTTTGACATGTTTATGAGCTTTTAAAATTATTTTTAAAGTCTTGAAATAAATCTCTCATGACTGAATTCAGAAATCAAAAATTGAGTAAATAAAGTTGTACCCTTCGCAATCTGTCAGTCGACTATTTTCCTCAAAGAACTTCTCAATGCTTATATATTCCACTTCAGATTTGTTTCAAGAATAACTCCTATACTGTTTTTTCTATTTCTATATGAAATTTTTGTGAGACATTAGACTGGATCTAAATCAGAATCACAGAATCTCTATAAATTCTTTTACTGGTTTCAACCAAAATACAAGTTTTTCTTGCTTTCTTTTGTTGTTCTTTGACAATATTTTTAAGAAAATTGTGTGAAAGTATTGTATAAGGGCTTTTTCCATAATTAACATGAAAGGAAATTAAAAAGTTATGACACAATTATGCAAAAACTATAAAACTGTAAACATTTTATTGCCTGTAGCATTGAACATAAAGTGATATGGTTCACCATGGAGGAAGTAAGAAGTAAATTCTCTGTAAGTAAGAATGTAAAGCATTCTGTGGATCAATTTATGTAATTATTTTGGGTTCAACTGGTGCCTATTTAAGCAAATTGACTTAGAGCACACAACAGTATTTGACAGGAAAAGCTGTATTCCTCTTGGCAGAAAATTAATTTAAAAATGTACCACGGCTACTTAATTGAGTTCAGGTGCTAATTTAGTCCCTCTAAAATAAAGCCCCTAAAACATGTTTTATGTGGATATATGCAGAAACCAAAATTTTCACGTTACATTTTTACATTATGCTCCTACTGTCCTGGACTAATAATGAAGCCAAAATCAGGAACCATTTGTTTTGGTAACTTAAAAGAAAATGTTGTCCTTCATTATCAAATTATATCTGAGGTAGTGTTTTTTAATTTGTGGGTTGCTATGGTGCCCTCACTGTAGTCACACATTCCAGATTGACAGGTATCAATTATTCATTGGAGAGCTGTGTGCTGGAGAAGCCTGGCAGGCAGGTGATGGAGGGAACACCTGGGGCACCAGGACATGCAGCCTTCAGATTGCTCTCTGCTGCTGGCATTGGTGGTGCTCTCAGGCAGTCATTTTCCATGACCTAGGGAGCTTGCTTTTCAAGGGGCATGGAAGGTCTGCCATGGAGAAATGGGATGAATCTGGTACAGAAGCAGTGCAATGATTCTATCCTTATGTCAGTTTCCATAAGGAATTTCTCTCCTTGACTTTTAAGGGGAGAAATAGGGGGTGAGTGTGCCTATTTGAGAGGTTTCTGTGCTCTCACAAGAGATCTGAACAAAAAAAAGATCCCATCTTTAGTGCATATAAATTAATATAAATTAATGTGTGCTTCCTGAGAAAGAGATAAGGAGGGCAATAAATTATCCTATGAAACATAGAATGGGACAATTAGGATTATGAAGATGTGGTAAGTACCTCAAAACTGGACCACTGCAATAGATAAACAGAAACTCTTTAGGAAAGACAGGCTGTGAAGATGAGACCTGGGGGATTGCTACAGATTGCACAAGTAATAAGAGAAGAAGGTGGAAAAAACTTTAATATCTTGAAGGATCCTCTCAGTTGAAAGCTCTGGTTATCATGGGGGACTCTTATCACTCCAACATCTGCTAGGAGAGCAACAAAGCAGGGCATAAATGATGATTATTTTGTGTAGCTGTGAGACAGACTGACAGAGAAGGATGGTCTGCACATCCTGTTACTCATAAGCAATGAAAAACTCATTCTCCAACCAATGACAGTCATTGTGACCTCTGACTGCAGTGACCATAAGCCAAATTTAAGCACCTAGGGAAATAAAGAAGACAAGCTGCAAGGACACCAGGTTTCAGGTGGACAATCTTGGCTACTTCGGGACCTTGGTAGGCAGGATCCTTTTAGAGTCTGTCTGAAAGAGCAAAGGAAGCAAGAGAAAGATTGTCAAGGACAGTCTCCTCAAGGTTTGATTAAATGGATAAGCACACAGAGAGTTTTTGCAGGAAGCCAACATGGCTCAACAGATTACTCTTGAACCCAAAAGCAGAAAGCAAGCTTATAGAAATGGAATAGGACCAAGGATGAATTTGAAAAAATTATCTGTTCATGGATGGGAGGAA
The DNA here is from genome assembly GCF_001522545.3 of Parus major. Taxonomy (NCBI): domain Eukaryota; kingdom Metazoa; phylum Chordata; class Aves; order Passeriformes; family Paridae; genus Parus; species Parus major. Next base: position 122,148,660 of record NC_031769.1, read on the forward strand.
AAAGAACACAGAAAATCTCAGGTGCTAGTGTTTCCTTTGCCCTAATCCTTACCAGCATAGTATGTTCTTTCTGGAGAAAATAGTACTATCCACTTCAGGGGGCAATCAAATTAGTGACCACTTTGTTCAGTTGGATACACACAGGTCCATGGTATCAAATGCTGAGGCATCTCAGAGATGACACAGAAAAGCTGTGGTCTGATAGGCCTAGAAAAGGTGTGATGACTTGTTAGGTTTCCAGTAACAGGGAAAACAAAGCAAACACCTTTCCCAACTTTGAAAAATGCAAGGAAAAGTTGGGAAAATCCAGGCTGGTCATCCTCACCTCTATCCCTAGAAAGACTCTGGATGATTGTTTGTGTGTCCTGAGCCACAAAAATAAAAGCAAAAAAGGTAAACCAGAGGGCGAATCATGACTGAACACCCTGATTGACTTCTGTCATGGCTGATTCACTGCAAGAGAGGACAGTGATAGGTTTTGTGGTACCTCAAAAATGGCAGGGTTTTAAGCACAAACACTCCTGCTAACAGTCAATGTGAGGTATGATGGCCTAATTGGGTAGTTTGTAAGGTGTGTGAAGACATGGCTGGACTGCTGGATTCAGAGAGTCATGGCCATGGCAGTCAGTTGCAAGTGCCTGTTTCCGTGTACCAGTATCTTCAGGAGCAATCCTGTTGAACATCTTCATCATCTCCCCTGCACATTCCCCAGGTTTACAGACGTCACATAACTGGGATGGATAAGAAAATTGTTGTTATTGATATATCTGAAGAGAAAGGCTGTCATTCACAGGGAGCTTGACAGGAGCATCCTGAATTTCAGCAAAGATGATAACAAAGTCCTGCACTTTTAACAAACAGCCTCAGGTGCCTGGGGACTGCTGCAAGCCTTGATGGGCAACAAATTGAAGATGTTCCAGTGTTTGTTCCCTTTGTTCCCTTTGGCATCAATGGCTACTTGCACATGTGCTTCTTCTGAACCAGTCTAGTCCTGTTTTCTAGCTGATTGTCATAACATTTTGAAAGTGTGGGGTATTTTGACTGCAGAGGGTAGGAAACTTGTTCTTACCTTTTTATTAAATAGATATTAGATTATTATTGTGTGAGTAGAAACATTTTTGTATATATAGAATTTAATGTGGACTGTAAAAATTGCTTCATCTCCATATCTTTAAAATATAGGCAACATTATACATCTCCAGAAAATCATGTGATCATTATGACAAAAAGTCTCCCTAATGAACCTGAACCATGTAGTAAATAATTCCAGTTCCTAAGCCTTTTTTTACCCCTGAAATCAGATTTTTTTTTTACTTCATGAAAACTTAGAAATTATTTTCCTGTGTAGATAGAAAAATCAATGTTACTGCCTCTCTCTGATATTCTAAAATCAAAATTCTTCCTCTTTATATAAGAAAATGGCATCGTAAATCTGTACTGTCTTGAAGATGGATACATTCTTGTTTTTTTCAAGAGCTTTTCTGTGAACTGGCTACTCTGTATCCTAAAAGCTGTAACACATGAAATTTAGCTTCAAACTTTGGCCTTGAGAAATATTTGTCTTGGTTTTAAATTAGTGCAACCTCTAATTCTATTGAATTTGTATGCAGTGGTTTCTGGGGTTGTAGAGATTTTTGTAAACCTTTTAAATATTCTATTTTAGATGCCTGGGAAACATTATTGATTTTTAAGTTCAGGCAGCCTATTTTGTACTTGAGAAATCATTCTTTGTTACAACCAAAGGTAGAAGAATTGCAGCTTCCTTCACATTACTGAGATCTTGTGTGATTTTAAATGAATTACTGGTCACTTTTTCTACAGTCACAGAAAACAGCCTTGTGAAACAGTCACATGTTCTTTCCAGCCTGTGTTTCATTTTATTAATGTTTGGCAAGGGATATTATATTTGTGTAGTGGGGGTTTAAAGCCTCCTTTTATAATTGTAGTTTTATTACCTTTCACCCTCTAAGGTGAACATTTATCAAAAAAACCCACCAGGAACTTCTCAGAGCTGATGAGTAAATAGATGTAGTTCCAGGAGAGCGCTGGGAATAGTGCTTATGGTTAACCACCATCCTGTTAGATGCAATGATGCTGCTACCTTTGTATGTTGCCATGTATGCTCCCTATATGCATGGCAAATTTTCACAAATTCTTTTTGTGAAAGATTTTTATGGTCTATAATCCATTAATGCAATATTCATACTTCAAGTGTGATTCCACAGTCAGTTTGGGGACATACAGGGAATTGATGGGGTGAAGAGACTAACTGATGGGGTCCTGCATCTTGTTTTTAGATGCTGAGGTAGGATATTTGCCAGGAGTTCCTCGGCCACCTGACAAGCTGACAATAACTTTCAATATCCTGCTAACAGTTCTTTTCCATCTGATGCCAACAGATGCCCTGGGTAACTTTCTACTAACTGAAGATTTGTTCTGGGAGAAGTTCTTCCTAAAAAAAGCCCAAGCATGTCAAGCTGATCAGGAAAGAGGTGGGGGAAGCAGAGAGAGGTTGGGTACCAGAGGCCAAAGTTGGGTAGCAGCTGTTGCATGGAGGAAGCTCAGTAATGGATCCCTGCACCACAAGTTGATGCTGAGATAGTTCAGATTTCAACAGTGTCAATGGAGATAAAGTGTGCTGACAGCATCACTGGAAGCATTTGCTGCAGAACAGAGGAATTTCTTTGCAGAAAGGGTGTCAAACATTGGAATGGACTGCCCAGAGAGGTGGTGGAGTCACCATCCCTGGAAGTCTTTAACAAAAGACTTCATGTGGTACTTAGTGCCATGGTCTAGTTGAGAAGGTGATGTTTGGTCAAAGGTTGGACTCGATGATCGCAGAGGTCTTTTTCAACCTGATTGATTCAGTGATTCTGTGATTCTGTGATTCTGTGATCCTGTGAAAAGCTTTACATTACTTGCTGCACAAGGAAAATTCAGAGAAAACTTCAGCCCTACATGAAAATACATGCTTTTTTCCAAAACAATAGACACTTCTCCTTATCTAGAGGTAGAACGTTCCTTCTCTTTGTGGCACTGAAAATTTACAGTGATTTACTTGTTATCTCTGTGAGTAAGATGTTTCTTATTTATTTAGAAAGTGTTTTCCTTTCAATTAAATCTGAATTTTATTGTCAGAAAAATTACCTTTAATAGGTATTAATTACCTTAGTACTTAAAGACCTTAGTTATTAAGTACTAAAGTCAGTGGAATTAAGAACTTGCAGACATTCCAGCTGGTATTTTATCCATTTTATATTTCAAGCAAAGTGGACTAACCTGCATAGTTTGAGAAATAATTCCTCTTGCTTGATCAATAGCCTATATATAAAACTTTCCAACAGACAGAAAATTCTTGACATATAATTCTTCAACACTGTTAATCTCCCAAATTAAACTCCAGCTATGTGCAGATGTATCATCCTCTGGAGCACTATTTATTACAATAAAACTTAAATACAGGCTTGGCTTACAACAGGCCCATAAATTGGACTGTCTATTAGATGCTTTATGTCCCATTGGTTATGAACCTGCCCACAATCTTGCCTGTAATTACTAAAATGTTTTGCTTGAAATTTTTGCTGAATTTGTGTATTTAAAATATTAAGTGCTTGATCCACATGTAACTTGGAGGAGAATTGAAATGCGTCTTATCTTGAGAGAATCCTTAATAAATTGTTTCTGTTTATTTCAAACAAAATCAGAATGTCTTCTGCTCCCTAACAACTGATTAAAATACCTGTGGATCACTCTTATGAAAGACTGTAGTTTCTACCAGTCGTTTGGGCCAGTCTTGTATATTTTGAGTTCTATCTCATGTCTCCATCAGACATTTTTGAAAATAACATGAGACTAACAGGCTTTTAAAAACCTTGGGTTGAAATGAAATGTTCTGGCTGATGTATTTGTACTGTCATTTTAGCTTGGGTTTGAGCTCACCCTTGAAACTGAACTCTCTAAATAATCCTCCTTCAGATTTTAACCATGCAGCCACTCAACTGGAATTCCATATGGGGAGAAGAAAATGCAGGATGGGTGCTGGCTGCAGCCTGGCTCCTGTCCATGCAGGCATGGGAAGCAAGCAGTTCAGGGCATGGTGAATAGGAACCCGCACTCACACATCTAAAAAATCCGTATTAAAATAAACCCAGTGACACCTGTGGTTGTCAGTGTGCCTTATTGGGTAACAGTGAGCCCATGCCCTTCATTGTAATGGTCTTTTCCCCAGTACTTGCTAGATTGCCTCTTGTCATGTGAAATACCATAATGACAAATATCAGCCCACATGTGTCCAAAAACAGTTCATTGATATGAACATTTATTGTGATGTTACTACTTTACAGATCAAAATATTACAAAACTTAAATTTGTGAGGAAGGTGGCATTTTCCTCTATGAAGACTAACGCATACACTGTAATTTTTTTTATTGAACCACATGGACCATGACTTTTTGGCTTTCCAAAGGAGCTTTGGAGAATACAGCCTAACATGTAAAGCAAGTTAGATGCCCCAAGATGAGTAGCCCCAAGCTCCTTTGTTTTTTGAGTGAATCCCATAGCATTCCTATCTGGACATCTAAATGCTTATATGTCAGAAACCATTATGTGTCTGTCTGCAAGTCTCTGAAATTCAATGACATCTGGAAATTTGATTGCAGTATGATCTAGTGGATGAAACTCAGAGCCAGGAGTTTCTGACTCCTCAGTGCTCATCTGATTTTGCTGCAAACATATTGCCAATCATTAGGCAAGCTATTTAAATGCCATGCCCTGGTTTGTCTTGCTGCACTAATGGGAGCAATAAATACCATGGAACCCTGCTAATTAGAGCACCACGCACTCCTGCTGCTGGTCAGGCTGGTGAAAAATTGCTGTACTATAGCTAGAAGCAAATACATATTCTTCAACTATGCTACAGACATTTCTAATCAACATTAGCTTTTCCATGTAAGATGAAAGAAAACAAGCCATTCTTTTCAAGTTCTTGTAATAAATGTATTTCTTAGGATAATCAGTGCAGATAACACAGAAGCTAATGTCGAGAGAAGTCAATTATTTGTGTTAGTAAATATCCAGAACACTAAGGTTTCTCTGTGCCTGTACTGCTGGGTGGTTTGAAATTTGGCATGTGAATACATTCTGCAAAAGCAAATGGCATATCAATTTTTATTCAGCATCTATTTTTATGCAAATACCACAGTTAGTAGTAGGTCCAGTGAACATGAACACTTCTAATTACTTCCATGTTGTCATATGATTTAAAATGAAATCTGCTTAGTACTAAAGCATCTTTCAAATTATAGCACAGACTGTTTAGCTGTTTGGGCAGCTTTAATATGGTTTACAAACAGGAATTCCTGGAAACAGAAATTCTAAAGGTGTCACATGCTGGGTATTTGCAACCTAATTATGAGTGTCAGGAAAGGCTCTGGTTGGGAGATATATCCCTCATTCTCATTCTCAGCATTACATTTTCAGCCTTTTTTCTCTAGAAAGGTAAATGTCCTGCAGATCTAAGACTACTGCTGCTGCTGCTCACAGTAATGAGTTCACCTTTATCTTTTTTTATTTAATCTTCACATCAGGTGTTTTGCCTTTTTAATAGTTTTGTAAGGCAGGGACCATCTCTTGCATTTTGCATTCTCTAAGTCCAGCAAAAGCTGATATATTTTATACTCATAGTCACATTCATCACTCAAACACCATTTATATATTTCTTCTTACCATTCATATGTCAAAAATTTCCATATTGGTTAAGCATGACATCAATCACAGTGAACTAGTATAGATTAAATCACAAGTAAGGGGAGGGCTGTTACAGCCTAATGTTACAATTTCCTGTTTGGATGTGAAACCTCTCGAGATTTTTGTGTGCAAGAAGGGAAGAAAACATTTCTGTTTTGCAGCCAGGACCCCCGGTGTGTGTAAGCTCGTAGTGACAGCAAGGGACAAAGGCAGACTGCTCTGTCCCATTGCTCCTGCTGGGAGGTTGCAGAGTGATACTGGGTGGTACCTGTGGGAGCCCAGGAACAGCAGTCAGGAGCTGCACCATCCCTCAGCTTTCCAAAAGGTGTTCTCAGGGGAAATCCAGATGACGAAGTTTATCCCCACGGATCTTTTCCAGAGTGGGAGGTAGGGTCTCATACGTCACTTATTATTAATCTTATAATTAATCAATTTTAAAAAATAAGACAAAAATTACTTTTCTCTCCAAAGCAATGATCAAGATAATTTCTAAAGTGCCAGAGTGCTATTATCATGTAGAAGCTCTTTTCCAGCCATCCCAAATTGTGGGTACTCTCACTGCAATTCCCGGTGGTTAGTGGCTGCCCAATGAAAACAGTAGAGAAGTTGGCAACAGGCTGTCAGCACATTAAGAGAAGGACAAAGGGGATCCAAACTTGTGAGTTAAACCATCTACAGTCCTGTTCAATGTATGGCATTTGAGTCTCTGCATGCAAAACATTCCAATTTTAAATAAATCAAATTAATTATTCAAGATAGTGTAGTATTATTATACCAACACTTTTATGTACATATTTTTATGATTTTTTTCTGATATAATTTCTCATATGCATCACTTTAGATAACTTTTTTTGATTAATTGTAATATGGCTAATAGTCTGTAAGAATAAGGAAATGCAACTAATGAAAAAGTAGATGAAATTACTATGTAGGGTTATGTGGGATATATTTTAAGGCAATTTAACTTTCATACACAAGTGTATTATCTATGTAAAACATAAACATTCCTTAGTCTACACTAAGTTTTTAAATCAGAGTTTTGAATACAGAGGACTGAAATTATCTGTCATTCAAAGACATATACATGCATAAAAATTAGTTTACAGAGGCTTTATACTATGCAAACACTCAGGTGGTGAAATTTTCAAAAAGTCTCACCTCTGGCCAAGTTAGATTTTGATTACAATAAAATCTGAGTTAAATTCACAATAATACTACACAGAAATTGCATGCAGGAGGTGTTCCACAAGATACCAGCATTTATTTTGTTCTTTTATAACTAATAAGGAGATTGTTATGTTCTTCAGGTTGTAGAATGCATCACTAACAAAACAATATATACAGACAGTCATCCACTCACTGTTTTCACTGATATAATAAAACAAACTGGTATGAATCAAAAAAGTGCTGACAGGGAAGGACATCCACTGTCTACTTGGTGAAGTCAGAGGAATGGTTTCTGGTACAGGTTTGACCCAAATCACCAGTGGTTCCCAACAATCCCAAGCACAGCTTGGGAAATAAAACCAGTCAATAGGGGATTTGGCTATGGCCATCCTTTTTTAGATGATTCTGCAGTATGTGCATAGCCCTTTCCTTGACAGTTGTCCTCCACTCAAGCAGCAGCATGATTGTATACTAACATGGATGGAGCCATATGGTTCATGTTGAAACATGGGGGAAATGATCTCATAAACAAAAATTTCAGAAAAAAATCCTGTCAACTCTGATTTTATTGTAAGCATTTTTGATATTTTATATATAACCTTAATTTCTGGAAATAAGTGATTTCATTACTACTTTTCTTTGGAGAAGCATCTTCTTAATGTACTTGAAGAGCACAGTTCCTTTTTAGTTTCTCTTTTATTTTAATGTTTAGTCTAAATTTTTATTATACTGGAAGGGAGTGGCTGCAGGGTGGAGCCTCATACTGCAGCCAGGAGTTGAATTCTAGCATCTCTTATTTTGGGAGTCAGTGCCAAGCTAAGATGAGTAATATCACTTCACATTGCAAACACTGCATTTTAACCCATGGGAGAGGTTTCTTGTCATGGGGATAAATTTGTGCTTTAGCTTCATATATTACCAAGTCTCTCCAGCCTAAAACCTCTGTAACTCCTTGAAAAGCTTATATCAAATGACAGACACAGAGAAAGGGGCTGAAATGAAAACCAAAGACCTGTCTAGCCTTTGAAAGATCTTCCATCACTTTAAAAGCCAGATCCCATTTTGTCATTTCTTCTGAACTCTTAAAAAGAAACCTCACTTGAATTCCATTTTTTACCTTAAGAGAACAGTGATTTTGCAGCAAAAACTGCTGATGAGTTTTTATATTCTGACTGATAAACAACAGCATACACAATGGACAGTGGATGAGCTTTTGAGCTTTTACACCCACTGCCAGGAAATTATTTTCAGAACCCTCTCCTGAAGTATTGTATAGTAAAAGCTCAAAGGTGAAAAGCGCGCTGTCAGTAAGACCAAGATGTTTCTTATGGAGACATATGAATAAGCTTTAAATTGACATATTTCAAATATTGATGCTTTATGATATGAGAAGTGTGTGAAAAATAAGATTACTGTTTTAATAATATCTTCTATTGGCTTTTCCTGAAATTATAATAGCAATAAAGATGGATGTTGTGAAGAATCAATTTTAGCCCTGTGTTTTATGCTGACCCTTCCTGACATCTGAGCTTCTGGAACATTGGAAACTGACATTATTACTTGTTCAGCGCTATCAAACTGGAAATTTCACCTTATTAAAATGCAGTTGCTATGGAAACACCATAGTTCTGTGATTTTTGCTTGCAGGCGGTATAGAAAAAAATCTTAGTATCAATATACAAGTCAATGCATGTCATTTTAAAATACCTTCTTGGTTCTCTAATGCTTTTATATACCAGTAGGAAATGTAAGATGTAGCACTTTATCTTAATGTGCTGGAGGAGTGAAAGACACCTTTCAACAACAATCTTGGGTATATGCCATGGAGACATAATACCTAGATGGAGACACCTTCTAAAATTGCTTTCTTTTTTTTATTAAAGCTAACACTTCCAAAGGCCCAGTTCCTGTCTCGTTTTTATTCATACTTACTTATTTCATTTAAATATTTTTGTTTTAATGGCTTTGTCCTTGGGGTTTAAGGGCCTCTTTTCTTTCTTGAAAACCCTGGAAAATCTTTCAAATACATATCATGCTATCATTCTTTATGAGGAGGAAATGCAGCACCTAATAAGATTTGTACCTAGGATGTACAAGAAGCACTGAGTAGAGCAGGAAGAAAACTGCCTGCAACACTGCAGACTGACCTTTATCCACTTCACCATGTTAGCATTACCTTTTAAATTGGCCTTTTTTGACAGTTTAATTTTCTTATTCTACCTTCTGTCATTTTGGTCAGGAGTATATATTCAGCTTATCAAATTCTGGACATCCAAGGATTTATTCACAGGTCTGGCACAGATTTTCTGGATGTGTAGTATAGCCGTGGGATATGAATTGGGTCAGAGCAAAAGTTTGGTGTGTATAAACGTCAAATGTGGATGCCTAAGAGCAAAGATCTTTTCTGATGCTGTCTTGTAGCCTCCAGCAATGAAGTTCAGGGTCCTTCAGGATAGATTTTCCCCTCCATAGTTTTGTCTAATGTGTGGTTTGGTCAGGTTAGTTTTATGCCAACCAGAAACCCCTACTGTGCTGCCCAAATTTTGCCTGGGGACAGTGTAAAGAACCACACTGGTCTTGAATCTGCCCTATGATATCATCTCACTTGATACTTTCTAGTACCCAAATTACAGGAGTCAGTAGGAAATAATGAATTAATATGTAACCCAGCTTCTTCAAAAACTCATGACTTCATAAATCATTATTGCAGCATTCCCAGGTTATTGGTTACAGCCAGCCACTGCAAGTCCTTTCTCCTGTATCTCACCTTGAAACAGAAATAATGACAGCTCTCATTTTCAGAGAATACTCATCACTGTATACTAAAGAAACCAGTGAATTAAAGTCAGAATAATAGTTTAGATTATGGCAGTGGATTAGGACTAAATATAACTGGATGACAAGAGAAGCATCTCAGACCCTACTGCACCTGTACTAGGAGTGACAGTCCAGGGTGGGTTCTTCTGTATGGGCCACTTATTTTTTGGCTGTTTTGGCAAGGTACTGTCAAGTGAGAAAGGAAAGGGGACTGGTCACAGTGATTCAGTTGCTGTACTTTGGAGCAGTATTTGCAATGCTGAGGTACTCACTATTCTGAAAAGGGAAGCTTTGTCAAAAAACAAAGCCTGTACTTGGGACTGATTTGGCTGCACCTCGAATCCGGTGTTCGGTTTCGGGCCCCTCACTACAGGAGGGACATTGAGGTGCTGAGGCATGTCCAGAGAAGGACAATGAAAGTGGTGAAGGGTCTGGATACAAGTCTTATGAGGAGCTGTTGAGAGAGCTGGGGTTGTTCACCCAGGAGAAAAGGAGGCTTGGGGATGACCGTATCACTCCCTACTACTGCCTGAAAGGAGGCTGTAGCCAGGTGGGAATTACTCCTCCCAAGGAATAAGTGACAGGATGAGAGGAAATGGCCTCCAGCTTTGCAAGGTGATGTTTCAATCAGATATTAGAAAATATTTCTCCACTGAAAGGATGGTCAGTCATGAAGATAGACTTCCCAGAAAGTAGTGAAAGCTCCTGGAAGCGTTTGAAAAATGTGTGGATGTCACACTTAGAGACAAGGTTTAGTGATGAATGTGGCAGTGCTACATTAACATATAGACTCCATCTTAAAAGACTTTTCCAACCTAAATGATTGTGATTCTGTGGAAGTGTGTTTATATTCAAAATAGAGGGCATGGCAAATGAAAGGTTGAGGTTTATAAAAATATAATGAGTATCATGTTGACAATTTTTGTGTTGAATAAGTGGTTTGGAGGTTATAACTTTTTCCAGGCATAACCACCTCCTCATCCTCCTCTTATTTAATTGAGGTTTTCCCCCTCTATTCAGCTGAAACCAGAAGGTGACTGACTGTATTTCAGTCACCCATAAGCACAACTCTGCCTGCATAATAGTGAGGGCTGGGTGGCTGATTGATGCCTAGAACTGCAAGAATTTGCAGGGGAGACATTTCAATACAGCAACCTGAACATGCAAATATTTAAATCTGAAGAGAGGATGTACTGAGATACATCTGGGTAAGCTAAGGCTAAGAAAAAAGGGATTTAGTTGAGCAGATTTCTGATCCATGCAAAGAACCACCATTCATAAAGTGAACAATCAAATGAAAATCCTTGTAGTAAAATTAAATTAACTGCCTTTGTAAGAGTTCATTTCTTGCTTAACCTCTCCTTCAGCTCTGCATAATTATCTATGTATCAGTAAATTCACAATTTCCAAATGCCTTGAAAACACTGCTTTTAATATGATACTACTGTTGGTAGTTCTATCCTGATATGACACTAATTGTAATACTTGTTCCTCCTTGGTAAAGAGGAACTATCAGGAGACTTGTTCTCATTTAACTCCTGCATAGTACTCAATAAATTTCAATAAACTATGTTAGTTCTTGGAATGACTACATTTTCCTCCTTATTTAATCTTGAGGGAGAAAAAAGGAGGTTGCAGTACATTATCTGAGACTCACTAACACTCAGGAAGTGAAACCACGAGGTGCACAGAACTATTATGTGCCCCAGGTCTTTAATATGAAGGAATGCATTTTTCATTTCCAGGAAGTCTGTTAGCTGTTCAGTATAGTTGCAGGTTAAATGTTAATGTGTTTGGTGTAAGTGGCAGATGTCCAAATGCTTGGTAAGAACAGGGGTAAAACCTAAAAACAAAGAAAAAACAGGCTGCTGCTTCTTCATAGGAGTTTTGGCAAAGCAATGTAGGAAATGGAAGGTGGATACTTTCTCTAGTGAATCTTTCCAGCCCATTTCTGTATTGCAGCACACACCTGAAGAATGTATTTGTTCATGGTAAGTGTTTATGAGAGCAGAAGAAAGAATTCTGTTTGATAGTTTTGAAGTATTACAGGTCTGGAGGGTCCAGCCCTCTGTTAAAGCCAATCCCATGTCACAGTGGAGTGTGGCAGTTTGTGTTGATCTGTGTGTTTGAAACCTTCCTGAAACATCCACACATTTATTCATGGATTGTTTACACCCACTCACTTTTCTGCCAGTATCTTGCACAGCCAGCTGTGCTCTATTTTTTTTGACTATTATTTTTTTGACAGGCACAGATTAAGTACTCAATAAGGCACCTGGGTAACCTAGGAGCACAAGGACCATTGAAATGCACTCCCATATCAATAATTTGCAAATTTCTGTTCAGATTTCTTCACCTTCTTACAGTGTAAACAAGGATCAAAGAAAAAGGAAAATAACCTAAAATTCTACTTGAATGAGTGCGCTACAAGCTGCACTCTAGAGAGTGGAGAGAGTCCATTATTTGAGCAGCAAGCATTAAACAGTACATAATATGATAGAAATTATGATAGTTTTAGTTAGATATTAAAACAGTATCTTTGTGCTGCTACATGATAGGGCTGTAATTACTAAATTAAATTACACAAATTAAAAATAGTTAGTCATTATCATAACTCCAGAAAAATTCTTTGAGGCTTCAGAAACAGAAATACTTCTGGGAAAAAACTGAAAACCAGCAAAAAACTGGGAAAAAACAGTTTGATGTACAATGCAAGCTGAGTTGGTTAAATACTCAAAATAAAAAGTAAGTTTCAATATTTTATTGCAAAAAGATTTTGCCCTTAGGTAATAGTAACTATTTACTATGGTGCAGTAATGAACCAAATTCAGAAGCACTCCTGCTCTTGCATTATTTCTGTTTGCTGAGAATGTTCCCAAATCCACCATGGTTGCATTTATGTAATTTTTGTAAGGTATGTTATACCAGATATGAACAGTATAACGTTTGGAAATGTTTTTTTCGTATGGTTAATTTATTATGCACCAAGGACTTTGTGTCATGAGGAATTCCATTCTAGCTGAGTAGGTTGCTGTAATAGCAATTTGACATCTTTTTGCTGTCACTCATAACAGCAACTTAGATAATGTTTCTATCTTAGAGCTGCTGTCTTTGATAAAATAAATGGAAAAGATTACTTCTTTTTCTAAAGCACCTAGGGGTATTTGGCCAGGTATACATCAAGTCAACTGCATATGGCTGATATACTGAACCTTAAATTTCTGAAGTTTGTTAAAGTTGATTTCTGATAAATTCTCAATCTTCCAATATTTGTGACCCTTTCAGTGCTGTAAAAAAAATCTTCCCCTTAAATACAGTACTTAACAAGCATCTCTAAATTTCTAGCAGCATTAAAGAAGCCTAGTTTCAGTGGTAACTTCTGAGCACTGAAGAAAAAAAACTAATGAAAATTGAAGGCAATGTCCTGTAACAATACAAAATAAACTACCTTTAGTAAGCTGTTTTGTTAATATTCCTGGCTTGCTGTTGCAATCAAAATTCTGTTGTCCCACTTGTACAAACTGGTAATTTCAGGTTTCTTGCTCCTGTGTAGGTATAGTTTCTAACCTGCTGATTTGAGCTCTGATTGGGGTAACGGTAGCAGCATTATAAAGAAATGGCATTTTCCATGATCAGACAGCCATTATTTTGGGTAATCAAAGAATAACACAGCAAGAAAATAACTTGTGAAATAAGACCTACCTTCATTCTCCTTGCCTTGTCTAATTTACTATGAAGCTGCAAATAGAAATTGTATCATCACTAAGTCCTGGCCATTTTGGATATTGTAAAGTAGAAAGGACAGTTTACTCTAAAAGAAAACAGTGATAAACATATTTACAATGTTAAAAGAGAAATTCATCAGCTCTCCTGCCCAGATAAGCTTTGATAAAACTTCACAAGTATAAATTTTCACTCAGTAGCCATAGTCCCCTTACTCCAGTCTCACAATCCAGTCACAAAGCTGTTTTATGACTTTATCTTTACAAAACTAATGCTTTTGAATCTCTAGTAATAAAAATGATACCAGCCTGACAGGCTATAGAATGTGATAGAGACAGCATTCAAGTTGAAATAATGCTAAAATATAATATTCTCAAATTTAAAGTTTGCATATCTTAGAATGACTTTAAAATTTCACAGCAAACTTCAGTCTATTGTTCCTTCTGCCTGTATGCTATGTGCACTTGTTACAAGGGAGCACTAGAAAAATCTACATTCAATGTACAAAAACGCTGAGACAATCTATCTGGAGCTCAGAGCAAGGTTTGCCTTCCTCTAACAGCCTGGTTGTTCAGCTAAATTCTCTCTTGTGCTCCACTGAGCTGATGAGGGGCTTAGGATGCACCTGTGACACCGTACAGCTCTCCAGAACATATGGTAGACGTGACAAAAGATTTAGGCATATTCATGTCCCACAGGATAGATGACTGTAGGCCAAGTGTGATATCTGACATTTCTTTCAGAGGCCTAAACAGAGGCATCTAATGTCCTTTGATGTGAAGAAGCTCCAGGGTGTCTGAGACATCCATATGGGATTGGCAGGTATGGTACTTACAAGGGGTTTTTTGTGCTTCTACACTGGTGTCTGGAGACAGGATACCCAACAACACCTGGGCATCACTGGCTGTTCAGGTTGGTCACAGTAATTACTGTAATACTCACAGATCTTTTTTGTAGCAATCTAAAGGTAGACGTGTAATTTGTTTATTATAAATAATAATTTATAAATAATAATTTATTTATTATAAATTTTTATACTCTATAGATTGACTGCACTTAATTCTCTAAACATTATTAATACTTTATGTTCCAGTTCTGTTGTTGGGGAAAGATGGCACAGGGCAGAAACATATATACATTAGATTAAAGTAGAGTCATTTGTTTAGATATCCCTAGCACTTCTCACTGTTTTCCCTGATAATAGTGTCATATTTAGGTGAAAGGGGGTTTATAAATTCTGTAAATGGGATAGTGAAAAATTGCTCTAATTGGTTGTTTATTTGGTTTAAGTAAATGCTTTGCTCTTGCAAGTGCCACATTCAGTTGCAGTTTAGCCACTGCTGAGGGCAGGTGAAGGTTTAGCTCAGCAATGAAGACGTCAATCACCTCTCCAGATCGCTGTCTCTCCAACTGGAAGGGTGCCTTGAGATGACCACCCTGTGGCACCCTCTGCAATCTGGTGATGCCTTATGCCATGGTAAGAGCTGCAGGAAATCAGCATTTCAATGAAGCATTTGAGTCACACATAGAAAGGGAGCTGAAAATGAGCAGCAATGTTTAATGTTCCAAGATGCAGAAGGATTGATAATCCTTTAGTCACATTTTCAGTAGGAGGAAATTAATCCACTTGCTAAACACAGCCAACAAACTGAATCAGGTCTACCCCTAAGCCTCTTTGTTTTACTTAATGGCTTAACATAAAAAGTAAAACTCAAAAATTAGCAAAAATCTCCAATATGAAAATTGTCATCTTACATCTGTGAGGTTACCTGGGCATTTTAGGGAATTTTTGAAGCTTTTGCTCTTTCCTGACAACTCTATGGGTCATAAGAAGCAAATTAAGAATATATCTGATTAAATTACGTCTTCTGTCCAAGTAATCACTGAGACTTAGGAGCTTTCTAGTGGTGAAGTAGTAGCACCATTACTGAGAAAGATATCTTACTTTTGCAATGCAGAAGGAATGATACTTTCTTCTAGAATTGATTTCCTAATGATGTTTATATTACCAAGACTCACTTGGTAGGAAAGAATTTGGTTGGGCCTTGGCTAGGAACAATGTAAGTTAGTCTGTGACTACTATTGCAGAAGCTCAATTAAGTGCTTATGAAGTTCAATATAAAAAAGGAGAAATTACAAGACTCACCATGGGTTTGATTAGGAGAATAACCCAGCATGATGCATGGCACATTGGATTTTCTTCCCTAATTAGTGTGGTAAGGTGGCAAATATATTGAATTGCAGTGTTCACTGGTTTAATCAGACTTCAAGACTAATTGCTATGCAATCAATGTGCCAGTGAGCAGAGGTGCAAGATATCAAGGGCTGATTCTCAAGGGGAGATTCAATGCTAGGGTCTTCTTCCCATTTATACTAACAGCTGCTAACTCACAAGGTCATAAGACACATAACCGAGCAGTTTAAAGGACACAACATTATCTGTGATGAAAGAAGAGCTACCTGAGTAATTGCAAACTGTCAGCTGCTGTCTTAAAAGGATAACATATCCGCCTTTGAAGACTGCTGCTTGAAATGTCAGTAACTAGATGTCTGCTTCCCTCCAGGTGTACTGTCAAAGAATGCATCTTCCTCAAGCAGAAAAATGCAATTTATTAAAGAAACAGGATTGTAATGCTCTAAAAGACAAAAAAATTGTTAAACACTTACTGAACAGGCATCTATATTTAAAACTATTCTAAAAAATGCTGGTCATGCAAAACAGCTTTATTTTATTGTGAGACTGCCAAACAAGAAAATTTAGCAGTCAAAGCACTGAAATGAATGTCAGTTTATAAGGAAAGAAACCAAAATTAACATCATGGGAATAGCTGTAAAACATACAAATCTCAAAATTTTTACATTGAAGCACAAATAATCATCTATGACAGAGAACAGAGCTGCCCAGGGACAGAACTTTTCAGATGTAGATGAGAAGAGGAGTAACTAAAACGTTTTGAACACAAATAAGTGTTCTAAAGTAAACAAATTTGGGTTGTTTTGGCTTTTTTGTTTTATCCAGTTTCTACTGATGGGAAAATTTATGGAGTGGAATTATTGAAATAAAAAAAAATTGCTTAGAGGAATCATCATAAAATTTAACAATGACCAATGAAATTACATATTTAGACAGCTTCAAAGAATCCTAGGAAACCATATGTTGGGCAGACTATTGGGATTTGGAAGGCTGGACAGAGTTTTGTTTTGCTTTGCCAGAGCTTGTGATTAAGTAGCAGATATGGGAAAACATTTTCTTCATAAAACAAAGAGATGGAAGACAGTTTTCATGTTATCAGGTCTTGTTTACATAGGCTGGACAGATGAAATCACAAGCCCTTTGAGGAAATAAACCTTGAGAGAAATAGTGGGTGTCAGCTTCTGTTGTTTTAATTCCCTTTTTACATTACCAGCTACAGATCTACAAAAAAAAAAAAAAAAAAAAAGTCTTATTAGCAGGGCAACAAACAAAGTCTTGCTATTGATTGCATTGTGGAAGGAAGATACACTTTTTAGTGCATTTCATCTTCTCCTGTTGCTCTGTAACAATACAAGCCAGGTCTTTCCATACCCATGTGAACCTGAAAACTTCATATATCCTGGGGGTTCATTGTCAGACAGTGCTAGAAGGAAAAGAGAGGGAGAAAGGGTTATAATAGACCTTCTATTCCTTTCCCTCACCAACCCACTCAATCAGTTTAGAAATGCTAGAAAGAGTTCATTTCAGCCTCAGTTCAACATACCCGTTTTCACTACAGCCTCGGACCAGAGACTATTATAACAATCCTTTTCTCTCTATTTATAACACCACACTTTCAGACCTCATCCCTGGCCTCTGAGGTGGCAGGTCTAGAGGCATAATGCAATGGAGTAGATTCAAATCTAGAAGGGAGTTTTTGTCTGGAAATACTTTCCAAACTAAACCAGCATTATTTTGACAGGTCAAGCCTAGCAATAAAGTACAGCTTCACCTCAGTAGTGGTGGTAAACTGGGAGCACAAATGTGAATAATTGTGCTTCTAGAGTAAAAAAAAAATAAATCCCAATTACATTTTTTACCACCTGTTAGATGAATCATGATAAAACTACTGTGGCAGCAAAGATTTCAGCTCTTATTAGATAAAATTAACTTTATCCATACAGTTCAGAAAAGAATGTTCCAGTCTTGTCTTAAAAACACAAAGTTGTGCTAAATTGTTGGAGGTGTTTTGTTTAGTTTTGTTTTGTTTTTTGTTTTTGTTTTTTTAGCCAAATCTAAACAGAGTAAAAAATCTACAGCTGGGCCAGAAAATTCTCAGTTGAACATCACATGCCTTTCAACTAGCAAAGGAAAAAAAAGGTTGGACTTGGGAATTTTGGAATATTTAATGATGTTTCATGCTAATTAAATAAAATTTATATGTTTCATTTTGAAAAATTAAAAAATAAATTTAATGTTCTTTGGTAATAAATTATTTTCTCATTTTAAAATGAATGCTTGGTCTAAAAAGTTTGTGTCAATTTTCTTCTTAAAAAGAAAAAAAATAATACCTCTGAGACTAGAATAAACTAAAATATTGCACAAAAAACCAAAATAAATTCAGCATTTTGTTTTGAAAAACAAAACCATTCAGCTTTGATTTAAAGAAAATATCATTTTCCTGATGACAGGAGGCAAATAGGTACTGAGCACATTTTTTTTCTTTACAACATGCTTGCATTTGAGAATGACTAAAATATGCAATTTCTTGGCTTGTATTTAAAATTTTTAGAGATTTTTCTCCTTTGTTTTTCCATTATTTTACTATGAGAGAGAGCACATCTTAAGATACAATCCCTTGCATTACATTTTGAAACACTAGGCCATCCTAGTGGGATTCTGTCTTGTTTGATTTCACCAGATTACACCAGGAGGAGTTTCATTTTGAGTATGTAAATAGTTAATGAAAAGCCAGTAGATGGCACTCAAGAATGTGTAGCATTGATCATACCTAAGAAATAGAAACCTTGCTGTGCTCTGCAAATGGCTTCCTCAGCCTTCTCTGCATAGGAGACCTTTAACACCTGGGATCCAAAGGAAGCTGAAGGAAACACTGCACTTCGGATCTAAATGTTTGGCCTGTTCTTCCCCATGAACTATGCAAGTCTGGATTTTTTATGTCTAATAAAAATAATTTGAATTGGCTGCTAAATGCAATAGAAGTAAATGAGAAACCTGTAGGGAATATTTTTGGTTCCTTTTGGCTATATATAGGACTGGACTTCAGTTGGCTAATGCAAACTACTGCATTTTCTTCAAACATAGTATGTTCTGATGCTGTTTGATATTTTTCCCAAGTCAGGATTTATTCTTTTAAAATAGGTCTTGCAACATTCTCTTTTAACCCAATATAAGTTACACAAACAGAAGAAAAGCAATCTAGTGAAGGGGGTTTTTGCTTTTCTTAGGAATATCTTCATCACCACACTGGGATCTGGGAAGATCTGGCCTCAGCTGGAAATGTAAAGACTGCCCTTCCAAGTGACCACCATCATGGTAACAGGGGAGAAACCGTCTAGGGCCAGTGACCTGTGGTCTGAATGGCTTCCAGATACTCCTCTGCTGCTCACAAGTGGCACAAAGAGCTGCCTGATGTGGGGGCATTTATAAAGACGGGCTTATTTGGGTACAGATGGGGGACACAAATATGAGCAGAGGTGCTGGAGCACCTCTCCTGAGAAGACAGGCTGAGAGAGTTGGGGTTTCTCGGCCTGGGGAAGAGAAGGCTCTGGGGAGACTTTATAGCACCTTCCAGTACCTGAAGGTGCCTGCAAGAAAGATGGAGGAGGACTTTTCACAAGGGCTCATAGTGATAGGACAAGGGGGAATGGCCTTAGGTTGAAGGAATGTAGGTCTAAATTAGACATTAGGAAGAAATTCTTTACTGTGCACCTGGCAAGACACTGGGACAGGCTGCTCAGGGAAGCTGTGGATGCTCCATCCCTGGAGCCATTTCTGGCCACGTGTGACAGGACCTGAGAAAACTGGCTCCTGTACAGTCAGGAGGATTAGAATTAGAAGATCTTTAAGATCTCTTCCAACCCAAACCATTCTATGATTATATGAAGCTCCTTGAACATTTATTTCAAACTTATTTTTCAGCTCTCAGGATTGCTCTGCCTGAAACATCTTTTGTTGGCTCTTGTGAAACTAGTGAGCAAATTTAGCACAGACTCAGCTGAAAGCTGCATGATTTTGGTGAAACTAGCTACTCATCTGAAACATTTCTCTTACCGTTGTGTGAGGCATACTTAAGTTGTATTCTGCCAGTTAATATAAATAAAATTAAGAGAAGATAGTCAACAAATGTGGCTAAGTTAAAATTATCAGGAGGAACAAAATCCAGCTGGGAGAAGCAAAAGGTGAATCAGTTCTAAATTTCTATTTGTGCAACTAAAATAAAATGTCCACCCAGATATGAGAGGCATTGACTACTCTGCAATGGTAAAGGGAAGAGTGGAGGAAGCAAGAGGGGTAAGAGAAAGGAAGTGCTACAGAGAGAGATGAAAGAAATGCCCGGAGAGTTCTGTTCCCCACAGGGAAATGAGAGAGTGTAATCACTGCTAGAGTCCAAGGCAGCCTGCTTTTCCATCCCCACCAGCCACTGCTCCCTGTCACAACTCAATCCCTGATGGGGCACTGCTTGTCCCCCTGCTTGTGCTGGCCCTGGAGAAGCAGTAGGCTACACGCTGGCTGACAGAAAACAAAACTGAGGGGTTGCCATGGGATGTGGCATCCTTGTCACTCAGGTCTGCAAGTCTGACAGCCTGCATGATCTCTATAGCCACAAGGACATGACTGGGCTTACAGGGAGATTTTGTAAGAGAGGAATAAAAGTTAATTTCTACTACAGGATTCAAAGACATTGAGCAATACTTGTGCCATTCTGATGGACCTGAGAGATGAGAAACCTCATCTGACACTAGTGAAACCTAAGTTAAAGAAAGTAGTGTTGAAACATGTTGGTTTTTTTTGTTTTGTGCCTTAGAGAGAATATGCCTTCTTTAGCTTCCAGCTTTGCTAAATCCTTTTCCTAGCCATCACATGCTAGGTCCCTTCATCTTCTGCAAGCTAAACAGGCTTCAAGGATCCATCCAGTTCTTATGACAGATGTTGCCTTGATCTTCAGCTCTTACAGTTTTGATAGATTAGTGTATTTCCTACCTGGGTCTTGTTCATGCTCCTCTGCATCTTTTTTTCCTAAGCTGCTTCATGCTTCTTTCCCCTGTCTCACTGATGTCAGCCTTTCCCAATTTCCATCATATTCCCTCCCTCTCTACCCTTCCCCAACACCTCCTCTGTTGGCAGCCAACCTCCTAATTGTATTTTTGAGAATAAAAGCCTACAGGCAAGGAGTAAGAAAAGGCAGGTTATGAAGCATTACAAGTGAATAGGCCCATAAGGTGCTAAATAACCCCTCTCAGTAGCACAGAGTTGGAAAGTCAGATAAATGGAGCCTCGCAGATGTTTCTAATCCAGCAGTTTTTCCTGGTAGGTAACATGTACTGAGGGATTATTTAGTAATTCTGATATCAAAGAAAAAGGAATGAATGAAAACCAAGTATTAACCATTTAGCAAATGCAAGCTTAAGCAGAAGAAAAACTGCTTCGTGGTACTGCTTTTGTACCACAAAGCAGTGTATTAAGAAGCTTTTTAGCACTAAAACAGAAACAGAAGGGACTTATTCTATTTACATAAGAAAAGAACATGTACCCCAGAACAGTTTCAACTGAAAGAGATCCCTAGAGTTCCTCTGCTTGGGCCTCCAAAACCACCGCTATCATTACGAATATTTTCTTCTTAGTAGTCAGAGCTGCCCTTGCTGCAGGAGCCTCTTGGCAAGTCTCTGCCTATATCAGGTTTTTTGCAGCAAGCCTTGCTGAATGGAGCAGAGGTGGTATCTTAAAGGCCTCTCAGCATATTGATAAAAGCAGTTTTATGTGCTCACATGAACTAACAGAAAGATGCAAAATCCTGTCAGAGATTTTTATAGAACAGTGCAAGTTCATGCTGCCTCCTGTACATCTTTTTCCTATCTTTCTTAGGGTGCATTAGAAATACTGAATGAGGAAGATTTTTTCAAACCTATCTGATATGAGAGTGATGTACTAACTTTAGGAGCCTCTGTGCCTGCAGGACCTTAATGCCCCATACTGTCCCAGCTTTGCTAGTTCCTCACACAGCTAAGCAGTCTGAAAAAACACAGGTTGAAGACATTATCTTCTTGCCAACTGGACTAATATTTAGAAAGAGTAAAGTTATTTGAAAGGTCAAACACTGTAACTATAGCCATATCACTTACATTATCTTAATTTAAAAAAATAATAGGTGAGTACTGGAAAATAAAACACTGCAATATAATATAAAACAATATTGGGTCACTATTTAATATTAAAAACTGTGTGAAAGTGTCAAATCCAAAATGAACTGCCTGTAGAATAAAAGTGTAAAAGAAGCACAAAAATGTTGTGCTTAACTTAAACCCCTTGCATGTAATAGCCAGATTTTTTTTCTATAATGACATAAAATTTTTACAAATTATTTATCCAATTGTTAGAGAAAACAGTTTTTACTGTACCATTCATCACCTGGCTTCGCATTTTTTCCAGTGATACAAAAAATAAATCACATGTGGGCTACTATTAAAAGTACACCATTATACAAACATAAAGAGACTCTAAAGAAATGCAACTGGTTTGAAACAAGTAGAAAATCTGATAGAATGAGTGCACTCAAAAGGGCTGAAAAAGATCACAAAGGTTTTTCTTACATCTACAAAATATTTTTCAAATAAAGTTGTTCTTTTCAAAAAGGGGATGCAGATGATAACAAAGAAGCTGTAGGTCTTACTGCCTTAGGCCAATTTAACACACAGCACCCAGCACCCTACTCCTAATGGAACACTTTTTGCAAAAGTGCAAATCATTCAGAAACCTAAATTTAATTAGAAATTAAATATTTCCCCTAAACTTGTATTTTAAGCTGAAAAGCAACCACATTATAAGGAAAAGTTTTCCAAAAGCAAAAAAAAAAAAAAAAAGTAAAATTAATTTTTTCAAGGTAAATCCATTGACACACTTCAACAAACTAGCAGGTTTCTTAGTATGAACATTTCTCCTCTGCTGAGAGGCAGTGATACCATTTTTTTCTTTGTTTTACAATCCTTTCAGAAAAAATAAGGAACCTAAAATTGGAGGGGATAAGAAACCCAAACAATTTAATCTGCTTGATATTGAGGTCAGATATAGTTTCATACAAAGACTCACCAGGGAACAGAACACAAAGCTGCTGTACATAAACCTTCCCAAAGAGCAAGAACTACATATTAAAGATTTTTATTAGATGGTGTTTTAAAGTGTCCCTAGGCATAATACAAGCTTTTATTTTTTTATGTGTTCAAACAGCACAGTTGTAATAGAATGAAACTGTTATATGCCATGTGTCAGTAATTCAAAAAAGAAAGCTTGTAAAAATTAACAGTCAGGAAATAATAAGTAGCTGTATATCAAGAGAAGCATTATTAAAACAAGAAGGATCTGAACTGCCATGCAATGCCAGCATGTGGTGAATACCACAAAACAAGAAAGCAAGAGGCATTATTTCATTTGAGCAGGTTACACTTACATGCACCTCTTTGGCCTCAAAGCATCAGTGGAGGCAATGTTTACTCTCCAAGATCAATGGGAGTATCACAGTTACTCCCCCAAAACTCTTGTTTTAGGGTTGTTTTTTCTTTTGCTTTTGGCATATTTTAAGTGTATTCTTAACTGTTGCAAGGTAGTAATAAAGTAGTTGACAAAAGCTCAGTGTTTCACCAACACAAGAGATCCTACAGCCCAAGATTAGCCATGATGAATTTTCACTATATTTATTAATCCCTCCTCCCAAATCCTTGATTCAAGATAGTATAATAAAACACAACAGACTCACAGAAAGACAATGTGATCTTCTGATTGTTTTATTCTGCAACTCATTCTACACAGGCAGAATCTGATCCCAAGACGCTTAGAATTCTAATTTGTTTCCATACTTGTGACCTCAAAGAAACATCAAGCATGGAGCCACAATTTAATGCACTATTTTTTTCTTATACTAATGACACCACAGGTGCAGCAAGGCTGTTCAGAACTTGGTTTTTAGGTTTGATCAGGAGTATGAAGGCTCATGCTGCAAACACTCTCATTTGCCCGTTTCTTAAGGGAAGGATTCCATGATAGCAAGGTCAAATGTGACCTCTGAAGGTTTCCATGGCAACTGTATATTGATTCATTACATATCAGAGCTTGTTCTGAAGCCTCTCCAAGGCAGGATATTGTCCTACCATAACTGTGTTTCTCTGCTCTTCAACTTTAGTGTTTTGTGCCATGGATAACTGATTCTGAGTGCAAAGAGAACTGATGCACACAGATGTGTCAGTTATTCAAGGATAAAGGGAAGTAGAGAGAAAAAGGAAAACCAGAGAAAGAAAAAAAAAACAAAAACAAACTAAATAAGGCTCATGGGTACACAGTGCACACATCAGGAGGAAGAGAAAAAAGGAGGTAAAAAGATGTTCTGATGTTGTCTGTGTTGCACTGAGTCAATAAATTCACTTTAGAGAGTCTTGAGATTAAATGTGCCTCTTCCTGATATGAACCGAAATAAATGCTGTTATAACATGGTGAATTCAGAATCCTGAAAGCTGGCTATGTAAAACATAAGTGAAATATATGTTCCTTTAAGTTCTGCTGGCAGCAGAAAAGCAGAAAATCTGCAGGCTAAAGGGATAAGTGTACAGAATCAGAAAATAATAGAATATAGAATCACAGAATTATTTGGGTTGGAAGGGACCTTAATAATCAACTAGTTTCAGCCCCTCTACTGTTGGCAGAGACACGTTCCACTAGACCAGGTTGCTCAAAGCCACCTCCAACCTGGCCATGAGCACTTCCATGGATGGGGTGTCCATTACCTCTCTGGGCAGCTTGCTCACTGTGGGTGGTCTCATCACCCACACAGTAAAAAATGTCTTTCTAATGTCAAATCTAAACCCACAATCTTTCATTTTAAGGCCTCTTCCCCTTGTTCTATGGGGCTTTTATGCCATTGTAAAAAATCCCTCTCTGTCTTTCTTGTAGGCTCCTTTTGGTACTGGAAGGCTACTGTGAGGTCCCTCTGGAGCTTTCTCTTCTTCAGGATAAACAATGCCAACTCTTCCAGTATCATTATCCTGACCTCTCTCTGTTGATGGAGAATTTAAAGAACTATGGAAAAAGCATTGTTTAGAGCCACAGATCACCATTTGCATTTCCATTTCAAATTCACATTCAACTTAATAGTGAAAGGGGCTTGCTGCCTCCATGAGTACTGTTCACTGAGTGTTACAGGTTTTTTCTGCTTGTTTTCTGATAAGCCTTCAGTTCTGCCTTTCATGGTGGAAATTTTTAAATGTCCATCACGGACTAGATAACCAAGCATAGCTAGCTACCACCTCTGAACTTTGGTGATTTCCAAAAGCACTATTTTTTGGCATGGAAAAATTAAATGACCTTCAGTGGGGTGGACCCAAACCAGACTTCACATTCTCCCTCCAGCAGACATGTCACCAAAACAAGCCTGGTCCTTCAATCAGCCAGAAAAATCAATCAGCAGATTATTGCCCATCAGCAGAGCAGGAGACTTTAGTTTTAGCAAACATTATGACAAATTTACCCTTGCATTAACAGTAACAGATACATATGTACGTATAATTCCATCCTTACTTCAGTGCAGAGATTTCAAAACTGACATAAAAACTGAGTCATGCAGGTTGTTGACAAAAACTGAACACTGTACTTGTCTGAACCTCATGTAAAAATGTAGATGTGTCAAAAACGGTTAAATAAGAAATATTAAAATTATGTTATTTAATCATTGATACTTCCAAGATTAACCTGTTTTTCTGCTAGTGATAACGATTTAGTGCTTTGTTTCTTCTTTGTAGGTACACAGTAACAGATATATATGCAAATTTTTCATAAATTTTATGATTTACTATCAAAAAATCCTCTGTTGACCTCTATATGATCAGTGAAGCATAGTGCCATATCACAGAGAAGAAAATTACGACCAGCTATTCTTTAATGTTATGTACTTCCTCATAAGCCTTTTCCCTAAATTTATGCATGGGTTTCATCTCTTCTAGTGTCATTAGGTTTGCTGGATATGTTCTGCTTTTTACCATTAGTAAAGGGCAGTAGGATCACCAGCATGTCTGTGTCAAATTTCCCTATTAAATATTTATACTTATATGCAGAATTATATGAGTATAGCCTGAAAATAATCACCTGTTGCCAAACTTTTAATTTTATTTTGGCAGATGAGGTTTCTCTGAGGAAAACAGATATCACTTTTTATGCTTCTCTTATGTCTGCCAAACAAAACTCAACTTCACACCCAAACATGTTGTTTTATAATGTTTTATCAGCCCTCAGAAGCAAAGTAGGATCAGTCTTGGTCTATAAGGAAGTTAAAATATTAAAAATATTGCCAAATATTATATAGGAAAGGGATCCCCTGACAAACACAAGTCACTGGATATTTACTGAAATTTTAACAAACTTTGCACATACTTTTAATTCCTAGACATCCAATACTGCTTGGTTTAAGCCTCTATTTTGTGACTTTTCTTAGCACAGGCAAGTGCATATTTGTCCACTCTGTTCTGCCTGTAGTGCAATGCAAGAGCTCATCCTTGGGGAAGTGTGATGGGGTGCCCTGCCTCTCCACAGAGGAGGAGGAGCACCTGGCCCATGCTGGACTGGCCGAGGGAGGTCTGTGCTGCCTATGCACAGCTCCCATTTCTTGAGCTGGTGAATAATGTGAACAGTGTTGATTATTGGAATCAATCAATGTTGGAGGGAACAGTGCAGGCTGTTACTCTTTCCACCAGAGCAAGCACCATGAGGTCTTGTGTTTGCTCTGCTTGCCCTCTGTTCTCTTCACATCACAGTGACATGACCTTTTCAAGCACAATGAGGAATGTGGACCCAGAAGTGCCCTGATTTATTGATGTTGCCACTCAAATGTCTTCTCCTCGTATTTCTTGTGATGCCAGATCTCCACAGCTGAAAATCCTACAGGGGCTGGCTAGGACACCCAGTCTGCACCTCAACCAAAACCACTCTCTGAACTCCCTTGGTTAAAGTTCATCAGACCGAGTTTCCAAGAGGCACTGGGTGGGATGACAGCTTGTAAATGGTGTCAAAGAGTGGTACCCACATCACATCTTTCACATCCCTCACAACTCCTGGGCAAAATGGAACACATGTTCTTATGTAGGGTCCTCCTTGCCAGTGCCTTGTGTGGGTTATGGGGGCTCCAGGGGTGCATGTGGAGCCATGGTGATTTGACATAAAAACATCAGCAATGTTACATTGACAGACCACATGCTTTGTCAATGTGGCAGAGATCTTCACAAGCACAAGTACTTCTTCACAGCCCTCAGCAAGACAGGTCCTATAGGATCAGACAGCAACCTAAAGAGAGATTTTTGGATCACAGCCCCATCTTCATGTCCCCCTCAATGACCACATTGCTTTGTATATCAAGGTCTTTGCATTGCTTGGATAGCTTATCTTTTTCAGCAAATTTCCCGTTTAAAACAAGACCTTTAAAATTTCTATAGTTACTCTTAAGAGAAGTATAAGACATCTGCAGAGCTGCATTTTTGCAGTGAAGAATGAATACAAAATCTTCTGAAAAAGACCATGCATAGACTCTTCTTAATGGTGAAGAGAACAGAGGGGAAAGATCAATGATGAAAGTGTGAATACTAGCCTACATTAGCATGCACCAACAGCTTATAGCTATTTTAAATCTTGTGAGAAAATGCTGAAGAGGCAAAACAGTGCAAACACTTACGTGTTTCTGTGTTTGCAAGTATAGAGTGTATTCGTTTTTTCCTGTGTTGGTAAATAGCAAAGCATTTTCAAGGTCTGATCTTGTCATCCTCCTGCCACTCCTGCTTTTCGTGTGCGCTCACTGGAAATCTTTCAATAACACAGGAAAAATAAGGAATTTACATTCAAGGGTTAAGGAATCTTGGAAGAGGTGATACTATGATATCATATCTTTGAATCATATGAGATCTGTGTGTTCCAGCCCAAAAGTAACATAGCTGAGGGTCAAGGGCTGAAACTTAGGGACCTTTTATGCAGAAGCTGGCTGGTATGGCAAGATATAGAAGGTATGACACTCTCTTCTGGAAAAATGTGCCCTGAGACATCAGGGAAGAAGCAGAAGTGCAATTAAGTCTTGCTTAATAACGAGTTGTATTTCTTAAAGGTCTTTTTTTTTTCCTAATCTGATCCATAGTATTGACCACAATTTAAGTCAGCTCTCCCCATAGACATTCTTCACTGGTATCCTAAGCATGCTGCTGCACAAAATAGCCTGTAATTTTATTGCCACTCACACACTGTCACTGAAAGGATCAAAGAACATGTAAATGTGAAAGAGGGTGGAAATGAGATATAGGGGTTATAGTAACTGAGTGCTAGTATTCAGAGTTATGTATGAAACCACTTCAGAATCATTTTAAATATGGGTTTTATTATTATTTCCCCCCCACCCCCCCAGAATACTGACCTAGGAATTAGCACAGATTAAGAAGGGGTCAAAGGAATTACAGAAAGACTTTTGTCTCAATTTCCCTAATTCCAGGATGCAATCCAAGCACCCCTGTTCCATTCTGGGTTGTAACACAACTACATAATTTTAGGAATGATAGTTGATTAGTAATGAATCAGCTGCAAGTATCAAAAGGTTATTTTAATCACTTTTTTTTCTGTTAATTTTTTAAAATGTGCATCTGGAATTATCTTTAAACAAATTGTGAGAAAGCAGGCTAGTATTAAATGAAAAAAATAATAAAAAATGTAAGGCTGTCCTGGTAATGTCAAAAAATATATATTCCTGTTTTGCAGGCCAGACATCTTCCTCAGCACTGTGATCACTATTTATTACCTCAGAATAATCTAGGACCAGATCACGCAATACAAACATTTTAGAATGCAAAATGCTATTTATTTTCTTATAAAGCATCTTCAGAAAGAATTATTTTCCACTGTGATTATTTTGACAGCAGCAGAATAAAATGATGAGATAGAATTAGTATTAACTGCTGACCATTTGAGTAAAAGGAGAAACTACAAAAGCATTCCTGCAGGATCAAATAGTCAAGAAAGTTTAGCCTTTCTGCTATCACTGCCAGTAGTAATATGTGGTTTGGAAATATTTTATCACATCATAGCAGGCAGTGTTATAGGAGTAAAACTCATTTATCAGTGAAATTATTTATGAAATTTGATGAAAAAAAGCATCTCCCACTACAGAATAAACCAAGCTTAGAAACCAATTTCCTCAATAGTCTCTTCCAGCACAATGTCATTGTCTTTCACCAAATCACAAACGTACATAGGAAAGAGAGCCTACCGGATTCTTTCTTTGCAGGGATAAAGGTAATGAATGAAGGCTGTTGCTGTGATTAATGAAATTTGTTGACATTTTAACCTGTAAATGAAAAAAGCCTAGGCAGCTATAACCAAAAATACTTTGATTTTTCAAATAAGAAGGTCAAAAACATAATTAATCTTTTCACTTAGGTTGTACTTTAAAAAAAAGAAGACTATTCACCATATTTCTAAATTAGGTCTTTGTATAAATGATAGGAAAAGTGTATAAAAATGTGAAAAAATATTGTTTTCTAATTGCAGCTATAAAATGCAAGCTGAAGGTGAGGGAATTCAGAGAGGAGAAAAAAAAGGGCTGAGATGAGACTATATTAAATGAAACAAGGGGTTATTGAAGTGAATAGAGAAATAAGGAGTTTTAAATTTGAAACATTGCATTTGATTAATTAAACTGCACCCTGAGTTTGCTAATTGGATGCTTACATGTTGTTGTGGGACAATGACAGATGGCATTGCACTGATGGCAATTAATCCTAGAAGCACTTTTAAAATAAGGCATTAAACTATCTGGTTATCCCTATTTCTGCAGTCATTCCTCTGTAAATCTAGGATGGAAATAGCTATGAGACTCATTATGAGGAAGAAAAAAAGTGATGAGTATACAAGTAGTTCTAAATAGCATTTATTTTCAATTTACAATATAATACCTTTCAAATAAAGATATTTTGTAAAATTAACTGACAGTGTCTCCCTTTCAATTAACACCTATAGTAAGGATGGAAATACACCCCTAAGTTTACATCTCTTTTTGTATCCCATACAAGGGAAAGACATGGGATATAAATAGTTGAAATTGCAAAGTCAATAGGGAAACCACATTTCTGCTGGGTTTTGCTGGTTTTTTTCTCTCTATTTTTAGATTAATTTAATTTCCATTTTAATATCATCTGCACAGGAGCAGGTGTCCTTTTGGAATGACAGTGGTGTAAAACACTAAGCTTTGCTACTCTGAGTTCCCAGGGAATTTGCATGAATACCAAAGCATGAAATGTGTGTCCATTTACCCTACTGAAAAAAATATTTCTGAGAACTTTGCTAAAGCCTTACTGAACTATTCCAAAGAATATCAATACTTCTGTGATGTAGGTCACTTAAAAATAGACACAAGGAAGGTCAAGGTTCAGTGCTATACACGCTGACTCACCCTTTTTCCTCACTTCGTAGTTTAAATTGTTGCAAAAGTCCATGTGGTTGACTTCCATCACTGCAAGCCAAATATGAAAACAAATCTACACATTGTCATCATCAGTAAAAAAATGTTGCTAAGATTACTTTACACATTTGTGTATCTGCCCCCTCTTATTTTTATTGGGTTTTTTTGTAGGCAACTCAATTTTCAGTCAAAAGCCATAAAAGAAGTTATGAAAATTACTCTGCTTCATCCATAGGATTGGCTATGCCAGACTTCCTTGAGGTTTGGGCATACCCAGGAAGCACTCTGCAAAATAGAGATAATAACAATAATTAAAATAATAACTCTCTCCTTTGTATGTTTTAGCCTGTGATGTAACCCTGAAGCAAGGACTACTGAGGCAAAGAGTAACTAGGCTGCATAAGATCTTGTAGATGAGGTCTTTAAGAATCCTGGGATACGTCTTTTAGGAAGAAAAATGTCCAGTATCTAAAATTACCACACCTCAGTTAATGCTTCTAGAAGTTTCTGGAATTAAAATAACAAATTTATTTAAGTTTTGTGATGTGAAATCTCTAAGTCAGTCCGTGTAACTGTATGAGGAATGCATGTTAGCTGATTGCAAAATAGATGGGAGAAAAAATATTATATTTTTTATAATAGATCAGAATTTCTTAAAAAAAGAAACTTCAGGATCCTTTTGCTCTTTGACACTGTTTCCAGCCCCACTGAAGTCTCACATTGCAGGAATTCACACATTTGAACTGGACTTAGGCTACAGATTCAAGAGTACAGATGAATATAGGATGATAGCCATTGGAAACAACAGTAACATTAACTGCACTCAGAGCACAAGAAAAAAGAGAATGAAAAGACTTTTTTTTTTTCTGTATTTTTTTAAGGACCACAGTCATAAGATTCTAACATTATTCCAACTACCTAATTTATTTATTAGTGACTAATGCCAAAAGGTCTGAATTATCACTTCCAGAGCAAAGGTGTGAAATAATTCTTATAGGTAGTGAAAGGGGAAGATTTTTTATAATCTGACCATGAAAAGAACTGGCCTCAATCTGTTTTTTCATTTACTTCTTTCTTTGGAATGACAAATACTTCATAAAAGTACTGGATCACATATGAAATAAGCAATGCCCCTTAATACTTTTTCTGTCTTATCAGCACTGCTTCCTCTAGCTGATGATAGAATTATAGCAAATCAGTAGGATATTAATCGTGTTTTGGTCTCATGCATTGTAAATTCAGGTCATCTGTAGGGTTTTGCACTAGAAGCCTCTTATTACCTTATTGATTATTAAAATTTTATAGTCTTCAGCATTGTTCTAAGCAATACCTCTGAAAACAATTGCTGTTTTACAGCTCTGGATATATAATACATATGATAATAATAAATAAATATATGCAATAAGTTGAATGAATCTGACTGAGAAGCCTGGAACAGCAGTATTGGGATACAGAGAGAAAAATACTGATGACTCAGACTGAACTGAGGTCTTACAGTGCCTACTTAATCTTTACCCCTCTTGCTGGTGAATTTCTGACCATCACAATATGGTGCAGAAGGCATACACTTAGTTTAAGAGAAACTTAGAAATAAAGTAAGTTGCCATCATCATCATCATTATTATTATTATTACTGTTACTAAAAAGCACCCTTCTGAAGCAAATCATGCTATTCTATGCATAGCAAAAAATGTCAGACTCATAAAACAGAAGCCCTGACTGCTTCTAAAGGCACTAGAATTAAGGAATATTCTGAATTGGAAAGGACCTGTCAGTACCATCAAATCCAATCAAGGTGTCACCTTGAATAAACCCGTGAAGCATTTTTTTCCAACACTCTCTTTCATAGCTCCAAAATTTCAATTTATTATTTTGCCCATATGTATTCAACATTGTGTTTGAGATACCTTATTCCCCTGAGCTGATCTGCAATACATTTGGAATTACCTCAATTCCACATTTATAACATGGTTATGGACAGTGACTTTAGAGTATCTTATAAACTCTGGTGACAAATCAGCAAGAAACAACAAATACCTTGATGAAGCACAACTCATACCCCAGATTTAAATAATTCTTATCATCTATTTAAATGCATTTGACCCCAATATAATACACTAACATATCACATGGCTTTTCTACTTAACAATCACAAATATCTTTTGAATCACAGCAAACATTTTGCGTTTCCATTATTCTAACCATCATTGCTCAACAATGATCCACATATTTAAAAAGTGTGGATTTTTAGTAATACCACAGAAACAAAGAAAAATTTACTTTTCAATTGAAAGAATAGCCTGTATTTCTCTCAACCAGCCACCAAGGTGGGGGAAAAAAAAGTAAGGCAGCAAAATTAGAACTACCAGATCATTACAATTTTTGAGACTGAGCAAATTACAGCCGGAAATGCTGTAACTCATGTAACTCATGGATATGCCCACGGGTTTAGAAGCTCTTGGTTTATTATCTTTGTATTCATATATATTTCAAAAACTTTACAGTCCCTCTATAAAGATGGCCCCCTGAGGATTTGGAGGATTAGTATCTTCAGGATTAGTAGCTTCAGGAGGGACAGTTTTCATAAGAGAAGTCATTAAATAAAATACAACCACCACAAGGACTCCCACTGGTGAGTCACTGAGCCCTGTCCTTTTTTTTGTTTCCATATGCTCTCATAAACTTCCAGCTCTTATCAGGGCAGTAGCATTAAGGAAGAGTAAAAGAATGGACATTTGGACATTTCCAGGGCCTGGACTGCTCAGCTGACAGAGAAAGCTGGGGCTGCTGATGATGTGCAGAGCTGAGGCGACCTGCTCCCAGGGAACACCCAGGAGGGGCTGTCTGACAGAGGAACCTACTTCCATGGTCCCGTCAGCAGCCACAGTATGTGAATGGGATGTAGCTGCCTTTGGAAGGTGCCTCATCTCCCTCTTCCCCTTGATTCTTTGGAAATGAATTATTTTTATGGGGGCTTTTTGATAAATTATTTTGTCTAATAGGCAGTCCATAATGTTGTATTCACTATTGACTGTTTGTTATCTTTAAACAAACCTGTTGTTTGATTGCATATAGCACCCAGGAAGAGTCTCACATGCCATAAAACACAACCCAGTGCCAGGGGGTGGCCTGTTATAAGCACCAACATTACATTTTGCTAGACTGTCTAGTTTTCTACTGAGAAAAGACAATTGATTAAGGTCCTGGGGCTATCCCAATTGTTACAGAGAATCCTGATTAATGAGCAGCTTACTAAAAAATAGACTCTTCCCAAGGAGCTGTCAAACACTGAAGAATTGTGCCAGCGCTTCTTAGCTGTGCCCTCCACACCTCAGTGAGCCCAAATTGTTCAATTACTCTTGTATATTTTTGGAGGCATGGGAGGTTTTTCCACCTTTCACAGTGGATCAGTCAAGACTTGTCAAAAAAGTGACTTTCCCTATCCCAGGGTATTTATTTTTTAAAGATGAATTTATATATAAATATAAATTATATATATATATATATAAATGGTCTTCCTTTCCATTTTGGGTCATAGCTGCTGCCTGCGTGTCGAGCACAGACCTTGGTGCAAGGAGCCCACACCCAGAGTTGGGTACAGGAGTCCAGCTAAGACTGACTGGGCCATGACTGCAGTGGAGGAAAGTGTTGTTTTCCTTCCCTTTGTTTTGCCATTGTCCTGGTTTAGGGCAAATTTGGGAGAGAACTTCTGAATGGGGGTCTCCCCAGAAAAGCAAATTCAAGTGGCCCCTCCCTCAACTGGTTCAGGAAAAAAATATTTCTTTGGAGAAAAGTGGAAAAAACTGCTTATTTAACAGAAATTGAATAATATTAAACCATAAAACTTCTCATTGTTTGATGAAGTGGCAAATCCAGGAAGAAAAGTCCTTTTCATGTGGTGTAGCTTGGCCCGCTCAGGTTCTTATCAGTCCCTTCGACGCTGGAAAATGCTGAGGTCCAGGCCCCGGTGGGCCAAAGGCGTGAGCTCCCGGGGTTTTGGCTGGTTTTTTTCTAGACTAGAGCAGGTTTGAAGAGATCCAAGGAAAAGGAAAAACAAAGTCCAGGGAACTCCTCTGCCTCAGCTAGCTAAAACTAACTAAAAACCAAAGAGAAGCTCTGTCCCGCTGTCTGTCCGTGCTGTCCAGACATCACAGTCCAGGCCCAGGATGCGGGGGTCTGATGTTTTTTCTCAGCACTGCGTGTTTCTTCTTCCCCCCTCCCTGCTCTCAGAGTCAGTCTTAAAGGTGCAGAATTTAATATGTAACATAAATCAGGCAATTGGGGATGCCAGCATCATAAAATCACCCCAGGACAGCCAGTCTGATAGAAGGTGGACGGACAGCCATTTTCCCCTCACCATAGGCTGTAACAACTCCAAGCCTGCTTTTGTCTATATTATCTATTTATCTATATCATAACTTCTTTGTGGTGATTATGAACAATAAAATCCATTCCTTCTGGCAGGCCCCTTTGTTGAGGTGTAGAGTTGACTAAAGCCAAAATTTTCCTCAGGCCAAGGAAAAACCTAGCAACCTCTAGGATATTTTTGGGACTTATTGTAGAGTAATTTCCAGGCCAGAGCTTTATGGGACTCCTGTGTACCATCAGCAGTCAGCTTGTATGACCATGTATGTCCTGTGTAAAAAAATCTTGCTGAAGGCAAAATCCAAAGTGTATAACCCTGTTCCTCAGGTGACAGAGAGGAATTGCTGTGGAATGATGCTCATCCAGGGATTAACAATAATGTAACCCTGCTGTGTTCGGCAGTGAGTCACAGAAACAAGAAGGTTATTGAGAGATACTGCTTTGGCCTTCATCTCTCTCAGAATAAGAAAGCTGGATTGCTAACACAGTGAAGTGATAAATGTGAAGTGTATGTACCCTAAACTACTCAGATGGAGTTTGGATATTGACTACTAGTTTAAAAAAAATTTAAGATTAGATAGTACAATCAGTCCAGCCTATTATAATACTAATATTCTTTCAATGAAATATAGGATTAATTGAATTTTCATCATCATTTCAACTGCTGTTTGCCCCCATTTACTATCTTGACAGGGTTGCTGGCCTGAAAACTTCTATGGCCATTGCCCTCAGAAGATAAAAGATTTTTCTTACTTTGTGACTGAGAACTAAATTCCACTCTGAGTTACACTTCTACAAGTCAATTAGCATAGGGATAATTGAGAAAAAGGCATCAACAATGTTTCTACAACCTTCAGTCTATTTGCTTTTAATATACTGCACTGAAATTATTTCAGTAGGAGAAACTAAAGACCCATGTAATTATTAATTATCTGTTCTGAGGTAGGCAATAGTCAATTCTTGGTATATCTAGAACAGATGGTACATTTTCCTCCAGATTCTTAAACACTTTTAAGATTTATGAATGCTTTTAATTACAACTACACTCTGAAGGCAACTAAAATCAGTTGGCTTAAGATGATCTTGATAAGAACTCAGAGGAATCAGTTAATGATTCCAGCAGCTTCTTGCCTTTTCAGTGTATTTTGTAATAAAGAAAAATCTAAGATAAGGACAAGGATGAAACTCAGCTTACAAACAGCCCATGATATTTCAAAATACAGGTTTAGTGGCAAGAAGCTTTGCTGCCGAAATTGGCTCTTTTTGTGATCCGGTATCTCTCACTGGTGGGCCCAGCCGCGTCATGCAGGGCTCAGACAGACCACCCAAATGTCTTACACAACACTGGGATATTTGGGGGTTTCTTTAAAGAGAAGAAAGAAAACAAGAGAAAGAGAAAATATACACATCATATGCTCATAATACTACACTTAAATAAAAACGAAATTAAAATTTGTCAATAAATCACATTAAATTTCTTGGCAGCATCAAGGTTGACATATAACACATACTCCTATAACAGTTGTAAAATGTGCTTCTTATCCTGATACAAAATGTTTTCTATTTTGTTCTGCAACTGTCAGATGAAAAAATTGTCTCAGTAAACATTTGGATTTAATCTTAATTGACTTTTATCTGTCTGT
This sequence comes from Parus major, assembly GCF_001522545.3. Lineage (NCBI taxonomy): Eukaryota > Metazoa > Chordata > Aves > Passeriformes > Paridae > Parus > Parus major. The sequence goes on from NC_031769.1 coordinate 122,184,778, forward strand.
TTCTCCTGTACTGTTGTATTTCTTGGTTAGACAACAAAATCTGAAACCAAAACAGATTTGTTTGGACTCCATATTGGCTCTGAGTGGCACAGGGAGGAAAAAAGCACATACATACTGAGTCAATGCTTTCTCATGTAGAATGGAAGAATCTTAGAAATGCTTTTTCATAATGGCAAACTGAATTTTTTTCAAGTACTCACCCACAATTAACTTCAAAAGTTCAGCAGTGTTAAAAGAATGGAAGAACAAAGAAGCCATGTATGTTTTTCACTGCCTATATTTTCCATAATATTAATGCAGCCCTGTGAACACAGTTAATATAATTTCTGCTCAGAAGCTACACTCTCTGGCTATGGACTGAGGTTGCTCTGTAATAAAACATCAGGTCCATTACTTGACATTAGAAAACAATAATTATATCAGTGCATTTGAGGTTCCTTTCCCTTCATAAAGCTACCTTTCTTTAAAGGATTATCCTGACAGACAACACAGCTGCCTTTTTAAAGAAGCAATATAATTAGCTTCCTCCCACCCCACTGCTACTTGTTTCACTTATCTCTGGGTTGATCTGAGAAATAAGAGCACTGCAAATGTTTGTTCCAAGAAAGCACAATGGCAGCAGAGGCAAAGCTGCTGCCTTGATTTAGTGGGTCAGGAGGGTCCCTGCGGATGCAGGAACCCCAGACACGTAGCCCTGTTGCTAGGGAACTACATCGATCCTTTCCAGCATCTTCACTGACACCCTCTCTGCTCCACTGTGATTGAACACCATCCTTTGCAGGAGTGGAAGAGTTAGAAGCTTTGGCTTGGCTTTAATATTTATGAAGTAAACGTTTTAACCATTGAAGCTTTAAATGTCTAATGCTGTTTTCTTTTTCCAGAGCAGCAGCTTCCTTTGGGAATATTTCCATCACTCTAGTATGGCAAATTACTTGACGTTGGAGGCAGAGAGCTTATTTTCTCTGAACTAAATGCAATCACAGGAGATTTAAGATGCCTACAAAAATAATTGAAGTATATTTTTCCTCATTCATTTTAATTCTCTTATTATTTCAAGATAATTTATGCTTAAAATGCATCATGCTAGAGGCTTAACTGAAAATCATCAAAATCAGATTGAATGGTAGATGAAGATATTCAGAATATTTTTATATAGGCTGAAAAATATAAAGCATGTGTATTTATACACATGTGTATAAATGTGGTGTGTACATACAGAGAATGCTGTTACACAGAAAGTGTTAACTTAGCTCAGTAGGGTGCTGTGGGAAATGCTCAGTCCCACACCAAGAGGAAGGAGGAGAGCAGGTTATAAATCTTGAGCTAGCAAATTTGGATGTGCATACACAGTGGGAGGTTTTTAACACCCAGCTCTTCAAGCGGGTTCTGCAGTGGGTGTCCTCAGGTGGTGCTGCAGCCCCACCACTTCGGCAAGGACCTGTGCTGGAGGACTTGTAGCTGTGCTCCTATGTGCCAGGCCATGTGCAGCTGGAGGCAGCATCCTCAGCATGTCAGCTGTCCCAGGGGCAAGGTGGGCCTGCAGACACCTCAGCTGCTGCAGGCAGAGAGCAAACATGCTGAATCAAACAATGTAATTGAAGGAGATGGAGCACCTGAGTCCTGTCCCAACAGATTCTCAGGGAATATGTATTTACAGAAAGGTAAAGCCATGAAGCCTCACAGATTATCAGATGGTATGAAAGCTTTCCAAACCACCTCTCCCACAATAGTGAGAAGAAGCTGAAGAGACGATTGTTTTCCAGATTAAATATAGAAAATTCTCTATCTGAATTTTAAAGGCACCATTAGAAGTGAACAAAACCCACACACCTAAATAAACTCCTGTTGATTTTGCATCTATATAAAAAAATCAATAATTTAAAATGTATGTGAGATGATTAAGCTCTTGGCATCCTTTCTATAAATACTCAAGACTAGCAGAAACCGCCTAGCAGTAGCCTTAGAAATTGAAAAAACTGCTGTAATCAGACACCACATGCCTGATACTGAGCTGCATAACAGATACCGCAGTCACCCAGGGGAAGAAAATGTAGCATTAAGGACAAGGCATTTATGAGCAGGAACAAATCTTTTTCAGAAGAACTATGAGGACAGTAGCTCCCTCCCTGTCAGCATCACCCTGTGGGTCATATACTCTCTCTAGTCTCATTACAGGAAATGCTGCTTTCTGCTGTTTTGCTGTTGTATTGGGAAAGCCACACCTGGCCCTGCATCCAGTCATTTCTATCAGGAAGCCCATACCAACAATATCCCCCACTGAAATCCCTGGGAGCTAACACAGAAAGTTAGGTTTGCAAAAGCTGTAGTGACTCCCTGCAAGGCAGCCAGCAGCTCACACTGTTTCCACATACGTAAAAGTTCTTTGATGTTGACATCATGTGGGTGTGCATGACAGGATCTGGCTCATAAGCACAAATCTGTATCTTTAGCATCAATCATGCTGCATATCCCATGGTTACCTGGATTCTTCTAATTGAAATACAAAGCTAATAAACAAAAGAGTCCGTTTTGTTTAAAAAATAAAAGTATTCAAATTTGTGCTTTGTAAAAGACATCAGCAAATTCTAGAGGACCTGCCTTCAGTCTTGCTACAGCCTTTCCTCTAAATCTAAATAAATTCTCATTCTTTCCATTTCAAAGGTAATCTTCTCCCACTCACTTTAATATTCAGTGTTAGTATGTAACAGACCATGAATTAGGAAATGGCTGTTAAAACAGCACCAAAGTTCTTTTTTCTTATGCCCTTATAAGTAACAATGTTATATAATTTTCTACAGCATATGACATAATGATCTTCTGACTACGATGCTGCTAGCACTCAAACTAGCACTCTTTCCACATACATCATTGACATGATAATAGCATAATACTTCAGGCCATTAAGTCTATTGAAAGCAGATTATTGTCATCAGAGGTGATAAAACCTAGTTGGATGCATTAACAATCTTACATTCTGTCTCAATAAAACTTATAAAATAGTGATTGCCACTGCTCAGCTTTGCATTAACAGGTTTTTTTTATCTGTTTCTTCTTGAAATGTGTTGGTCAGATGTCCTGCCTGAACCACTGGTCAGAAAACATTTAGGGAAAAAGGCAGCAATACAATACTTTGTATCCTAACCTGAAGTCTGGCAAGCTCAAGGGGGAGCCTGCTATTAGCTACAAGGTCTTCAGCTCTCTGTGGGCTATCTCACGTAATTAATAAGACATGTGAAAAATTCTACTTCCCCTGAAACCTGCTGACCTATGCACAGATGTTATATACAGATCCACGTGTATACACATGTGCCTGCATTATACACATTCATGTATGTACATTACTTATTATCCCATTAATAAACTGAATTCCCATGAATACCCTCTGGCTGCTAAAAGGTGTTGTTTTTGTTTTAATTTCTCTAGTGACTTATTTAGACAAATGTTATGAAAAAGGTTGTTAAAAGTATCTGAGAAACATGCAAGTTTTAAAGACTACCATTAGGATGTGTCTCTTTTATTGCTGAGAATTTTTCCATTTTACTTTTCTTCTTTTAATTTGGGGTGAGTACAGGTGAGGAAAGTGATTCATTTTCCAAAGTGGTTGTAAGTTCTTAGGCATTTTTTAATATCTATTTTCTTAGCATTATTATGAAATATAATGTGTCAGTTATCTGACACATATCTAAGTAGACAATTTACTTGTAGAAATATAAAGATACGTCATAAAGTATAACTTTGGAGTATACAAGATTTTTATCTAAGACAGTGGAGCAAGAAATGACAGACTTGTCTCTGAAATGCAATCTAGGCACCACTGCATGTACCATAGATATCTAACACCAAGATCAATTTTAGTAGCTGTGAACCCTGTTTCCACACACAATCAATTAAGCAAATAGTAACAGATTAGTGTATGGACATTTACACATCAGTAGGTTTGGCTAGACACACAGCTGCTTATAGAGCAGGTAGAGAACTCCATCGTAGCAAAGCAATCTAGGTCACACCTAGGTCTGGCTCCTACAAAAACTTCTGTCACAGATACCTGCCATCCTGCCAGAGTCAAGCATTGTTAGTGTGTATCTATTAAAATAAAAGCAGTTTTCCACCTCCACTACTGTGTCAGACTCTGTAGCTTTTCCTGCAAGGGAATAGATTGCTTCTTGATCACAGCAATTGGCTAAACTGCTCTCCACATCCCTGTCTACTACTTTATTCTTACTCCAAACTGCACAATTTCACTGGGGATGTTGGTGTCAAATGCACTTGGAGTGATGATGCTCACTGCTTAGCATTCAGCTCCGAAGCCTCTCAGAGAGGAAGCGTGATCTTATCTGGCTGCCTGTCAAAAATGCTGGCCTGGATGAATAGCAACTGCCTGGAACTGTATGGTAAATAAAACCTAAAGCTTCAACCAAGGGTTTACGGGCTCTGGGCAGACATGTTCACTCATAGTTGTTACATTTGACAGCTTGTAGCCCTCAAGTGATCCCTGTGATATTTTAACAAGGCTTCATCTTATTTCCTCTCCAGGAGTTTAGCTATGTTAATTTTTTCTCAGGAAGATGGTGTTTCTTATTCAAGAAGGTTTTTTTCCACATGCATGTAATGGGAGAAAGTGGTGACAAGCAATATAACCTCTCTCATATGAGGCTTCCCTTAAGCAGGTAACTAACACTTATTTGCTCCCTTTTCCCCCCAAATTCTGCAATGTATTAGCAAGACAGAGGAACAGAAGTAAGACAGCCCCTGCAGCTTCTTGCAGTTGTAATGCTGGGTAGAAGCTCAAGTCAAGCAGTGTGGGGCAGAAGGAACAGGACACATAAGTCTTATCCTCTGCTTGGGGCCCTCAGGAGTAAGGTGCTGGTTACGCTTTAAATCCCTATTCTTCTTTTATACCATCTTACACATCTTCATTTAAGTAATACATCTGATTTAAGTATTTGGAGCTGCCTTCTCTTGGATGACATTATTAATTTATAATTTTCTCACTAGATAGGTTCAACATATTCTTTTTCTTTTGTGTATGGAATGAGTCGTGTGCTGCGTATCACTAATAAACTTCAGGAGCAAGGAATTTAGTATACAGTAGAAAAGAGGGAACTATTTAAATGTATTTCTTTATTCAACTCATGACTAAGTGCATTGGGAGCTTAATAGTACTGGAATATCAAAGGCTGAAGATTAGCATCTTCTAAGACTGCCCTGTGTCCACACAATCACTGTTAAAAGCTTTTGCAAGCCATTTAAGATGACATTGACCTCCATTCTCTGACAAACTGGAAGCATTACTTACAACTTAATAAGAGAAAAAAGGGGAAAACTAATTGGCATAGAAAGGTCAAAGCAATGTAAATGTGATGTTTTCATGATGGGAAATATCTTCACAGTTGAAAAAGAAATGAGGCAGGTTATTGCAGATATTAATATTAAAAAAGCCTGCTGTTAACATTAACATCTCATTTACCTAATATAGTTCATTACTGTTCAGCATTTTATCTAAATCATTTTCTTATTAATGCTAAACCAATACCAAATAACTCCCTGACACTAGTCTTAGACATCTCTATGAATATAAGTAAATTTTTTATACTTATAAAAATGTATCATGTTGTGATGAAGCTTCAGTAGATTTACAATGATCAGATACTTAGAACAAGCAGTGAGCATTGAGAGGACTCTTTCTGCTTGGGTGAGCACAGAAAATATCAGAGGTTCACTAGAGATACCCTCAAATCTAGACAGATAGTAAGGCTGGGGGGGAAAGATATCCTTGTTCTGATTGCAAAGAGGCACAATTGTGAACATCTGCAAAACTGCTAACTTGAATTCCTCTTACTAATCCTGAGGATTGTACCAGGACTGATTAAGTACACCAGCTATTCAGATGGCATTTAGTTGAGAAGGCAGCCTGTTGTCCATTTAAAATGCTGGACTGCATCCTTCAGCAGGAGACTAGAAAATTTCAGGAACTGCCTTCCTCACCTTAATTTCAAAATACTAGCCAAAGGGGGGAAAATAAAAAAAAGTTTAAGGCTTCTAAAATTTTGGACTCTAAGAAATAAAGAAATCAGTGTCTCACCAAGAGAAGAGGTGTGTTATTATGGCAAAATCTGTAATAGTTTGGTACTGTCAGCAGTCCTTAGAATACATTATGCTTCATAGAATTTCATAGAAAAAGGTCACTGGGATTGATACAACCTGTATTTCAGATTGTTTGCATTTTAATTAACACATGTGGAAATATGTGTTTCAATTTTGTAAGAAAACTCTACTACAGCACCTTTCTCTGAGCAAAGATCATTGTAGTTAGCTTCATCTTTAGAAAACAGTATATTATCTATTCTGAAAAGAAAGGCAGGTGCCAATGTGGATTTTTCTTCTAACTTTGGTGTTCAGCTGACTGCACTGCGTTTCAATTAAAATATTATTTTAATTTAACATTTGATATTTTATGACAGAAAATGGCAATGTCGCAATCAGTAGCTGGAACCATTTCTACAATGTGACACAAAATATTTCACAGGTGAATCTGTGTACTCAGGACTCACCCTGGACCATTTAAAATGCTGGTCACAGCGAATACTGATGTACAGTAGATAGTAGCCATGGAAACCAGTCAGAGCTTACCTTAATAATATTTCCTTTTGAGAAAACTAGATTTCAAGGGGTGATTTTTCTCTTTCTTTGGGGGTACAGTGCATTATAGTACCAAGGAAATTATCTATTAAGGGTTTTTCAAAGCAATTCCATCTTAAAATCCCTTGATGTTGCACAGTGCTCATTTCTGCACACTGAAGACCAGGTGTGTTATTAAGGCATGATATACCCACCAAAACCTCCCTGGAGAATGCAACAAGTGAGGAGGAGAATCAGACCAGATCCCAGGCTGCACTGAGAGGAGGCAGGTCCACTGCTGACAATTTTTTTCCTGCCACTCCTGGAGGGACTGAACAATTGGGAAGGATGTGCTAAGCAACAGGGAAGGCAGGCAGCCAGACACCTAGAGAACACATGCAGGGCAGAAGAAGAGGGGTGGATTCCTGGCTCTTGTGAAGACTAGATGCATGGTGGAATTTAATGCTCGACACCTGGGAATAGGGCAGATGGAAGCTCTTGGTAAATACAGGCTTTGCTGTGAAATTTGCAGCGTGGAAAGTGAAGTTTTCTGGGAGGAAATAGACATTTAGAAGCTCTTTTTCATAGGAAGCAAAAATACCTCAGAAAGCTTTTTGGCAGAACATTGAAATCAGGTACTGAAAAGTGCAAATAAGATTCACAACATATTCTGAATTGGAAGGGACCCACAAAGACCATCGAGTTCGATGTTAAGTAAATGGGCATTGAACCCACAAACCTTGATTGCTGTTAGCACCAAGCTCTAACCCACTGAGCTAATCTCATCTCCCTAAAGGGAAGAAAGCTGTCTGGTTAGTAGTGATCCCTGGGGAGGTGTGCTGTTCAACAGGAGTTTTCTGACAAAGACTTGGCAGTTCTCTCAGCTGCAAAAATGAGCATGCAGACCTGACTGAAGACATGTTTGCAACTAAATATAAACTCTATGGCTGTGAAAAGCATGGGGAGGGAAAGAAAATGAGAGGGAAATCAGTCTCCTGATTAGTCCTTCAGCAGGGAGCATATTCCTGCCTCTACCCCAGCCTGAGAGGCAGAGACCTCCACTTTGGCTGCTCTGGTGAGAAACTCTGAAACATATCTAAAAGTAGAAAGTGGAAAAATAAATGATTAACAGAAGCAGAGCTTAAGACATTTTCCACTGCTTTGAAAGGATAAGACTCCTACAGAAGCTGGAAGACAATATAGATGTAAGTCTGATTTTTTTCCACTCCTTAAAATTTCTGTATATTCAAGTTTGTTCATGGATGTTCACTTTGAAACAATTTTCCTGTGCCATTAATTGTGCTTTTGTAAGAGCACATATGGCCTCTGCAACAGATCCTACTGGACTTCTGTGGGGAAGTTATCCAAATATAATATCCAAGTGACCTGAAGTCACCCTTGTCACATTTTTCATTACTTCCTATGCTAGAAATAAAACCAAACCAAAACGCAACCAATCTTATGAATGCTAGATACCTGCCACATTAGTTAGAAAGTAAAAGTGCTGGGAAAAAATATTGCTGCTTTGTGGTGCATAGGGCATTCACAGTATTAATTTCAATTCACCACAAATTTAGCAGGGTGCCAAGCAATATCCTTCAAAGTTTGTGTGATTCTTTAGCAGGAACTGAATCGAAGTCCAAATTTCATAGTATGGTAAAAAACAGTTAACTGCAAAGAGTTGACAGATTACTATGCAGTCTTCCCCAAAACCCAAATATAAAGCTGTTTTACTACAAGATTATTTCCTGTCAAATTAAGAAACATTTTTTTCCAGCTTGGTTGGCAATTTTACAACACTTAGATGACAAGCTAACTGTCTGATCTCAAATTAAATCATCAGACTTGTGACATTAAAACTGTTCTTTCAAAAAGGATAGTGCATGGAGAGGAAAGGAAAAACAACAGCAACGATTTTAATGAGATTCCCATCTAGACTTTGAAAGAATTCCCTGGTAAGATATTAGTTTACCTCTTCCTGAATAAAATGAAACTACAATAGATGATATCAGGATACCTGAGATAGCCCTGTGGAAAAACAAAAGCTCGATAGCATTCATATTCTTCAAAGAAATAACTTACCATTGAAAATATGACTCATGATAACCAAAAGCTCAGATGACTAACTTACAGTTCCAAGAACATCTTCTGCTGTTAAATACCAATCACAAAGTGCAGCATTAATATTTAAGACCTTCACTACCAGGAAATAGAGCACCACTTGAATACTCCTGCTCAAAATTTATTGTCACATTTCAAAATGATAGATGAGATGTTTTCCAAAGTTTTGTTTTATGGAATTGCTTTGATTGTCTTCTGAAGTACATGAAATTATGTTGTCTAAGACAGAAGCTTTCTGATGATAAGAAAAAAAAAGGTATTTACATTTATGAAACAGCTTTTTTTGCCCCCTCAGTGCCAATGTGCTGGAATCAAATTAATGAGGCTCTTGAATCCAGTGCAGGAAGAAACACCTCAAAGGGTCACTGTCATCACTCTTCCCATGTGCCCAATTTCACCTGCCCCCATGAATAAGTATTATCTCTATTGCTCACTGAAATTGTCTTAAAGGATGATCCAACTTTTGGCTTTTCCTGGCTCTTTCTTCCTCAACATGAGCTTCCTCCTGTTGCACGCATGCTTCAATTGAAAACAAAATGCAGGTTAACCCCAAAAATTGTGCAGTTTTGATTTTTCGCTGATAATTTGGGATACTTTTACAAAGATGCCATCTTTCCTTCTGCATGTCTCATCCAATCAACTTATTTAATGCAGGAAGCTTTTCATTACTTTTTGTGCCAAATTTAAATCATATTTGTTGAGAAATTATAGAAGGAGAACAATTATTCACAAACTGTGTAATTTAAGCATCATCATCTTAATGATTTACAGGGACTCTCAGAATGAAGTGAAAGCTTATAATGAATATCATCCCTTCTCTCTGCTCCCCTTCTTCCCATTCAAGGAACTAAGAACAAGAAACCTAACAGGAAATTCAAAACTTTCTAAGGAGTAAACAGATCCAAAGAGCCTATGGCTTGGTTAAAGTAGAATAGCAAACACTTAAAAGGTCACAGTTCAGCAATATTATGCTGCACTTAAAAAGGAATTATCTCTACTGATTTCAGATCTCCAAATAAAATTCAATATAGATCCTTCCTTAATATAGAAGTGTGATATTTTTCTTAAAAATGCAATTTAAACTGCATTTTAGTTCTATATTTGAAAATTTGAATTGGATATTAAAATGCACAGGCCTTTTTTAACATGAAGCAGACTCTCATTTCAGAAGATTGGGAAAAGCTGTTAAGGGTTGATAAGTGAAATGGCTGAGTAAGGAAGAAGGCTTATCCAGAAGAAAGCCATATGCTCCAATGACTATAAATCTCATTAAAAAGGTTAAGACAACTGTCTTCTTTCAATCTAGTTTAGCACAGAGGTGGGAGCAACCAAATACTATAGGAAAGGAAAAGCCAATTTTTCTCTCCTTTATGTGAATACTGGGAGCTGTAGTGATGTTACAAGCACATTACAATAAAATTAAAATACCACAAGCACATAACATAAACCCAGACTGAATAATATATTGACTAAACAAGGCATTTAAAACAAACTTTTTGGCATCTTCTGTTAGATGCAACAAAATAATGAATAAAAATGCCAATTACTCCTTTCACAGAACTTGTGAAAAGAAAAATGTACTTTTTCATTTAGCTTGGACCACCTCGTGTACAATTTTTCGCTTCTTTCAACTCCTAAAATTTCTTGGGATAACTTTTCAAGACATTGCATTTTATGCCTTCCCTCCACCTCCCCTGTTCAACATTCTTTTTTTATTAGCTGGAATAACACAGCTTATTACATACTCAATCAATCAGTCAATCTCCTTGGAATTCCCGTCCTTTCACCAATTCCCGTCCTATCCACCTGCTCCTGCAGTCTAGTCTGTGAAATTTCAGCAAATGTCACTGTCAAACACCCTGCTAACATGCTCATGGCAGGCAAGGTGTGCATTGATATTAGTTAGTCAGTACCATTCTGTTCTTTGTCAGATGAGCTGTGTTGCTTCTCTTTTTCCTTGTATCTGAATCACTAGCTGCAATTCCATCATACAGTGGCTGGTGCTCTTTGCACAACATCATTAAGACACCAGGTGTAGTGACATGTCTCCATATATCTTTGCCAGAGATTTGGTTTTATGCTTGCTGTGCTCTAACATTTTGGCCAATGAAGTCAGCCAATCCAAACTGCAGATTTGACAGTGTTCTCAGTACAAGAAACCAGAAATTTCAGATCCTCTTAAGCAAGAAGGAAAGCTCCCTATAATTATGTAAACATGTCTGTTTGTGCTGTGCTAGTCACAGCTGCACACCACCACATTTTGCAGAACTGTTTATTAGACTCACTTTCATTGCTGCAATACAATTGGAAATAAATAGGCTTTACTCCCAGCTAGAGAATACTGCCCAAATAGCAGACAAAAACTTCATGTTTAATTCTCACATTAACACGTGTTATATGAAGAATTCATGTGCACAGATAAATTTGGGATCAGAAGAAGGAACAGTTTATGTGCTGGTTGTCAGTGGCAGAAACAGGCACATCCAGTCTTCATGAGGAACATTTTCTAGAATAAACAAAAGAATAATTTACACCTTTACTGAGCATAATGTCTATGAACATGAGAAACTAAATTTGAACCTTTCTAAACATTTTGTTTCTCACTTACCCCACAGTCAGCAGCCCCTGGGAAACTGAAAAACCTGAGCAACTATATCTGAAGAAAAAAGGAAGAGTAACAGAAATGGGACTATTCACCCAAAATCTGCTCCCAGGTCAAGTTAAATGCAGAAAGTCGTCCTTTTCCCATCCATGTGTGCTCTAGAGAATTCCATGTTGAGGAGTCAAGTTTGAAGGTGCAGTTTACCTGCCATCCAGTCCAAGGTTGTCAGCATCATGAAAGCTATAAATCACATCAATCTTTGGTACAAAATCTGTTCTATTCTTCTTATTGCAGATGTTACTCTTGTGACATCATTGCCCATCTGCCCTGGATGCAAATGTCATCAGCTTCAGGCTACCAATTTTCCCATCCAATTCCAATCATAAAATTACTCTGTACAGAACTCAGGCTTTTCAGCCATAGAATTAACAAATTTAAAAAGGCCTATTTTGCACATTCTATTTTTTAGAGAATTCTGTATTTGCTACCACTCTTGATCTATACAATACAAACTTAAATTTGCCTGTGTTTCATCTAAATTCTAGGATCTGTGATGCTTTGAAGTCATATATTTGAAATTTTTTCTTTCAGAATACTTATATATATACTTAATACAGTTGTAGTATTGTACATAAATAGACAATGTAAATGTAAATAAATTATAATTGAAAACAAATAATAATTTAAGCAAGAAAAAGAAATCTGTGTTCTAATTTATGACCATGATAATAATATTTTATATTTTACACTTCTAGTTATTTCTCATCCCAGACTCTGGGCTTGAAGCTTGTGATCCTTGCTCAGAAACTAATCTGGAGTTTAGAAATTAATATATTTACTATCCATGTGGTTTTGTTCAATTCTTCACCAGCATATTGTTAAGTTTCTTCTCATGAAGCTCTGACACGAAATAGTGGTTTTTTTGCATTTCTCAATTCCCCTAACCAACAGTAGATGCAAAGATTTGTAATGTAAAGATTCTTTTGCCTTTTGAACTATCTTCTCCTGCCTCTGAATGTAGTAGAACTGTCTGTTTAGAGCCACAAAGACACACACTTACCTCTATCCTATTTTGGAGACAAAAAAATATATGTTTGTGCCTATAAATCCAGGCCATAAATCCTCTCTTCCACCCAGGAGAAGATGAACCACCCCCTAGGAAATTCACAATTAATGTGGCAGCAAGCTATCCATCTCCTCTCCTAAACAACTGTTGCATTTCAACCCACATGGGTATGTTGAAAGAGAAAGGCCCCAGAGTCTTTAGCAAGAGAAATGCACTGCAAGAAAGCAGGGCCTGATGCCCTAAGCACTGCTAAATACATGCACAGTTCCCCTTGTATTTCCTTGAAACCGTGTCTTGCAATTAATGTTTTACTGGGCTGCCTGGGTCATGCTGTCAATGCCAGGGCTATTATTTCAGTTTCTGTGGACTCAAGCAAGTGACATCCCACTTATTATGCTTAATTCACATTTTCAGACATTTCTTTGAAAAATGAAGAGTGGAGACGTGCCTCATTTAATGAAGACAGGGTTTACTTCTTTAATCATTAATGATAAGTTTATATGTTTTAAAAGGAATACACTATTAGACCCTAATTCTGTCATAAATATTCATTACCAGACATATGTGGTCTTCAATTTTGTTTTACTTATCCATTTGCAAGAATTTGTAATCAAGAGTCTCTGGAATATTCCTTCTCAAAGGAGCATTATCTGGACATTTTCCAGGTAGATCAAAACTGAGCGTGTAAAGTCCATTGCAGATATCTTGGAAAAGCAGAGGCAGGAATGATAATACTGAGGCAGAAGTAAGACATCCTGATTGCAGGTAGAGCATGAACATTGCTGGCAACTAATTGCCATCACCAAGGGAACACTGCAGTCATGGTCTGTTAATTCTCTAATCTGTCATTAGTTAGTGAGTAGTAACTAAGGAAGTGCAATTCAGGTAATAAGGAGGATGTATAAAGCAGCAGCGCACAGAGGACACCAAAAGTTATGTTGCTGTGCCAATCCTTGGATGTGATACCAAGAAGTGGCAGGAGGACATCTTCAGCATGGGAACATGACTTTGGATTGGTTCTAACTGTGGTCAGAGTAGGTGCTGTCATTAACATCAGTGATGCCTCCAGGTGTGCATTATCCCTTTGCTATTGTGATGTCCTGTGTAACTACAACTCACTCCTTCTATTTGCTTCAGAACCACCTCCAAAGCTTCTTGTGACTTCTGGCAGCAGCACATGAAGGTACAAAAACTCTCAGCTTCTCCAGAGAAGAGACAACTCAAAGCCTGAGGAAGAATCAGGACCATATCTCACCCTCCAGAAAAACTCATCACCTTATAAGTGGAGTAATGTTCAACAAAAATTGTTTCCCTCAGTTTCAAGAAGGAACTGACAAACTTCTACACAGGGAAAGCATAGAATTTTCTGGACAGTGAATTATGAAACAGATGGATTTTTATCCATTGTCAGTCTTGCACTAGGCAAATGCAGAACGTGGCAGGATCAAGTGGCAACAGTTTTAAACAGAGAGTAGAATTTAGGTTAGATATTAGGAAGAAATTCTTTACTCAGAAAGTGGTGAGGCACTGGAACAGGTTGGCTGAGTAAGTTTTGGATTCTCCATCCCTGGAAGTGTTCAAGGCTAGGCTGGATAGGATTCTCAAGACAACCTGGTCTAGTGGAAGGTGCCCCTGCCCAAGGCTGGAGGGTTGGAACTAGATGACCTTTGTGGTCTCTTCTAAGAGAAATCACTCTGTGATTCTATAATTCTATGCATGGTCATTAAGACAGTGCAGTAACACAGGTTGCTAGGCTGCCTTGCACTGGTAAGCGTATAACTATCCACTTTAAAGTTATCACACACTAAAAAAAATACCCAAAAGCTAGAAGTGTTAAACATATGGTGAAAACTGGACTCTTAGAGAACTGAAAGCTTAGAAGATGAGATAGAACAGAGGTAGAGGAAAGATGGAAGAAAGAAGCTGCATTTTAAAATCATGAACTGAGATACAGAAGGATCAAATGGAAAAAGAGAAATTGAAATAATAAAATTAATAAGGAGCTGACAGGTAGATGAATATTTAGAGTAAAGGTGGGTTAGTAGGTATTTGCCCTAGACTTGGAGGAATCTTTTCACATTAATCAAATGCAAATAGTTAAAAAAATTCATTTTAGTCCCACGGTTTCACACACTTCCTTACTCTCTCAATTTTTTTCTGTACTTCTGCTCCGTAGAATTATGATGCAAAAATATGAAAATATTTAGGTCTGAAATTTATCCTATTTGTCAAATTAAGTTTTAATTAATAAATGCCCTTCTTTTGAAGACACTTATGATCCTCTTCAGTTATTTGTTTCATTTCATCAACTGGAAATTAATTCTAAATTTCTCTTGGATATTCCTTAAGACAACTGTATCATTTTATAACTAATGGACCCGCTTTATCACGAGAAGAAGTGTATGTCTGAGAACTGTTTATCCAGAAGATTGAGAAGTTCCTTACCTTGATGCAACATATGCTTTACCTGATGTTTTGCAGGGAAGACAACCATGCTGATAAAAATGAATTGCACTATGAGTGAACTTTTAATGAACTGATTTGTATTTTACATAATGCTAGGAGGGACTGATTCTATCACTTTGTGGGTATCTGAATTTGTTTTTCATTACTGTGGTTGTAATGAGCTGTGCAAGAAGAAATTGTCCATCCTCTGCCCCTTCAGTTGTCAAGAACAATAAATGCTTTTGAGTGAAGTGTTTGTAAGGCAAAAATGCACACACTGATGTCTTTATGGAGGGGGAAAATACATCCCAATTGCAATTGTCTTTTAAGCCATGCTATTACCTTCAGTTCATGTTAATTAGATCCACAACAAAATTTTCACTGTGTTGATGAACTGTAGCAAAGAAAACCCATAAAACCTGCAGAGTTATTTCTGTTTGCTCAGTGCCATTGGACTGTGTGGCAAATGGGAGTAAGTTCTTACTGAAGATCTCATTATTATTTATCGTTATTCCCTGAGAAAATAATGTTAATATTATTTCTGTTTTCAATTTTTTTCTTTTCCTATATACAATGGGCAATAGCTGTCATCTTTATTAACTGGTTTTTTTCCTTATGATTTTATTGATCGGTAATTTGTTGTTGTAAGTTCCTTCACTAAATTTGCTTTATCAGTGATAATTTTTTGTCCATCTATTTAGCAATTATTTTAACTTAGTTATAATATTATGCAAATTATTCATAAGAAATTTGTATTTTGACATCAATATTTCAGTAGAAAGGAATTAATAAACAGCAGAACCTTTATTTTACACTATTATGAAGGGATAGAATAATCATTATGGAGCATGATTGCTACAATAATGACTGAACAGTTCAAGAATACTTGAACACAATAAATTGTGGTAGATGTGGAGGCAATTGTGTATATTTTCTCTTATCTTTTTCCACAACATCCCAATAACACAGCTGGGAAAGGGAATTGGACATTGTTGATGGAAGAGAATTTATATGCTAACGCACTGGAATTTTCCAAGCCACGGGTTGAAAAAAATTCATAGTAGGATAACCTGTGCAAAAGAGGAACCATGTGTTTTGAGTGCTATTGATTTTTCTTCATTAGATTGGATATTGATTGTTCCTGTCTGTCCATTGATTAGGAAAAAAGTCTACTTTCACTTTCAAGAGAATCATTTTCATTGGTTTGCTGCCCTTTATTCCCAGGCAAAATCCCTATAGATGCTACACTTCAGGAATTTCTAGGCATATGTGACCTTTTAACTATTTATGACTTGTGTTTCTATTGGCTGAAATCTCACGGCAGGAAATGAGATTAAATTGCTCTGAAAAAAGGATCAGGTTCTCCAAGTTGTAGGTCTTAAGCACGGCATCCAAAAACAGCCTAGTGTTCTGCACAGATATTTTTTTGGCATACTAAAAATAAATTGAAGATTACATATCCAAAATTTTACAGTATTTTTCTTCATTACTCAAAAGACAGGAAATGCCATCATCTTATTTAAGAAGAAAAAGTAGGGGCTGCTCCTCAGGGTTTGATCTGCTTTCTCAGCAGTTTTCCCCAAAGGAATATGACTGCTTCCCCACCCTGCCCAAGGAACTGCCCAACCTCCTCCTGCAGAGACACAGCCCCACAAACCCTCCCAGAACAGAGGTGGGCATCAAGAACATGTTCAGCCCTTACAGGAACCTTTCTGCAATGTGTATACCATTACTTGATTTCAATACAAAAGTCAGAAAACAGACATTGATTTTGTTTGGGAGTTTATAGCTGTGGCTAGCACTTGGATCTAGATGTCTTTCATGCTTTGTTTGTTTGTATTATGTTGCCACAGAAAATACAAACAGCCAGCTAAGCCTACAATATGCTGACACTCTAGAGAGGCACAAAGGCTAGTCTGATAAAAATGAGTACTGTGGAGTGGGAAGAGTGTTCTTGGTTGCTTTTTTGGGGTTTTTCAATCCTTCTGTAAGAGTTTTATGGCTTTATCTTCAGTCCTACAAATTCAATAATTATTTTCTAGAAGAATTGAAAGAAAATTTAACATTGCTAATGTGTTTTTGACTTCATGAATGTATTTGAAACATGATAAAAACTCCTGCTTTCAAGTATGTTTTCTCCAAAGCCAGTAATAGGTTTTAATGGCTCAGAAAGAATATCATAAATACAGCATCATCAAACCTAATCTACCATAAGAAGAATAGTAATATCAAATGGCCTCTCCTATAGAAATAAATTGTAATTAATTACCTAATTTGTTGGAGCATTTGTAATATATATTTAATGACACTACAATCTGGCACAGCCTTCCAGGCAGTGTTCTGAGGAAACGCTATCTAAGCATACCCTCAAGCTGATATTATCAAATAACTCACCATGCTGTGTAAAAAAAAATCCAGATAAAACAGGCAGCTAATGTTTCAGCTTACAGAGCCTCAGGAAAGCTCGTTTTCACCCTAGCATTTCTCTCTGGCATCTCCATCACCTCTGCCTTTATATCTGGAAGATGCAGGAAATAAATATTCAGCACTGGCCTGATTGTAGGTAGCAGCAAGCAAACAATAGCCCATTACTATATATCACACTCCAATTACTAAAGATCTTGCCATGTGTCTAATAGTCTGACATAAACAGTCCATTAGGCTTTCTAATGGTGGTGTTAAATAAAGGGTGAACGAATAGTATGAGAACAGTTAGAAGCCCCTGGGCAGCTCTGCATCTTCCCATGCCACTCCTTTTAATGAGATTATGCTATTGCTTTGGTCGATAGAAACTGTCATTTGAAGGTTTCCAGTTCTCCTGCCCTTTTGTGCTGAACCGAGAAGGCAGATTTATCTAAATATTTGCCCTTTTGTCTATTTTCTTCAACAGAATAAAGTTCTTGCCCTTTATTCCCACCTACGTCATTGCCTCTTTGCCAGACAGAGCAGTGTATCTCTCCTAATCAAGTAGGGAATCTCTGGTACAGACCCTTCCTGGAATCTAATGCAGCCTGTGAATCTCTCAGCATCTTTGAGAGACAGCATTAGTCGTATAAATGACCCCTGCATCAGTGTTCTGGCAAGGCATTGTAAGAGTTTATTCAATTATGGTACAATATTTTTTCCAATTAAAAGAATGTTCATTGTTTTTCTTTATTTTGGTTAAAAATAGTAGAGCCTTTCAAACTCAGAATAACTACAATAAAAAGCTACTTAAGACTTGGAAATATAAATTCAGAAGATGATATATCAGAAAAGTAAAATAACTGAAGACGCATTGGATTAGAATAAAAATGTTTACAGAACTGTAAAACTGTTTCCTTAAGAAAGGCTATAGCATAGTTGGTGTGTGTTATACAGAGGATTGGCAATGAAACACCAGAGAATAACATCCAGTAATGTTCTCCATCATAGACTGAAACTGTGTTAACTGCTGAGCTATAGTATAAATAAATAAACTGCAGAAAATTACAAAACTGATCTTAAACATCTGAGTGCCAGAGACTGATTATTGTTTAGTTTGAGCTAAACAATGAACCATAAACTATGGACATGCTGTTTACTTTTAGAGATGTTAGTATGCCAGAAGACAGCAATTAAGCAGCTCTTTAGTTTAGATCTATCTGACAAAAATGGTTAAATTCCTATAAAAATTCAACTTTGATATCATACACTAACCAAGACCAGAATGATGGTGTATTTTGTATGTAAAACAAAATAAAATGTTACATGTAACAACATTCTGGCACTTATCATTTGTTTTAGCAGTGTTTCTTTCTTTTAAATTCTGCTAATTTAGTAATTACAGAAGCAATCAACAAGCCTTCTGTCCATAGGTCTTCTGTGAAGCTAACAGATTTAGCAGGAACAATGACAAAAACCAGCATCATAGCACTGGACTGATGCAGTACTGCATCAAAGGGACTTCCTTTCAAGACTAGAAAATAAGCTGACAACTTACTTGCTATTATTTTGGGGAACCTGCCTGATATAACGCCTTGGGTGTCACCTAGAGATGACTGTGACAATGGTTTGCAATGTACCTTACTGTACAGACAAATTTACCAAATAATTTCAAAGTTGTCACTGAACAATAATATAAACATAATAATGTATATTATATAATAATCATAATAATATAAACACTTTGAAATATCAACCAAAGATTACATGATAACTTCTGCTCTGTATTGTTTTGTCCAGTTTGGAAGGGATTTCCCTAATGGCTGAAGCGAAGCTCTATCACCTCTTTATGACACATAGCCTCAAATAGAAAACCATTTTTAAATTAGTGGGTGATGCTCCAGAACTTCCTGGTGAGGAAAGGGGATCTCTTGGAAGCTCTCATGAACCACAGTTCAGCAAATGGGAGCAGAGACTGTACTTTCCTCCAGTATATCAGCTGTTATCTCTCAGTCTGTAGGAGCTTTCTTTGTTCTTTTAAGACAGAAGCAGTTAAAAATCTGAAAAGGGCAAAAAAAAAGTGTTCACAGAAGTCACAGAATCAGAAGAAAATTCTGTTCCTTGAATAGGCTGAGGCCTGAAGTCATTTGGTGGTAAGCAGAAAACCAAAAGCTATTGGAAATCAGACTGCACACACAGATGGAAGCCACATCCAGGGATGCCAGAATTTTCTGATGGAATTGACAGGTATCAAGGCAACCTACATATTAAGCTTCACAGATTCATGTTATATGTGGTTTAGACTGACCTTATTTAGATATTTAAACTGTAGATTTCTGCCTCTGACCTCATTGCCGGAGGTTCTTCTTGTAATTGACAGTATAAAGGAAGTATATAGGTAGTTTTAGGGCATGCTTCATCTTATCTGCTCTGGTCTTAGATGAATCTCATTTTACAAATGCATATTTCATTTCACTCATTAAAAATTAATTTTAGGCCACTAGTTCAGTCACAAAGCCAGATCCACATTATAGTCAGTCACATCAGATCAAACGTGAAGCTGCAAATGCCAATGTCCCAAACCACAAATATCTTAGAAAAAAGAATCTCAAAAGCTTCTATTTCATAGGAAAAAAAGGAAAGCAGAAGAACTTCTAACAGCTAAAAATCATCAGCCACTTAATATGCTATGAGGAAGCCAAGAGATATTGAATTTGGACTTGTTGTTACTATGACTTCATGCAACATCAAGTAATGATTAAAGCAGTGTATGAGGGAGCTGTTATGGTGTATTACCCTGGCATATCACTTCGATGAAAAAGAGATGGTAAATCACAAATCATTGACTGGTCTACTTGAACAACCTTCACCACTTCAGACATTGTAAGAAAGCCAAATGATGATGTGAGGCCATACACTGATGTAAAGAAATAGTCCATAAATAAACCTCTCTCATGTTTGCAGCACAACAGTTAAAAACAGGAAGAAAAACTGTTGCAGTTTAAACTCGACATACATTATCATTTTCAACACACCTGAGCATGAAATGAAATGTCTCCTGGTTGCCTCGGTTCCACAAGAGCCTTTTAGATTCATTAAAGTGTTGAAAACATTTCAGACTAATAAATAGCCCTCATTTAACACATGAGAATTAAAGACATGCAGTCAGGTAACTGTCTTTAATTCCACAGGACAAATAAGAAATATTTAGTGAGAGACTAAACAGCAGCTACACAACCAAACAGGACTGGAAAGAACAGTCTGGGTCACCGCGTCCTGTCTCATTTTAAAATCTCCTGAATTAAAAAAATCTCCATCTAAAGAAAGATTATTTTTTATCCTAACCCCTTACTGAAAGACTATTGCAGAACCATCACACTAAACCTTTAAACCAAAGTTTAGATTATTTTGGGGGTTTTGTTTGTTTGTTTGCTTTGTTTGATTTTTTGCTGAATTTTGTTCCGCTTTTTGTTGGTTGGTTGGGGTTTTTTGGTCATAATTAACAGAGGAATGTTTGCAGTTTATTTACAGGCTAGGCTAATTGAGGAGAATGATACCTTTTTTATAATCTCTGACCACCTTTGCCTTCCATATCAGCTCATATGTCACAGCAAACCTTTTACTCAGTGCAGCTTCCTCTTCAGAATGCTTCTTTGAACACTGCTATTTCTTTGGCTGAAGGAGAATACCTATGTTCTGCTTTTGGCTAGGGTGTAGAGTTAATTTTCTCCATAGTAAATAGTATGGGGCTACATTTTGGATTTGTGTTGGAAACAGGGATTTGTGCTTGATAACACGGGGATATTGTAGCTATAACTGAGCAGTGCTTACACAGGGTCAGGGCCTTTTCTTCTCCCCATCTTCACTCCAAAGGAATATGTGACAAGAAGCATAATATGAATCATTTGTAATGCTATATTTATTATAGCTATGATATATAACTTATCAGAAATGACAACTGATTGACCATCAATGTTTTGCAATCTTCCACAACAATGCATTGTTTGTATAGCTGGAGTCATACCATGCAAAATCTCCCTCACTGCCAGAATTCTGTCCAGAGTTAACTTTATCTTCTCTGAATGCTCAGTCCCATATAAATATCTACATTCTCAATATATTCCCAGAAATGTTTATTTTTCATTATTTACTGTATTATTCTGTGGTTAACCCCTAGGGAAAAGAAATGACACCATAAGAGTTAGATGTGCAATAAGGCTTTATGGAGACAGATTAACAGTCAACAGGCAGATGAGGAATTAGATCTTGAAATGAAAAATTTGAGAGTTTGAGGTGTGAGGGTGTAAAGGCTTAATATTGCCCAGGAGATGGAAAACCACATTAAACAAGATTTGTCTGCAGTACCTCACTGAAGAAATTTGTTAGCATAACAGTTGAGGAAAATTGCAAATTGAGTGAGTAATAAACACTGACTCTTGAACACAAAAGGCAAATGCACAATCAATATTTATTTGCAAACACATATGGGCAGAAGCAATTGTTACCCCTCAGTGTTAAAAGGAGCCTTGCAATAATCAGGTTTTGCCGTTGTTCTGGTCAAATTATGTAAATTCTGGAAAGCAGCTGAACTTAAATATGTGTGACTGCAGTGAAGTCATTTTCCAAATCTGGAGAAAAAGCTTTCAGAAGGCTCTGTCTGTGCTATAACCAAATGACCACAAAGAAATTACACCCACAACCTACACTTAGACAAAACCTGGCTAAACAAAAGACAGATTCATAAAACTAAACACATTTAAAAGCATGAGGTCTGTTCTGACATTTCAGTTTGCTCTAATGTGGACTTGGACTTAATTTTTTGTTTGAAGGTCCTATAGCAAGGCTCACTTTTGTCTATGTGAGTTCAAAAGGAGAAGAGCTGTCTGAGATACCCACACTGGTCGATGAGAGCTCCTTGATGGTCTCCTTCACATGAAATGTACACGCCCAAAAAGATTAAGTGTCTGCTGCTACTGGGCACTGCATCCCAGCTTTAATCGGTTGGCTATCTTAATTATTTCCTTCTGTATGAGTTACTTCATAAAAGAAATTACTAAAAGCCTATAGGTGGTGAAAGTCCACCTGTTACTTGTGGATATAAAAAGCCTCCAGATAAAAAATGTGGAAGTAGAAAATACAGAAGCAATTATTTTAGCAATGACAAAAGCAGATTTTACATACTATTTTTTCCTCCTCTAAATAATTCAGCAACTGGGAGATTTAATGTCAGCGATTTCATTATAGGAATGAAATTATTTCACAACCCCCTTTCCTTTCACAATTGACACAGGTTCAGCTCCTCAGAGAGACTCTTGAATTCTTAAATGTCAACACAAGTGCTAATAACCATCCTTTTAATAACCATCTTTTCTTTTCTTGCTTAAATTTCCCTAGCACATGGAAGAATGGATACTTTATTATCTGGATTACTGCATTTCTAAAGAGAATGGAAAGTGAGTTACACTGTAACTAGCTGGGCATAATGAGATTTTACTGGGATTCAGAAGCTGTTAATAACTGCAATTTTTAATTTATAATCCAGAAACTAAAAACAATACCTAGCCTCTTATAGTTTTCCCTCGCTTGGTATCTGTCATGTTCTTACTTTATAGTGACTGTCAGTGCATTTATTGTACTAGAAGTTAAGATTTCCCAAATGGAAGATGTATTTCTAGGAAAAGCTGCCACCACTGTAGAGGTGAGAGAAATACTGTCCTCTAATAAATATGAGCAAGAACTTTGAGTGAATGTTTTAATCTTTGCACAAAATACTGGAAACTGTCTTCCTGTAGCATTGAGGAAATATTACAACAGCAGGGCAGTTAATGCGTTTCCTGGGACTAATATAAAAAATAATGAGATAAAATCAGATAAATTATGTTAAAGAAAGGATATGAAAATACAGGCATAACAGTACACCTGCAATAGCTAACAACAGGGAAGCAAAAGTTAATGGTGTCCTGTAGCACAGCCCATTGGCAGTAGCACGCTGAGGGCTTGTCTTCACCATGTTAATCTTTTCCAACCTGACTTTTAATAGCATGTATCTTTTTCCTGAAAAGTCCATTTCTGTATTCTGGGACAGCTGTATTTCCTCTAAGTGCTGCAGGAGCGTTCCTGCTCGTTCTCTCTGTTTTTCTACATAGCAGAGGCTTGTGCTCCCTTCCCTTCTCAGTGCAGCCATGCACAGTAGCAGGTTCCAGAAACACAGACGTTTTCTCTGTTCCCCTGCTGACTGGTGGTAGGACAGGCTGGATAATCTACATCCAAGCACAAAAAAAAGGTGAGGATTGAGAACTATTTTCCCTTTCCAATCATCCTGCATTGAGTACACACACTGATTTATTATGTCATGCTAACACCTAAGGAGGGCTTTTTTTAGCAGTCTGTGAAGACAAGGGACATAGGAACATTCCCTGTTCTAAATCCTGACTTTATCTTCTCTGAAATAATCTCTTGTAGGTGCTGCCTAATTTCAAAATGCTGCAGTCCATTCCCAGCACACTCCCCAGGCCTCCAGATCTGAGTCCCTACACTCCCCTCATAGCTCCAACACAGCTGATTTTTCAAACCCCTTGGTTTTACAGTCTTTGAGAGATGTAACTACATTTTTAAGCTGCTGCATCTTTCTTCACAATTTTTTAATCTGTTCTGGTACAAGGACTTCCTATAACTGTGGGGAAAATCCTGTTCAGATTGCTACTAAGGGAATCTATCATTAAAATAGGAAAATTTCTAAGAGTGAAACAAAAAAACTCTTTTGCAAATAATAGCAGTACCTCTATAGATATCTTGGAAATTCAGTATTTTCTTGAACCAGTAACTTACCAGTGACTGTGATGCTTGAATGTGACTCAGTGATATAAACATGATCAGACACTATTCTCTTTCTATTGTCTCATTTTCTCACTGGAAATAAATGTCTTAAATTATGCATTCATTGAAATAAACTGGAATAAATAGGAAAAAAACTCTGATTGACCATTTCAGCTTTTTTTGCTTTTTCAGATTCTTTCCCAGAACTCACTTCTGACAAGTACCTTTCTTCCAATTTTTACCTTTTATAGTATTTTCTCCCTTTCTCGCCTTCTTGTACACAAACACATATTCATATGTACATATACACATATTCTTTTTCCCAGGATGTAAGGAAAGGAGGTGAAATGGCAGCACAAGTCCAGTTTTCATTAAGAAAATCACCTTCTTCCAGCAGAGTTCTAAACCCCTGTCAAGCAGTACTAAAAGGTTCCAGGTCTCATGACTATTAATGGGGTGACCCTCCCTCTTACTAGCATTGCACACACCACATTGCCTTCCAGGAGACCAAGTCCAACACTAGCAAAACTGTCCATTTGTCCATTGTCTGCTTGACAGGAGGAGTGAAATTTCCTCACAAGGTGAAGAAATTCTGTCAACAAATTACAGTCAGAAAAACATTACTTCATGTCAAAACATATATATATATAGGAGGAAGTCAGTGATCCCTAGTATTGGTTTCCTGAAAGTGTTTTGTCCTCCCTGACTTTCAAAAGCCTGAGCATTCATGGAAAAAAATAAAAATAGATTTATGTTTTGTCTTTTAATATACAAAATGTATTGTTTCCCCCTTAATGTAGATCAGAGGAAAATGATTCAGTTGATATTACATGGAAAGATGCAATCACTTCTCTAATACCTCTTAGCAATTTCTGCAATCTTTGGAATTCTTCTGATATCCTGTTCTCTGAGAGCAATATGGGTCATTTCAGAAAGTATAAATCCAAGCTCTAAGAGCTACATGTACTAATTAGATTTTTCAATAAATAATTTAGCAAGCCTCTTCCAGTTGAGAGATTTCATTAAATACTTGAAAATATTTTAAAATTTTGTATCTTTTTACATCTGGCACAGGTTTGTCTCCCTAGAGATGTTCCTAGGTTTTTAAATATAATTGCAATGTTATTCCAATAAACCATTTGCAGCTATTCTGCATACATTTGCTTTGTCATATTGATTATTTTAATTCTTCTTTTTTAAAATTTTTTTAGAGTTCATTGGTATTCACTCTTTAAAGAGGGAAACCTTAACCTGAGGCTTACAAAGGTTTGTCTTGCCTCTGGAAATTTTTGTGCCATGGGATTAATGAATGTTACATAGAAAATAATTTAAGAGGAACACAGTATTTTACTGTTCCATCCTCTTTCACAAATTTGATTTTCTCTCTTAATTTGAAATCACTTTTGCTTCATAATTAAGCAGATTTTGTGTTCAATATTTTTCTTTCTTATCACAAACAAGGCTTCAGCCTGTGAAATCTGCATGGAAATATAAGAATGTTCCTGTTTTGTGGGTGGTGTTTGACATCATTACAGTGTCTTATTAATGGTTCCATCATACTTCTCTGAATAATTAAATTCTGCTAATGGCTGTAGTATTTTCATGAGAAACATTATCCTTTTTTTATCATTATTATTATTATTACTGCCAATGAAGGATAGGAAGATTCCAACCACTAAAATGTAGCTCCTGTGGAACCAAGGACATATATTTAGCATAAATCAATCCCATCAGAATGAACTACAGAACAAGGCAAAGAGTTTGTCTGGAAGACATTCAAAGCATCATCAATAAAGTGATGCTAAAATTGATTACTTCTCAGCGCACATTCTAAGATAAATGACCTGTGATTCCATTTAAAAGTTAATGTTGAAAAGTGTTCAGTTACTAATAGCAAAGAGGAATACATAAACACTATTAAAAGAATCAACCAGATATTAGAGGCAAAAAAATACAGTCATGCAGATACACTACAAAATACACACAAAGACCTTTTTCAATACCCAAACTAGTTTGTTTCACAGGTATTTACAAGGTAAAAGACAATTACTAGACAAAGAGATAAAACAATGAAGCTTTGAATTTAATCCACAAGTTAAAACTCTTTCAGCAAGAAAAAATTTGTTGCTGAATTTTATCAGTTTCTGTTTAAACTCCTACATTTCTCTCTAAATAAATTTTCTAGGGCTAAATCAGGCCATTAAAGCAACAGCATGCAGTAGGGTTGTTTGCTCAGAGCTCATTTGTCTCGGAGGCAGCTTATGGCAGTCCACTCAGCAGTCCCTTCCACAATGAAAATGGGAGATACATAGACTTGTGCTCTCCATGGATCTTGACAGTTCTGTAGATGTGCACAGATGTCAGACAAACAAATACTATGAGACAGACAAACAAATAAATAGACTGTCCAAACCTCTTTTGGCCTTTGCAGTGTGGAAAGGCACTTTGTTAATGATGTTATGTCACTACTGCCAGCCCAGCCAGACACACACAGCACAGCCAGGATCATTTAGGAGCCAAGACCAACTTGTCCTGATGGAGCTGTTTCTGGGAAATCAATAATGTCTGCAATGCATTTAGACTGGCAGATAGAGAAAGATTTCTATGCATCATAGAAGGGAAGTACTAAAATACTTACCCACACAGAAATATTGGATGGTAACAAACAATGATTTTAATATAAAGGTCTATGAAACATTTATGGGGAGAGGCATTATGGAAAGGCATATAACATTGTCACCTCATATAACCAGCAACTGAACATCATAACCCACTTTGCTCCTTCCAATCTGTTACCCAACTTGTGTTTATTTGCTAACTGGCTTCAGTCCATAATTACCAGGACAAACTAGTTAGAAGGGAAATGTTTATATTCAGAATTGATCCACAGTGTTTTTTGTTTTGTTTTTTTTCCTCAAAGGATATATTAATCTAAAGATCTATGAAAAGCTGCTTTTTATTTTTGACATTCTTATTAAAAGATTGTCTCATTAAAAATGCTAGCTTATTTTGGTATGTTTACTTTGGACTACTAAATAACATAAACTTGCAAGTATGTCTGGTGACTTACGTAAAAAGAGAAATTATTTGACTTGCATACCATTTTCCTGCTTCACTGCAGAAATTTCTCCATTGTCAAAGATACCACTATCAAGAGCTACATTCACTTCTTATGCTCACAGTGGTTACAGTCACCTTCATAACAGTCAGCCAGACTTGGTGGCTAATTGTTTTTGTGAAGTGCATTATCCATGTTCTGCTAATAGAAAAAATGAAAGCTTTAATGTTCATACCACTTCTAGAGCAGAATGGTGATGAGTGTGCAAGTTTTAAAAACAGATTAATTTACTGAGCCTAATGCCTTTTTTGCAAGAAAATGAGCATGTCAATCTTTATAATAGAGAGGAAAGAAAAGAAAACACTGGCAATTCATTTTCAACCACAACGAAAGTGCATTGGATGTTTTCTTTTTTTCAAAAAAGGGTTTTTTTTCCCCTCTCTAAGAAAGCTGAATAATACAAACCTGTGCTTTCCTTGAAACTGCTGTGTTGAACCAAGAGGATCTGAGTGTGTCTTGAGCAGCAAAAACTAATAAGCTTTTTCAGCTGAAAGACTTTAGAACTGACTACCTCACCTTAGCTGGAATATTCAGAATCAAAAGACAGCAATTTTCGAACATGCCCAGCTTGAAAACACAGGGATGAATTCCTTGTGGTCAGGTAAGATTTGATAGTGATTTATCATTTTAGACAATGGTAGAAAGTCCAGCTCCTCCATTACAAAATTGCTGGACACATAGTATCAACAAAAAAGCATCCACCTCTACAATACTTTGATCAACCTCTTTAATTTCTGGTTCCAAAGATAAACATAACAAAAAATAAAAGCTTTGACCCTCATTCAGATCCATGTTGTACCCTGGCATAATCGTGCTCTAGAGATAAGAATCATTGTCTCAGTGCTTACTGTGCTGAGACACTGCCCAGAGGTATTCAGATACCCTTTATTACCTTTAAGGATACAGCAACCACCAGCAAATGAAATCACCTAACAATGCTAAACTGTAAATTGATATGGTAATCACAGAATGATTCTTGCATATTAGAGAAACACTCTGAAACTTGATTAATACTACTTTTCAATTAATTTCTTATTCACATTTCTAACTCAAATTACTAAAGTACATCGAATATTTACAACTACCATCAGTATCTAGCTGACTGAGAAGAAATGTCTAATGATAACATGAATAAAGAAAAAATGTTGACTGTGATCATAGAATAATTTATTTTGTACCTTTCATTATAGCAAGAACCCTTTGATGCATACTATAACAAATACCTTCTTCTAGCTGTAGAATTTAATAGTATTGTGAAAAAATAAGTTTGAGTATTATTTTTCTTAAATAATAATTCAGATTTAAACCTTCTCACCAGCACATGCACTTACTATGCCTCCAAAATGTCCTTTTTGTATCATAAAAAATATTTTTATGCTTAAACAAAGCCTTCATAATAATTCAACCTGATTTTCTTCCTCCCTCCTCCTCCTCCTCCCAGGGGGTTCATTGAATGATCTGACATGCACAGAACATTATCTGTCAAAAAGGATGATGAATACTTATAAACCCCCACTTCAGTGGAAATCAGGACCTTTGTGGAGAAGGTCTGGATTTGGTGAGGTGATCAGCTCTGGGGTCAGTGCTGATCCTCTTGAGCCATGAGCAGACAACAAGAGTCCACCACAAAAAGCCCAAGGCCTCCCCAGTGGGTCATTTGGAGGAAATCCAGAGGAAGACAATAGAGAAGGCCATGCTTAACATTTCCCAAATGAAACTGGGAAGTAAATTTGAAAGATTAAAATGACTGTTTGTTTGTTTTTGGGCAACAGAATTGAGACAAGATACAAAAGGAGCTTTAAAAAGAAAAAGGAAAATGGTTGGGGAATTTTTATGCAGTAACAAAAGAAAAAGTATATGTATGATAGATGAAGAAACTTTTTATAAATGTTGAGGAAAAGTTACATGAAAGGTTTCTCCACTCTGAGAGTGTGTTCATATGTGTCCCAGAATGTGTGTACACTTATAAAGACACATGGAGAGACAAAACTGCACAAGCTGTGTATTTCTGTAACAAGCACTTCCTTCCTTCTCAATGTGTTCAATATTATTTGTGGAACGTGCTCAAAAGTTCAAATTCAATTTCTTGTCAGGTAGGAGCCCAGCTCCACTCAATGGGAGTATCATTTATTTCTAGGATGAAAATAAATTAATCAGGCCCTCAGGTAATAAAATATCTTACCATAGAGATATCTTATCATAAAGACCCTATAATGATCTCCTCCAAAATTTTATGAAGCAACAAACAGAACCTCAGCTGCAAGCAAAGGTCCTGCCAGGTGAATAGTCCCATGTACAAACCCTTTTTTGGACAAGTGTTTCTGACCTGAGAGGAAACACAGGAAACTTCCCCAGCTGGCAATTAAGTTCTGGTCATCAAAGCTTTGTTATGGAATTCTGTGGGTGAAAGGACTGGTATCCTGTCTGGTCATTTTTGGCAACCAAGCTCTCCATTCTCATACCACAGATAACCTGAAATTGTAAATACTTGTCATAAGAGGGTTGTTCTTCCACCATCAGTTTTCAAAGCCGTCAGTGAAGCATCTTCTAGGAAACCCCATAGGCTCGATTTCTGCTTGACTGAGGTCAGATTTCTCTGCCAACTCCCCTCCAAGGGAGGCAGAATTTATTTCTGCACGAAGGAGGCAAAAAGTGCACTGGAGGTCTCCTTGTGTGTGAATGAAATGCAAGGGAGCACTTCATGAATAGCTGGAGATCATAGAGGAGCTTTTTCCCATTGCTGGTGTTTACCCTAAAAAAGGACAATTGGACACCTGCCATCCTAATAATAGATGTGAATCTGAACCATATACTTTAGGCTCCCAGAATCCTTGCAAATCCTACCAGAGTTTTCATAACTGTCTTGAAATTCATGTTAGTATAAACTTGCTGGTGATTTTTTAGGATGTGTATGAGTCATTTAATGCATAATAGAATTATTAAATGTCCTGCAGTTAAAGAATCCTTCCTGTATAGAAAAGCTGTTGCCTACATTTCTCTGACATCTATTTCTGCTTAGATTTATGATGCCTGCTCACTGTCCTTTATTAAATGCTTCCATTAACTTTTCTGTTACATTTTTTCACAGCTTACAGCTCTATAAAACTGAGTTACTATCTATGCAAATTCATACAATTTGCATTTGTAGAAGCCCTGTTCCAAATAAATGTGTTATCTCTCTATATATTTGGTATATGTAGAGGCAAACCTTTGCCTAGTTTTTCAAGGTGCACTGACTTTTCATATTTCACCAAATCTGATTAAAATAAGTCTCTGTACCACCTTGTGATGATGTGGGGGCAAGGTACAGAGTTAGAGTCAGATCTGACCAGTATGCAGTGGAGACAGTAATTCTTTGAGTCATTAGCTTGCTTAGTCAAGAACTACCAAATTTGTTTCTATTTCCTGTCTATGGACTAGATCTACAAAAATATTGCATTACAATTATTTAGGGATGTATTTTGCTTGGTTACCCTTACCAGATTTCCAAATTTCCAAATCCAAATTTCCAAGTTTCAGTAGTCCTGTGCCAGATGCCTGGAGTAACACTGTATGTGAGAATTTAAGACTTTCCTTTGTCCTTAGTCTTTCCTACTGAACAGTTTAGGCAACAGGTTCCCCAGCCCACTACTCTGTGGATAACGTTTCCAAGACCCTTTTGCCCTGCAGGCAGAGCCTGGATGCCACACTAAAGGGTGTAGAAAGTACCTCCAGGCTCAAGGAATCAATAAATGGGTAATTCACCATCAAGGGAAATCAGTTAACTTCTTCCTTATGTTCTCCATCACAGACCCCATTCATGATCCCATCAACCTCCTTGCACTGAAAAGGAATGGAATTAAAATTTCCATCTTTATTGTGCATTGCCAAATTTATCTTAATGTAATCATGGAGAAAATATTTCAATACCACTTTTTTTTTATTTAACTTTTTTTTTTTAAATTTTGGTGTTCCTGCTACTTGGATATATATACACAGTTCTGCTATATTGCTCAAGATACTGTTGTTCTTCCCTGATCTGTTAAAAACATCTATTTTTTTTTGGAAATCATGTCCTTCACTTCTTTGTATTGTAACAAACTGAAACAAGCCCCAAAATAAAAAAAGAACAAAAAAGCAAACAAACAAAAAAACCGCATATTTAAAAAAAACTAGCAAATCTGTGGTGCACCATAAGAATGATCCAGGTCACTGTGTGAATGAGTGCAATACTTCACAACTTTATGTTACTATTTTTAATCTCCTTCAATAGTCTTCAGAAAGAAAATAATTTTGCCCACTATAGCAAATAAATTCATTCTGAATTTACCATATAGTCACAAAAAATCCATATGGAGAGTTGCTTTTTTGGTGTTACTCTCTTATGAATAAATATGACCAGAGAATCAAAGAGCTTAGGGAAACTATGTTGCTTCATGCCAGTCAGTGAAATATAAATGAGGGTTTGTAGTACAGAGATATGGGACTGTTTCTCTACTGTGAAGAAAAGGTAGAAAATTTGCAAGAAAAAATAAAAAATAAGAAAAAAAAAAAACAACCCAAATTATTTTGAGACAGGAACTTTGTAGCTATGCAGACAAGAATGCATCATGAACTACAAACAGCTTATTTTCCAGAGAAAATTTCTGTAGAAATCCTTAACTTGTCAAAAAGTCTTTACAAAGGGAGGAAAGAGGTACTTCTACTCTTAAATTCTTTCTATTCTTAAATTGTATTCTGTGAGTGATATACATTTATACCATCTTTTGGTGGTACAAAGAAACTCAAAGGGGAAAGAATACTGAGTATAATTAATAAAGATGTTAAAATATACCCTTGTGATCAACATTCTCAGGATTCAGGGGTTTGTTCAGATTGGTAGGGTAGAACAGTCAGATCCACATCTTATTTTATTCCCCATCTAATTCTAGCTATCATACCAAGATTTTTGATATATTGATTTCTCGGTTGATCTTACCAAAGCTCTACACACTCCCTGGGTCTCACAGGCTTTTAGGTTATTCCATCTACATCTTTTTTGTATCTTTTCAAGCCATACCTCTTGCTGCAACTATAAAGAATATTTTCTACACATTTTTATTTTCCTCTGCTTAATTTCAAGATTTATCAACACCTTGTAGAATCTGATTATGAAACTCCATTTTCTATGCATCAGAGAGAAATAGTCATGACTCCCTTTTTCTTATCAGCAGAAGTGTTCTCAAGATCCTCTGAGTAGAGAAGGAATAGAAATAAAGATGCAATTACTCTTGAAAGCATTTTAACACAACAGACATTTTCTGAGCCTGGCTTTCTCTTACAGTTGCTTCAGTTTTCTATTCATAGTTTCTAAATGCTAAAAACAATAGCACCAGAACATATAAAGGATACTTTTGAATGGATGGACTGATGTACTGCCACTGTATGCTTTGAGACAAAACATAAATGGGACAAAAAGAAAGACAGAAATCAAATGAAAGCCTGAAGGTGAGATTAGCTTTCCTGACAAAACCTCATTGACATTTATGGTAGAGGGGTTTGTCCAAAGTTTGAATTGATTAAAGGGAAATCATGAAGGGAGGGATAGAGAGACCACTGGAAAATGGCTTATGGATCTATCTATATTGGATATATCACCCTATTGGAGTGACCTAAGATTAATGTTCTTTTGTCTGGTACACTTCCCATTTGCTCAGGATGTGATCTCATTGTTCAGTCTGTGGAGAACTGAATCTGCAGAACTTTAAAGATCTAACTTTGACACTAGGTCATCAGGGGACTAGTTATATTGAGATAGTATCCTGGACCTCTGTTATTATGAGTTTGGGGTTTTTGTTACCCTTAAAAGTCCTTCTTTTATTGATGCTGGGATTCATGAATTCACTTTCTCTCAAGAGCCTTTTTTGAACAGACTCAGATGTTAAATCTGTGGAATTAGTGTGGCTCTGAATACAAAAGATCTTTCACCTGCTTCTGTCAAAACTACTCAAGGTTAAAGTGAATTTATGGAAGTGAAAATTTTGTGGACAAGCACAGGCTTGTTCTGAATCAGAAGATTAGATCCTTCAAATGGGATTGTGAAGGCCCCATACTGACCCCTGTGCAGGGAAGTTCAGAATCAGAACCCCACAGCTTCCTGCACTTGTATATCTGAGTGGAGACCTGGATCTGCTGGCATTCCCCATGTGGCTTTCACTCTGCTCCAGCTGCTGCAGGCTGTGTGCAAGGGAAGAGGAAGGGGTTATGCTGCACCAAGAAGAGTTCATGTCTGAAGTGCTTGAAACAAGGTAAGAAGCATGGTCATTCACCTGTGGTTAGTTTTTAAAATTATTTGGAAACAATAATTCATTTATTTAAAGTTGGGATTAAAAGTTCCCTTTAATAACACAGAAAATCAGAAATGGCTCAGAACATTGGTGGCCTAACAAACTTAAAAGCAACAAAAATCAGTCTTCCCTAAGCAGAGGAAAAAAAGGAATTATAACAGACTCCAGGAACCTTCTCCAAAGTTAAATCCAAAAAGGAAGAAAAGAAATATTGACGCAATCCTAGACTCTAAGCAAACACATATTTTGACTATAAATCTCTTAATTATCACTTGTCATTCACAAACTTCTGAAACAATCATAGATATCAGTGATTTCATCTGAGCTCTTTTCCCTGGAAGTGTACTTTATAAAATATTTTTCTTCTATTCCCTGTTGAGCAGGCTCATCATGTTTCTGACTTGAATGTCATCACTTGTTCTTAAGCACTCCAGAGTAAGCTTCTCTCTTTCCCAAACTTGTTTCCTTCCCTAGGTCTCAGATCAATTCTGAAGTTCAGATTTATAGCAGTGTAAGAGTAATTAAAATTCCACTTAATCAGTGTATTGTAACTTTTTGCAGGCTCCTTTTATCCACACAAATATATATTTGAATGCAAGTTATCTCCTTAGAGGCCAGAGACTGATCCTAGTAAATGTTGTTTTTAGTGTAATTATACCCTTTGCTCCAGTTACCCAGTTGCTAAGTATTTTTTCTCACTCTTTTCTTTTTCCTTTTTTTTTTTT